>NC_029790.2:111795724-111817348 GCF_000816755.2 Arachis ipaensis | reverse complement strand
TTATGATTATTAAGATAAAAGGAAAAAAATTTTTGTAAAGTTTATTTTAATTTTAATCATTT
This sequence comes from Arachis ipaensis, assembly GCF_000816755.2. Taxonomy (NCBI): domain Eukaryota; kingdom Viridiplantae; phylum Streptophyta; class Magnoliopsida; order Fabales; family Fabaceae; genus Arachis; species Arachis ipaensis. The sequence goes on along the minus strand of NC_029790.2, from coordinate 111,817,286 downwards.
TTATATATGATTCTTAATTATTATAGTTAAGACAAAAAATTTATTTATTAATTTTATGATTTTTTATAAGTTAAAATAATAATGTATAAAGTTTGTTTTGATTTTATTGATTTGATTAGAAATTATGATTAGTTCCGATTATATAAAATTATTTAAAAAGTTTGGATTTGGTGATTTTTTGTATATGATTGTTAATAAATAATTTGTTTATTTAGACAACAACTTTTTTATAAAATTTATTTTGATTTTAATGATTTTATATATGATTATTAATTAATTATTATATAGGATTGTTCTTAATTGATTCTGATTGTGATTATGATGATATGTTGACGTTGTTGTTTTTTATATAAAAAATAATGAAGAATAATTGATTGTTCATAAAATAAATAAATCATAATTTTGTTGTTGTATTATTATAATTTTTTAATATTTGGTACAAGAAAATATAACAAAAGTCAAATTTTATTTAATAGATAGATAATTATATATTATTCTTACATCATGTACCAGGAAACTAGTTGTTCACCATGCAAGATACAAACTATTCACAAATAGAATTAACGTACTGTTCACAGTTTTTTTGTTACTTAGTGTTCTCATGTTCTCATAACGTAGTGTCTCGTTTTCGTTACCCCGCCCTTAAACTTAGTTTAAGTTTAAGTTTAGATAAAACAAGGTCGATACGAGAATCGGAGAATATATAGAATTAAACAAGTGTAAACAGTATGCGTTTAAATTTTTGACTCTACAGTTGTTTAAAAAATTGCTCTTCTCTTGTGCTACCACTTCTCTTTTTCGTGCTGCCTTCTTCCTCTTCTCCCACCGCTGCTCCCGTCACGGCGTCGCCAGTGTTTCTTCCTCCGATCTAGCTATCTCTTTCCTTCTCCTTACTCCGCTGCCGCCACTGCCTCCGGTAGTGACGACAACCTACGCATCTTGACGTAGGTGGCGTCTTGCCGCAGCGTCTGCAAGGAAGCGACCGTCCACGACGTTTACTTCGTACCAAATAAGAGAGGCAGTGTACGAAAAAAATAACAAACTAAATAAAAAAATGTAACAAAAAAAAAATTAATAACTTTACGTCGAAGAACTCTTTTTACAATTGCTTCAAATATGATCGCAATTATCTAAAAGAGTGTAACAACTACTAAAACAAACTTAAGGAAGAAAAAAAAACAAAACAACTATATTCGAAGTCCAAAGGTAATCAAACCGGATACTGAGCCAAAAATTATTTGATCTTTAACATTTAACATTTCTCCTATGAGTATGTGTACTAACTAGCTACCACTCCTTAGCCGCGGTCTCTACCATTACGCTTCGCGCTGCGACTGCGTGTGATTCATACATCGTCGCTACCGGGTTGGGGGTGGCAAGACTTAGCCTGTCGAAACGGGTCATTTCCGGTTCAGCACGTCACCGAGTGAAGTGGGGTTTACTGAAGTTCGAATTTATGCCACTCTAACCAATTCAAAGAGACGAGTTACAAAAAGTGACTAGAAAAATACAAAGACCACACATACCGGTCAATTTCTAACAGTAGAACCAAATTATTTAATAAAAATAAGACTTGTTAACACAAAAAATCTCGTTTTTGTAAAGCCACCGACCACTACGTCTCTTGACAGAAGGAATCAATAATATCAAAATCACACAAACACATAGACTAAAAATAAAAGACAAAATAAAAGTCTATGTAATATCGACGTGTTGAATACCACTTCATACCTCCCGATTCATTTCTACCACTTAAGTTTTTATTACTATAACTCTGGTCCTAGATTATGACACCTCAAAGGTTAATTATTCCACACAGAGTACGTAATAACAAGAGGAAAAAAAAGATCTAAATCAAAAAAGTAAATATTGTAGTCTCAGGTTTCGTAACATAGTAATCTTATGCATTGTAGGCAACTGGATCCACCTAGACAACCTGGATAGTTTTTTCATTTTCGAACGTTAGAAGAACTTTGAAATTAAACATATTACGTTACCGTTAGGTACTACACTATTATCCAGGAATCTTATCTTATATATATCAGACAGTAGTAGATACAAGAAAATAGGAGGAACGAAAAAGGTTTACGTACCTAGGTCTCTGGTATCCCCATTTGGTTTTCTCCCTTTCTATTAATAATCACCCTTCTAAGTAAAGAGAACTTACCGTGATCTTTTTACATCAACTAGACTAAACACGATTAAGGTTTAGTTAATTCTTGACTATGAGAAGTCAACATTAAAAAAATGTTGAATGTCGATCCGTTTACGTTTCAATAAAATACTCTTCGTCCACGAATCGTGTCATACGGGTGTTCTACGTTTTCAATGTTGAGTTAAAGGGTTCCAATCAAGAATTACAGATAAAACAATACACATTGTAGATAACAGAAAAGTGAACTAAAACAATACACGATTTAAAGTAATAAAACATCGTACTTCATACTCTTAAGAAAAAGGCAACGTCAACCCTCTCGTTAACCGTTTTTTTTTTTCTTGTTTTCTATCGCGGTCTACTAGGCCTCGACAAAGGCAACTCGTCACCTCTACTTTTTGTTATTCAGTCTCCACCGCTACCAACACCTACGTCGCCTCTGCTTCTTGTCACCGTCGTTACTCAACACTCAACATAACGAGGACAATAACTTCTTCCTCGTCGATCGCCGTTCAACTGGTATGACCACTTTTCTTGCGGCTCTAGAGACAGCAGGCGGTACAACGTCTCTATTAAATGAGAGATTTCCAATCTTATGAGTGCATTTATTTTGAATACTTCATAAAGAAACTGGTAATTTGAAGTAGCTTTTTAACTCAAAGTATCTAAACTTTTTGTTCTTGTGTGAAGAACTTTCCTATAGTATGCACTTACTAAGAGTCTTCTTCCCAAACTAAACTATCCCATAATACACAGTTACACACATACTAAGATAAAAAAAATTATAAAAACCAAAAAATAAAGACATTTAAACAAAAGTTTAAGTGAAACACGAAGAGTATTTATCTTATCCTTTTCACTTCGGATTATATGATGACCTACCTCACTCCCGTCATTAAAGTTCATTTTTTTAGAATAACCACCTCTCTTGTAACGTCTTTTCTGTAATAAACCGTAACTTGAAAACAAACAACTTCTATAACGAAAACACTATTCAAGTAATGAAAGAATTTAGTTGTTACACACTCGAAGAAAAAGTTAAGAAACTTGTAACTATGTAGTCTTCAAAGTAAAAATAGTAACAGGTTAAGGCATCCAACGTTTAATAAAGGAACTTTCTAGATCGTAAGAACTTCAAGGAGGTATAATAATAGAGTAAATACCCTTTTCAGCCCCTGTCCTTTTTTAAATTTGACTATACGCCCCCTAACCTTTATAAAATATTAGATTAGCCCCTATCCATATATTCCGTGATACCAATAAACCCTTTCGTTGGTTTCTCCGTTCATAGTCGTCGGAAAACGCTGAGATGTAACGTGCATACCGTGACATAGCCTTGGCACATCATACGTGGAATGGTATGTGTTGATTGGGACCATTAAGCCCCTGTACAGTCAGCAAAGCGACGTCGTTTTGCTTGGATTCCTTTTTGCATGTTTATGTGAAATCACATTCTCCCCCTTGTGCACACTTCAACAACCATATATCACCCTCGTTCTCTACTCAAAATTACGAAGAAAACCTAAGAAAACGAAACGTTTCCTTCCAAGGCAAGCTGACAGAGACTTCCAACAGGGAGGTGGTGATGGTGTTGCAGACGGAGGAACTGACGACGCTACTAAGGTTAGTGTCGCTATCTGATTTTGCAGCTTCGTTAGTTGGTGTTGCTCCAAATTTTTTTGCTGAATGTGGTTTTTGTTAATGATGATTTCGCTTAGTGATCATCTCATGCATGTTCTAAAAATTATTGTGTTAACGATTAAAATATGATGAAAGTCGTTATTTAAGTTCTAATTGTTGCACATTGTTGTTCTAATAGATGTCGTATGAAATAGTTCCTGTTTTTCACCATGGGGGTTTGGTTTGAATGGGATGAAGATGGTGTATTATATTACCACGACGGAAGTGTTGAGACATTTCCTCCATTAGACATAGATTATGTTAATTTCAAGGATTTGGAGGAAATGTTCAAGGGTTTAGAGTATACAAGCTACAAACAGATGTATTGGTATGATGGCAGTGCCCCTGATTTAGAGTTTGGGTTACATGTTCTCATGGGAGATAAGGGGATCAATGAAATGTGTGATAAAAAGATGGAGAATGTGGAGTGAGATTTTCTAGTTATTTATTTTGAGCATGATGTTAGTCAACCAGTATATAGGCCAGATGTTGTTGAGGTTGATTCTTCTTCTTCTGATGATGGATATGAGACCACTGAAGACAAACCTTACAAATCCCCTACCTGAATTCGAATCTGATAGAAGTAGTAGTGATGAGGAAGTTAATGTAAAGAGGAAGAGTGTGAGGAAGAAGCAACCTAGTGTGAGGATGAAAGAGACAATGGATGCTAGACAAAAGTGTACTAAGAAGAAGAGTTGTGTTAGACAAGAAACACCTAAGCAGAAGAAGAATGCGCCACCTGGTAGAGGTGATTATAAGGACATGTCTCCTAGGACTAAGAAGAAGAAGGAAAAAAGGTATGTTGGAAGAAAAAGAAAACATGTTCTATCCCAACAAGAAGGAGACAATGTGCCAAACAGTAGGCATAGTGGAGAACAAGGTAATGGGCCAGGTGAGGTTGACCCAACTAATGAGGCAAGGGATAAGCCCAATTCAGATTTAGTGGATGAGGAATTGGACCCAGACCTAGATAAGCCATATCAATATGAGTCTGAGGCATTTAAATCTCCAATATCCGGTTCAGATGAAGAGCATAAGGCAAGATATCCTGACTTCAATGAGGATGCCGAGTATGGTGAGGTTCAGTTTCAGGTAGGACAACAATTTGAGACCATGGCAATGTTCAAGCAAGCACTTAAGGACTACTTTGTCTATGAGGGTAAAGAGATGATGTATTTGAAGAATGGGTCGAAGAGGATTAGAATAAGGTGTGCTGAGGAGGGTTGTCCATGGCTGGTGTTTTGCTCTCATAATAGTCAGAGTCTGTGTTTCCAAATCAAGACATTCATTGGAGAGCACAACTGTGGTAGGAATTTGAGCAGTAACATGGTTGATAGAGCTTGGGTAACAAGTAAATTGGTGAAAAGGTTGCTAACTCAACCTCTAAAAACTCCCAAAGAAGCACTCGACCACATGAAACAGGACTATAATGTATATGGAAATTAGGAGAACTTGAGTGCAACAGAAATAATTTCATCATCGGTGAACCCAAGCTCGCTAAGCATATCACTAGCCTTTTTTTTTTCCTCACAAGTCTTTACCATAGCTTGAGCAAAAGCATCTAAACGCTTTTCCTATTGATTGAACACATACTTCAGGGTGTCAGTTAACTCCTTCATCATCTTGGTATCCTTTGCTTCTTTAAATGAGTATGGCTTTTTTCCTTGTTTCTTCTCAGAAGATGAAGCCACAAAATTCGATTGTTGGAGTACGGATTCACTGAAATCATGGTTTGAGTTAAACATATCCATATCTTCTGCATCCACTTTTTCATCTCCATCCTGTTGCACTTCTTCTTCAGCATCATTACCGCATACAGTAGCAACTCCATTTGTTCTATCCTTGCAAAATATTTTCTCCAAACACAGATAAAGGGAAAAATGCTTTCCTGGAGTATACAATCTTACTGCTTATTTCTAGAAAACAAATAAAAGATCATCAAAGAGGGATAGAACTAATTGTCAAGTAGAATAAAATTAAGTTAATCAAATCAAACATAAAAATTAACCTTCATATATGCAGCTAGAATCTCTTTGTTGTCCACAACCACGCATTGCTTCACATCATCACATCCAAAACAGCTACAGGCTGCTCAATAGCAAATTGATATTTTTTCTTTTAGCCTCTTAACCTTGTTCTTGCAATGACTTATTTGAAAGCCAGCACCTGAAAATCTCTTATTCATTTTCACAGAAAACTTTTCAAAAGATCTAGGTTTAGACTGACCTACATCATTTATTCTTCCTTCACTGACAAGCTCCTCTATAAAACCAACAAATGTCTCGGTCTCTTCATCAGTCCAGACATGTCTGTCCATTTGTCTCTACAATCTAGATTAACTCAATCAAAATCAAGTGAGCATCCTAAACACATGATGACATCATTATAAACAAATTATCATACTAATTCAAAAAAACACAAATACAACACATAAACTTATGAATACGATACATTTAAAGCAAGTGGTACATGTAGTCAAAACACAACATCAATAATGATTATAGTTTCATTGTTAGGTCTTACAATAAATATCCAAGACAACAAATTATCAAAATAATTCAAATAAAACACACATACAACAAGTAAACTAACTAATTTATACGACTATGCATCCACTCAATGTACATTTCATGTGCTAAGTTGTCTCGCCAAGCAGTCCATTCATTGCTGCCCTCTACACTGGCAATCATCTCATCGTCGCTATCTTTATTACCACCGTGCTCCTCTCCAATAAGTACATGGTCATCCTCAAGTAAGATGTCCTCTTCAGGATGAAGTCCATATTAAGCTGAATAAAGTTTTGTAGTAGACAATAAGCAATTATTATTCTATTTTGTGTCTTAATTTTGTAGAAATAACGACTCTTCAATATTGCCATCTCTTCTTAAGTAAACCAAAACAACACTCAATAATGTTCCTAGCTGAAGAGTTCTTGTTAAAATATTCTCAAAAGTTTCCAGGTGCATTTCTTCCATGGACTCATTTTTGTACATGATATCAAGTTTGCCTATATGGTTCTAGAAATCTCTTGCAATTAGTATAATCAGCATCCACTAAATAATAATTTTCTATAAATTAAAAGAGATACGTTATGAGGATTAAAAAATTTGTATGAACTAACATTTTAAAGTGTTTTAGTTACCTAAAAATTAACTATTACATGCCAATTGGTATCTTGAGGTTATTACGATGTGAAATAGCATCTCTAAGGACTCTTGAATCCGATGCGGATCCTTCCCATCCACTAAGTACGTACACAAAATTCATATCCCGATTGCATACGCCTAGGACGTTGGTTGATATTTTACCCTTTCTTGTTCGGTATCTTGATTTATCTTCTTCAGGAATAGTCACATCTATATATGTTCCATCTAATGCTCCTAGACAATCCTAAACCAAAGAAATTTAAGTGTCAAAACTAACTCTACAAAATTATACATAAGACAAAACCACTACCGCAGTTATTCACTAGATTTACTTTGAACCATTTCCATCGGGCATCTATGCAGTCATCTAGAACAGGAACAACCTTTGCAAACAATAAGCTTTGGACACGAATAATCGAGTACAACACCTTATTAAAATACCTACTTATTGTTTCTCTTAATCTATAAAATCTAACTTGAAGTGTGCCATTCTTTTTATGATGAGCTAATATTATCAAAATATAATCACTTGCTCAGGTATACTTACACAACATTCATCGCTTAATCCACCTTGAACTTTAAGTAACTCACATAATCTTCCTAATGCGTCTACACTCATCCTTAATTCCCAAATACAATTTCTATCGCCTCCTCCTATTATGCAGTTTAACACATTTCGTCTTAAAGGATTAGTATTAATTTCTCTATTCCTAATCATCAAATGTCCTCTTCTCATGTTGCTCAAATAGCAAAATACAAACATCAAAACTAATATCAAAACTGCCTCAAGCTTAGACCGAATCATAAAATAAAAAACAAGAAACCGTCTAAATTGCTCGGAGTAGTCCAATGGTTCCATTATTCCATAATCAACAGGTCAAAAATATAAATAATAAATTATTATAAAATTTACACAAATACTAAAAATAATCACCAGCAATAAGAATAACAGCAACATAACCTACTAATTATTTTATTTTTTAATTCAAACAAATAAGAAGAGTTTACTATAATTTTTTTTATTCATTCTTCCACTAAGAACAACAGACATACAACTTTTTTCATTCATTCATTCATAGCATCATTGAAAAAATCACCAATTTTGTCAACATACAATTCAAATAAAACACACATATAATTTTGTCTATTCATTCATTCGTAGCATAATTGAAAAAATCACTAATTTTGTCATACAAAATACAATTTTTCTTGTTCATATTTAATTTTCAGATTTTCAATTCACTCAGCATTATTTGGTTTCTCTGTAGGATTCTCCTTTGCAGCTTTAGGTTGGGCTATGCAAATGGTCAAATAGGTGGCATACATAAAAAATTGCAATGCTTTTATAAATGGGGAATTTGAAAATGACTCAAATTGATAAGACCTAGATGAAGACAACTGAAGCATTTGAGATTCTTGAAATCCAGAGAGTGTTTTCGAGATTCAGTAGGTGCAAAAACTAATTAAATAGCAAGTCTCTTTGATTGAACAAACTACAACAACGAATTTATGAGAGAGGGAGAGAAAGAGAGAGAGAGAGAGAGAGATGAAAATGCAAAGTGAAGAGATTGTAGCTGCTACAAGGCGATTTTGGAGCCAGCTACAGAGACTATAGACTATAGAGAGCAGGAAGAAGATAGAACCTGCCAGAGAAAGATGAAAAGAAAATCAGCAGAGAAAGAAGGAAAAGAAGAGAGGAGACAGAGAACAGGAAGATGAAGAAAGAACTTGCTAGAGAAAAAAGAAGAAAAAGACAGGAGACAGAGAACAGGGAGAAGAGAATACTGTGGAGAAGATCGGCGTTGCAGAAAAGATGTCAAATTAGGATTTTTTGATAGGTTTAAAAAAGGGTAATGGTGGAATAATAAAAATATCTATGGGTAAAAAAGGAAAAAAATTATTAAAAATTCGTTTTTACCTTGTCAAATCCCGTGTGCATCATTGTCCTTCATAAAAAAAGTGGACACAAAAATATAAAAAATTGTCCCGAAGACAATATGTTCAGTGTCCATGTCTTTGCCAACAAACAATTTTTAAACTTTCGTTGTCCATATCTCTGTGTGCTATCTCTGAAAACAAAAGCTATCTTAGTTATTACTTTTGTTTTTAGGGTTCAAGAAATTTGCACATGAGACACTAACACTAAATAGACTCATATGATGATAGGGTGGAAGAACAACTAAGAGAGAGCGGGTTCTATCATATATCTCAGATTGAGAGGATCATGTCTCACGATCTGACTATAGGAGCATTGGTTGAAAGGTGGAGGCATGAGACGCACACGTTTCATCTTCCACACGGCGAATGCATGATTACCTTGGAGGACGTCGCCATGATTTTTGGACTCCGAACTCACGGCTTGCCAGTTACTAGATCAACTGAGCACAACACAAGTGGGTTAGAGAACGAGTGCATGACCCAATTTGGTAGTGCTCCTGGCCAGAACGACCATAGAGGAAGCGAAATCAAGCTGGCATGGTTCTGCACCCTAAAACGACACCAACATTTGAATGACCCGGTAAGTAAGAAAATTTATGTAAAATGTCACATAATGTGTCTATTTGGAATGACGTTATTTAGTGACAAGTCTGGAATCACTGTGCATCGGAAGGTATTTGCCATATTCAAACCATGTGGGCAAAGCTTCGTAAGAAGCTTCCCACCCACCAAATATTTTTTTCAACTGCCTTTTGCTTGTCAACCATGCTTTGCGATAATTTATCGTATAGTTGAACTTTGACTGCACTTCAGCAATGATATATTTCACCTTTAGAGATGGGTCGATTTCAACCAATGGCTTTATCGCTTCTGCAATTGTACCAAAGTCTAGTTTGGCATGATCTTGGGAGATAGTAGATTTGGTGCATGTGTGACTATCGTTATACCTCCTTATCACCCAACAATACTGCCTTTTTATAAGACGAACTCTGATAATCACTACCAGAAACACGAGATTTAGCCACAGAAAAAATCATGGCTAAAGACAAGAAAAACCATGGCGATGGCACATTAACAACGAATTGATATCCGTGGCTAACAAGGGCGACGCATTTTCATTTAGCCACGGTTTTTGGTCTGTTAGCCACACTTTTGTTACCTGTGGAGACATTTGAATAGCCACGGTTTTCACATCATTGTCCGCACTCCAAACCGTGGCTAAATGACAACAATGTAACCAAAATGTATAATTTTGTCACAATTTTTTCTGTGGCTATTATTGGCAGGCCGGGTTTTTTTGTCACATTTTTTCTGTGGTTAAAAATTGCTGGGTTATTTAGCCATGGATTTTTCTGTGGCAAAATAAAAACATGTACGAAAAATATTTGGCGGGCCGGGTTTTTTCTCATGCTTTTTTTGTGGTCAATATTGATAGACTATTTAACAACACATAAATCCGTGACTAAAATTATTTTTTTATTATAAAAACTCTGGGCCATAATTACCAATTGAATAGTTTTTTTAATTGTTATTCCATATTTATATATGTATACTAACATGTTAAAAATATTTTATAATAATAAATACCATCAAAGCAACGATAATAAATATTAATACAAAAAAAATTAGCAAACTAAATAATAACGGTAAAGAATATACATTCTTCATATAGATAGTTAAAAAATAACAAAAACCAAGTTCTATAATTCTATACGATAAAAAATAAAATTATCTCTAGGAACAGTGTAAACTAGATATAAATTAAGATTAAAATAACAAGGCATGAGGTGCATCAATCCGACTGAGTGTGTGGCACATGATCAGAGAAGGTAGGTACTTCATCACCGTACTTCTGTTGTAGAAATCTGTGGAGAGTTGCCACTTAATCTTTAGCTTCTTGAAGTTGCCTCTCTAAATCTACGACATGCTATTGCGATGCACTGCTAGAACCTCCGCAATTTACAACTCCAAAGATGCGCTTTGACTTACCAAAACCACTTGGGACATGTAGCATTACTAAAACCATGTACTCGCTTACCATTCTCAGGACTACAGACTTTTCCAATCGCATCATCTGGATGAGCCAAGACTTTTGGATGAATACCTTCACTGGCAGCACGCTCTTGATCTTCAGGAAAATGCACATTGCATTGGAGTAGAGTATTCACATAATTAATGCATTAAAAAAATATACAGTCGTATAAAAAAATTCAGACATTCACGGCTAATCATTGCCCTTCCCCGCTTACATAACTCCCATCTTTCTTTAGCAAAGTTGATACAATAACCTCGTTTCAACATACAGGCCTTTCCAATTTTTTCTCCTAATACAATAAATAGAATATTAAAGGTAATCACAAATTTAATTATAAACGCTAATTTTATGAAAATAGTATAACAGTACTAGGCACAATAAAAAAAATTACCGTCTGAGTTGCTCTTCTAGCATTGCTTTTACTTACACTCGTATGTGAAATTATAAGCTTCTCACGATTTCTAGCATTTTGCAAACATTGTTTCTATGATTTTCAAGAACAAGAAGTTAGTAGATAAATGTTACTAGATACCCATAGCCAATATTCAATAAAAAAAATAAAAAATTATAGAATAAGTATTTACCTTTGTTTTAGGGTCCACATACTGATCCACAAAAGCAGTCCATTCAATAGGTGGTATGTTTGAGGGATTCGCAGCCAGAATTTCTGTCTTTCTTTTGTTAGGATAAATGTATTGTCCACATAAATTATACTTATGGGCCTTTCATCTATCACCTAAGGTTCTCAGAGCACATTTGACGCCAACAGCATAATCAAACTCAAAATTTTTCTTGAAATAATTCATAGAGGAAATCAATTACTAAATGACAACAAATCAATAAAAATCCACATCAAAGTGAAATAAACTTACTTCAATAAATTTCTACTGTCTTTTTGTGTTTTCTTCTGGCATTTTATCCCATCTTTTGATTGATATGGGACAAAATCTAATTCGATGAGCTACTTGACCAAGAAATCTCACAAACAGGTTCGATTCATTATCTCGACCTTGTCCATCTGCATCCAATTCCATTATGACTTTTTCACTTTTTTCAAGGCCCAAACTTGAATTGTTGTCATCTTGTGAGTGATGATTTCTCTAGTAGAGGTGTCTGAATTCATGGAAGAATGTCAAGTAAACTTAACCAAAAAAAAAAAACAAAAAGGCATAAATAACAAACTTATATCTATCAAATTAATTGCACACATATACATCACTAATTAAGCTAAATTGCATATTAATCTAATCTAAATTGCATACACATATTGGTACCAAACTAAACATAGTATTGGACAATAAAAGAACGGTGGGTTGGTTTGAAATTGTCTCTAGAATCCTGAACTTACCAATTAAACAAGTGCGACTTTAATGAAACAGAAAATTAGATTATATAGTTCAAAGTTTCATTACACTAAAAGAGGTTACCAACAAAGTAAACATATATATTGCTAGTTTGTCTATGCATGATTAATCAAGATAAAAATAATATTAAAACAAAGTGTATAACAACAAGAACCAATTCAAGGTCAATAATGCCGACCACAACCAGTTACATTTTTATCCCACATATGAGTTGTTCTTGATCATGTATAAAATGTATAAAGACTACAAGCAAAAATACTATATCACAGTATCTAATCATTTTAATATATATAGGAAAAACACAGATAGGCTTGGTGTAGAGCAAACAGAGAAATAAAGGGAACAAAAACTAAAGCACACAAATTAAAATAAGATGAGAAAAGAACAAGAGAACGGCAATAGAGAAATGGAGAATGTATTGAAGCAGTGTAGCACATGTGATTTTAACCCTCTCTAGTCTGAATGTTATTGAATTACCAAGAAAACAGAAAAGAAAAACATAGGTGATAGGATTTCAAGAGCCTATCTCACTCCTGAAGTTCTGAGCCTGATTCTCAAGGATCTGAATACCTCAGTAAGCACTTTCCATCACCTAAATACCTCTTATCTCTCCCCTACAAAATGTATTTCCCCTCAACTACTTTGCCAGCTTAGCAAGGTCAGCTACAATACTGCCCCATTATTCCCTAACTCTCCTTATGTATGCTTCCATATTTTCGCTTAGTTGCATACACTATAGAATGATGTAGGTGCACCATACGCAAATTTAAGCACTTCAGGTTATTTCAAATGTTAGGATATTTTTGCTTAGTTCCCTAACTCTCCTTAGGTTATTTCAAATGTCAGGATCAGTACAAATTTAAGCACTTCAGGTTCAAAGCATAGAATTTGAAAGATACATTAACAACAATATCCAGATATTCAACCGTTTAAATTACAAAAGAATCATGACAATATTTAAAATACATGAAAATCCAAACAAAACATAATAAATATTAATTCTCATTCACTTCACATATCCCAATTCAAATCATGCTCACTGTCAAAAAGAGTTAAACTACACTAACATACAATTTTTGCATAAAAAAGTAGCCATCAAAACTAAGAGTTAAACCTGAAATTCAAAACACAATTGAAACCTGATGATGAACTTTTGACGAACTGAGTTATAGATTAGTTTCACAAGGTTTATGAGACGTATTTTAATAAGCACAATATGTGGCTTATCTCAAAAACAGCTAAAATGCTTGCTTGAGTAGGGAAGAAGGGTTGATCTGCAAAACTGTAACATCGGGGTGTAATAGATTAAAAACAAAAGGCACATGCAAAATACACATAAATATGTTACCTCCAACTATTAGACTCACATGAATTTAATTAATAGTGAGTAATTAAATTAGTTATTATTCAAATTAATCATAGTATTTTTTACTTTTTAGAATTAGTTAGAGCTATTTTGTTAAAGATAAACATGTACCCTTTTGTACTCTTTTGGTACCTTTTTTTTATAATTTTAATATTCATTTTCAATTAAATCATTTTTTTCCATCACCAAAATCTCTGAATTAATGCATATTGTGGAATTAAGCACTGAAACTGTATTTGGCCAAAAAGAACACGGGCAAAAAAATGTGACAACTAAAACATATAAATAGTGAAATTGTATGTATATGATTTGATCTCTTTTGTTACATTAAAACCTGCACAAACACTAAAAAACAAGTGTTAAATCAAGAAGGAAAAATTAACAAAATCAGCGCATAACCAGTACTAAGAAAAAAAAAACAAGATTCAGATATATGGCAGAATTTAAGAATCATACGAAATGTAAAAATTGCACATAATCAACCTCTAAAATCAAACAATTAGTATACCTTATTAATTTTTCAGTGGTAGAGGGGGAAGAAACCAATGAAAAAACCTACACCCTCCCTGATAAATTAAATTTACCTTAGGTTAGGGTTTAAATTTGAGAAAAGTATAAACTGCATAAAAATATTCGGAAAGGGAAACACCAAATTAAGCGCAGAATTTAGAAGCGAAAATCGTTCGATTTCGCCACGGTGATCATTGGGTTTGTGGTAATTGAGAGAACTCATCTCAAGTTGGCCATGAACAAACAAAATCGTCGGAAAGCTCCGCAAAATTTGCCCACGAAGATGTAAGACATTGCAAGTGGTTACCACGGTCATAGAGATTTGCCACTGTTTCTCATTGGTAACTCCTATGTTTCTGGTAGTGTAAGTCAATCACAACTTGTTCCATATTGTACGCATTTAGTAAAGAATGTCGTCGGTTCTGATTCATACGCCCTATAATCGACGCCTCTCTGAATGGTATATCTTTTAACGGCTACAATCACGCCTTCTTTAGAATTAAACTTCATTCCGATGACAAATTCACCATCTGCGACAACAGCAAAAACTGCACCAATAGTAAACCAAAAGAAATTCAAATACTATTCTATTAATAACAATAATAATAACAATAATAATAAATTAACAATAATAAACCCAACAACAACAATAACTACTAGTTTGCCACTGAAAGAAATTTGGAAGAAAACGTTTTAGACATAATATCATTAATACAACCATAGCTAATAAACATTTCATATAGTTCAAACAAAACACCATGATTAAAATATGACATGGAACCAAAACTCAGGTTTTCTCTGTTTTTAGGATTTTAAAGAAGAAAGATATTTTTCACCTATAAAGATATAGCAAAATAAGTATTGAACAAAACTTTGATGCAGTGATGTTATCTTGTTCCTATACTAATGAAAGTAATTAGAGCAAAAAAAATCAACTTATGAAATCTGCTTTCTTTTCTGCTTGGCTGCGCAAAATAAGTTTTCATCATTTGATTTATCTAGCTAAATATCGAGTGTAAAAAAGACTTGGTTGTTATTGTATTAAAAATTAAATATTGGGATTTTCTTGTCTGAAAGTTATCTTTATAATAAATCTGAGAGCTTTATCTCTACATAATGCATGCACGTGGCGCAAAGGTTGCCTGCCTATAGTGCCCTGAATGAAAACTTCATAAACTAGTCAAAAGAAGTTACCCCAAAATTGACCAAGCAAAACTAAGTGCCAATTCTACATGGAAAAGGCTGGGGGCAACGTAAGAGTTCTATACTGGATCTTCCATGTGGTTTCTTGCAGTAAAAGACAACATAAAAATATTCAAATATTTCTCGATTGATTATCTCAGGCAGCTAAATGATGCTTCACCAAGCATATTAGGAGTGTTTTAATTATATAGCACAGCATTCAAATTTGATTAGCTCATTAGAAATGGTATCAGAATTCTAGTGCTAATTGATGTATCACAAAGAATTACAAAATAGAGGGGGGTATTTGGGAGACCTCTCAACTCTGCTAAGACTATAACAAATTATCAAAGACCAGTGAGTAGACCTCTATAGATGTGCTAGCTGATAAGTTTTAGCTTTTACAAATGCATAATAAACTTAAGATAGGACTAATGCCATCAAATGATCCATATAGCCAATTACACTTGGTGGGAAAAGGCTCTATTGTTATTGTGGTTCAATGCATTATAATTTATAAACTCAGGATTTAAAGTTTTAAATGAGCAAGACCAAAAGTGGAAGAAACTAGAAAACCGAAACTCCACTGCCTACAAAAACTAAGGGGCTACCACTGTGACAAGAAAAATGTACGATCAACCCGTTAGAGAGTGCACTGTAAACAACTTAGTACCTTATTGGACCCAAAGGAAGATACTTTGTTCTTGGAACATAGCAAAACAATGAAACAAGGTCCAGTAGCCTTTCGTGGGTTTCATATAGTTTCTTCAATTCATCATCAGTCCATTCTTTCTTAGCATTGTCATGATTGCGTATTTCCCTATTCAAAACCACAGTTCAACAGCATTATTAATCAACATCAATAAAACTGAAGCAAGCACAAAATTAAGATATGGTTCTCACTTGATCAAATCATCTTGCGCTCTGTACATCTCATCCAACACTTTTATCATTGGACTTAATAAAACTCCAAGGCCTGTACCGCTAGCTCCTTGATCTTCTCCATTGCTGAGATGTATGTCTGAGAACTGTGACTGCAGACCACCTTGTGCCAAAGTGTGCAGAAACTCATAAATCTGTAACCTGAAAGGTTCACCAGATCTGATTGCCATTGTTGTAAGAGCCTGAGCAGCAATAATTCGAATCTGCACATCCATTTAACAAGAATTTAAGTTACACAACAAAATGAATAATCATTTAGTGAAGATTCATAGAATTGAATCAGAGTATCAGACTAATAATTTGGGAAGGCCAACCAACACTAAGCTATAAAAATAAAATATATCATTCTTTTTCATGATGTTAGTATAAATGTACAATACCATTTAGATAATAAAGTCAAATCTGAGGGGTAATAAACAGGTAACAAAAGGGAAACCACAGGAGATATATACCTCCCAGCTGCCATTAAATGCACACCTCTGTAGCCTAGTCAAAGCACTAGCTAGAGTAGGATTACGAGAACTAGCAGCAGCAACCATTTTATCGGCATCTAACATCATTAGTGCAGTACCAGGTGGAGTAGACGATTCCCAAGCATATTCAGAAGCAGCATAATTTGCATTTTCTCCAAGGAACCATACCTAAAAGCATAAGATGATAGAAAACTGAGAATTTAAATATAAAAAATAACTGAGTGATGGATCTTGCTTATGAATGATGGAGCAACTCTACAGATGCTGATAACTGAACGTAACAACAACAACAACAACAACAACAACAACAACAACAACAATAATAATAACAACAACAACAACAACAAAATTACCTGTATTGATATATTCAGGAAATTCTAGTGCATGCATGGTACCAAGATTCAAAGTGTGCATAAACGACGGCTCTTCAGATGGATGTTGATCCACTAGTGCATTAGCAACAACTCCCACGTCAACCTCAACCGATATATCATCTTCTTCTATATTTTCAGTTGGACCAACAATTTCATAATTATCTTCAAACTCTCCATCGCTTTCAGTATTATAACCCATCCAGTCTATGTTAGGTTCTCGAATATCAACATCTTGGATTTCTTCGAACTCAACATATAACTCGATAAGTGAGGTTTGTACTCTAGTTTGATAGTAGGTCGAAAGCATTCCCTGTATACTAACTTCATCAGCCACATGCATTATTTGAAACTGAACAAAACCACCACATACTAGCACAAGCTGTCTGTACAAACTATTTGTCACTCTCTTTAGCACTTGATAATTTTTACACTTTCAGAAATTACACTCTTAACTCCTTCATATGTTATCGAAAGAGGAACAACGTACAATTACACATGAATTTTTACATAAAAAAACTCACACCCTCATGTGTATCATGCAAAATCTGACCATTATAATATACTTTTACACTAACGTAACCCTCCATTTAATATCCTCAATACATTCACCCACAAAAAAATTTCACTCAGCATATGCAGAGCAACTCAAACTACTAAAGACCTGAGAGCTCTCTCAACATCTAAAAATAAAAAACTACTTCCTGTTGCTCATTTTTACTCTCCTAAAAGTGTTTTTCAGCATAACACCAATGCTCCTTTTATAATTAGTTTTATATTTTTTTATTCATGTCAATACAAAACGTCAACGACGTTTTGACTTTTTCTGGAAAACGTCACCGTCGTTTTGACAATTTTAACTTTAAAATTCGTGTAACACGCAACACTGCCATTTTTTATTTTTTTTATTTTAAAAAACAAAAAAATAATTTCTTTAACACAAAATGGCTCTGCCATTTTCCTTTCAAACTATTAAAAAATTAACATGCACAAAATGATTTTCCCTCCTCCTCCACTTCTATTGATTTTGCAACATTATATATTTGTTTCTTCTTTGTTTGATTTTTCCTCCCAATAAGAATTATGAGAATATAAAATAAGAAAATTAAGAAGAAGCAGCAGAAGATGAGGAGGAGGAAGATGAAGAATTTTGAATTATGTAGAACTTATCAACACACATATACCAAAAGTTCTTAAACAATACACTCGAATTTCTTTTTTTAATATACAAAATGACGTTCTGTGTGCGTTCTGATGATAAAAAATTCTCCTATAACAATGTTAAATTCAACTATACAAAAATAACTTTAAAAAACACTCGTCTCCCTATAATATTGAAAAAACTAAGCCTTATTGTTGACTAGGTACTAACAAAAAATAATATTTATTTATCATGTAGTATTGTTCAAAATTTTATTAGAAATAGCTTTGTCATTTTACTTCACTAATTTTTTGTTCTAACTAATAGAGATATTTGATTAAATTATTAAAAAAAAAAAAAAGAAAAAACTGATAGAGAATGATGAGTCCATGAAATTAATGAAGAAAAAAAAGGTTCATTGTTTAAAAAAAGTACTGCTACACATACAAGTCTTTTTGGCATATAAGTCACTTTCATAACGCGCGCACGTTCCTTCTCCTCCTCCTCCTCTTCCTTCTTCTTTCCCTTCTTTGCGTTTCTCTTCCTTTTTCTTCACATGTTTCATCTTCATCGTTGTTTTCTTATTACTGTTGTTGTTGCTGCATTTTTTTCCCTCCTCCTCCTCTTTCTATTGATTTTGCAACATTATGTATTTTTTTCTTCTTTGTTTGATTTTTTCCTTCCAATAAGAATTATGAGAATATAAAATAAGAAAATGAAGAAGAAGAAACAGCAGAAGATGAGGAGGAGGAAGATGAAGAATTTTGAATTATGTAAATCTTATCAGCACACATACACCAAAAATTCTTAAACAATACACTCGAATATCTTCGTGTTATACCCAAATATCTTCGTATTACACCCAAATTTACTGCAAATACAGAAAAATATTTCCTCTAATGCTGTATTTTTTCTTCTTCTTTTTTTTCTTATTTCTTTCTTTTTATTGAATGAATATAAGTTCATCATCCTCCAAGTAATTTTGCAGCATTATGTGTTTCTTTTTCTTCTTTGTTTGATTTTTTTGTTTTTATTCTTGTTGAAAGAGTAAAACAAAAAGAAACTTGAGAAGGTAAAATAAAAAGGAAAAGATGAATAAGAAAAGAAGAAAAAGAAGAAGAAGCAGTAGAAGATGAAAAAGAGAAAGAGGAAGAGTTTTGAATTATGCAAAACTTATTAGCATACATACACCGAAAATTCTTAAACAATACACCTAAATATCTTCGTGTTATACCCAAATTTGCTGTAAATACAGAAAAATATTTTCTCTAATGCTGCACTTTTTTCTTCTTCCTTTTTTTCTTATTTCTTTCTTTCTTTTAGTTGAATGAATATAAGTTCATCATCTTTCAAGTAATTTTGTAGCATTATGTGTTTTTTCTTCTTCTTTGTTTGATTTTTTTTATTCTTGTTAAAAGAGTAAAACAAGAAGAAACTTGAGAAGATAAAACAAGAAAAAAATGAATAAGAAAAAAAGAAGAAGAAGAAGATGATGATGATGATGATGATGATGATGAAAAAGAAGAAGAAGAAGCAGCAAAAGATGAGGAAGAGGGAGAAGACGAGTTTTGAATTATGCAGAACCTATCAACACACATACACCAAAAATTCTTAAACAATACACTCAAATATCTTCGTGTTACACTCAAATTTATTGCAAATACAGAAAAATATTTTTTTTAATGCAAAACTTTTACATTACATTCAATTCAAACCATTAACGATGAAACATTATTCACCTACAAAAATCATAAACTACTAACGAAAAAATTAACTATAATTGAACCATACCTCAGGCACTTAATTGGATTCAAAATAATAATCAATTTTGTTTTTGTTCAATTGATAATCTGAACTTGAATTTTCATTATTTTCAACAATGAGATAACTGATGATGGAGAAGAGGAAGAAGAACGTGCAGCAATGGTACAAAAAAGAATGTAAGTATGTAAATATAAATAATTTGTAAAGACTTGTATAAAAAATGACTTATATGCAAAGAATAACTTGTTTAAAAAGCTTGTGAAAGAATACTGATCTCATTTTTAGTTTGTAGAATCTTATTAATGATAATAAGAATGAACTTTTTATGACAATTTTGTACATATATAATAAAATATTTACAAAACACATGAGACCAGCTAACACTTTGTTAGGGCCATGAATTTTAATATTTTTCTATCCTCTTTTCGATCGGAGACCATTATAAGCAATATGAAGTTTTTTATATAAACATCATTATATATGAATATCATTGCTTGAAAAAAATTGTTAGGAGAGTATTAAAATTTATTATTTTTTGTTATTATTTTGTTATTAACTTAATTTTTTAGTATAATTTTTTTAATTTAGTAATTCAGTAACATATTTTATCGAATATTTTTAAATATTAATAATTAAAAATAATAAATTTTGATAGTCTTCTAATATTTTTTATAGTCTAATATTAGTCAGAATTGAGATTTGAACCTATTAATATATCCTCAAACTTATATCATTATCTCGATGATCCTGCAACATTTATTATGATATTGAAAATTTCCCCCTCTCTTTTTCTTTTTTCCTATTTTTGAATTCAGTTGTGTTTGAAATTCACCTGAACGACCATTGTAAAATATCTTTTTTATTATAAAAATTAAAGTTGCTAAGGGTACGAGAACTTTCATTAGATGATTTTTAGATATAATTTTATGGGCTTGAAAAGTGAAAGATAAGATTCTATTTAATAAAAAAAATTAGTTCTTCTTTTTAAATATTTTATTAATGATTTTTTTAATAATTTTGATAAAAATAATTTTTTTAATAATTAAATCTTTTTAATAATTTTTTAGAATAATTTTTTCTTCGAAAATTTTCTTGGAGGCCATAATTATTACGCGTTTTCCTTGAAGTGTCGTTCTCGAGAATGGTAAGAGCCATTTGAGCGAAGCGAAGAAGATCTCGATTGAGAGCCTATTCAAGAGGCTGAGTGATGAGAAATTGAGAACTAATATAGAACTAATTATTTTAGGCTCAGTTAAATTATTTTAATGTATATGATTAAGAACTAATTTAGATTTTTTACAATTAATTTGTATTAAATAGTAGTGATAAAAATGTTAAACTTAGTTGAGCCATTTGCGAAGAAGATCTCGATTGAGAGCCTATTCAAGAGGCTGAGTGATGAGAAATTGAGAACTAATATAGAACTAATTATTTTAGGCTCAGTTAAATTATTTTAATGTATATGATTAAGAACTAATTTAGATTTTAGATTTTT
>NC_029790.2:111773401-111773690 GCF_000816755.2 Arachis ipaensis | reverse complement strand
ATACTAACACAAGCTTTTTATAAAAATATGTGTAGCTCTCTTTAATACTTGATTATCAACACATTAATAAAGTATATTCTTAAATTACTCATATATTATTGTATGGTGAATTACATGGTAAAGATATAAGTTTACATATCTTTCTTTTTATGGAATGAAAGAGAGATTGAAAAAGGTAGAACTCACACTTTAAATAGCAATAAAATAATAAAAAATAACTATAAAATAAATTTATTTTCTCTCTCTATACAACTCCAATATGTATAGTAGAGTACCTCTGTAAGTAAAA
>NC_029790.2:111770304-111773234 GCF_000816755.2 Arachis ipaensis | reverse complement strand
TTGCTGTAAATATATTTTTTAAAAAATTGGCTACAGTCATTTATTCCTAAAATTTTGTAAAATATTATAATATCCAATAATAGAGCATTACACTAAAACTTATTCAATATCCAAAAAAATTGGCCAAAAAATAATGTTTTAATTTTTTTAAAAAAAATTAACTTCTAGTTTATTATTTTTTTTGGGGAATATTGTCACTTAAAAATTTTCCAGGTTTTCTTAAACGAAAAAAGGATCAGTAGAGCTTTTCTGTATTGAAGTTTGAATTGTGTCGCCAAACCTATTGATGGTCTAGGAGAAGAACCTTGGGAGTTTAAGTGTATTTCTTATTTTTTTTAATTAAGTTTGACTTTTTTAGATTACAAGGTGTAAAATGAAATTTAGAAATTGAACAAAGAAAATAATCTACTTAAATTTAGAAAAGTTATCAATCATGATAAAGGCAAAATTTCTACCACTGAGTAATAGTTCAACAGGCTTTAATGTGGTCACAATAATAATGTTTTTGAAAGATGTTTTGGTAGGTTAATTTTGTTTAGAAACTGATAAGCATGGTATGTTACTATGTTATTCACTATTATGGGTAGGTTAGATTTTTTTTTTAATATAGAGATTAATTTTTTGTTTTAAATTGGATCATCAGATTGAGTGTATTAAAATTTCAAAAAAAAATTCGAAAGAAATTTAAGAGTTAGATTTTACGATGGTTGAGTTATAAATTTTGTGAATACAAAAATTAAAATTTCATATTTGTAATTTTAAAATAATAAAAAAAATTCATAAACATAAATTTGATTCTCAATTTTTTTTATTTCTAAAAGATAAAAAATTTATAAATATAAATCTAACCCCCTAAATTTTGGTATACAAATTTAATCCTCAAATTTGTATTCTATCTATTAATGATCTTTTATAATTTTGTGATATATTCTTACCTCTATAATACAACAAAATACACACTCCTCTCTAATATTAAAAATAAAAAAAAAGATTTTGGTATGCTCGTGTTATAGACAAGGCCCAATAATCATTAATACATAATATTCGATTATGATAGGGTTAAGTATTGTTTTCGTCCCTAACGTCCTGGGTCAAAATTAAAATCGTCCTCGACCTTTTTTCATTATTAAAATCATCCTCAACGTTCAAAAATGTTTTAAAATCATCTTTTTCCGAATTCTTGGACCAAAATACCCTCATCATCATCATTTTTCTCTTCACCTTCCTTACCCCACCACCTCCACTGCCACCAACATTGCCGGCGAGAAGAAGAAGAAGAAGGGTCGTCGTAGGGTTGTTGCTGTAGGGCCGTTGTTGCTGCTGCAGGGTCATCACTGCTGCCGCTGGTTCATTGGAGAAGAGAGAGAGAGAGAGAGAAGCGATGCGAAGGAGGCGCTGCCGCCGCTGGTTCATCGGAGAAGAGAGAGAGAGAAGCGATGCGAAGAGAGGGAGGGATGGGTTGCTGCTGCCGCTGGGTCGCTGGTTCATCAGAGAAGAAAGAGAGAGAAGCGATGCGAAGGAGGGAGGTGTTGCGGGTTGCCACTGCTATCGCTGCGTCGTTTTTTGCCGGTGAAGCCTTCTTCTTCTTCTTCTTCTCGCCGGCAATATTGGTGGCAGTGGAGGTGGTGGGGTGAGGAAGGTGAAGAGGAGAATGATGATGATGAGGGTATTTTGGTCCAAGAATTTGGAAAAGGATGATTTTAAAGCGTTTTTGAACGTTGAGGATGATTTTAATAACGAAAAAAGGTCGGGGACGATTTTGACTTCGACCCAAGACGTTAGAGACGAAAACAATACTTAACCCATTATGATATGTTATAAATTCAATAAATCTTAACGAAAATGATAAAAAACCATAAACAGTAATATCTTGAGTTGAAACCCATTTTGGCCCTTGAAATTTTTGACTGGTTTTAATTTTGACCCCCAAATTTATAATTATCCAATTAACACCCCTAAATATTGGATTGTGCCCCACGCTTGCCCTTGTAGCTATCTCCGTTAATGGAGATCTGATGTGGAACGTTAAGTTGACAGAGTGTGTATTCACGTGGCACCCAACTTGCTAGAATGAATGTGTGATGAGTGAATGATGTGGCAAAAGTTGAATGAACTCAATTTGTAGCCCTCTTTTCCCAATATGTTCGAGACTTTACTGGAGAAATTGAGTTCATTCAACTTTTGCTACGTCATTCACTCATCACACATCCATTCTGGCAAGTTGGGTGTCACGTGGATACACACTCTATCAATTTAACGTGTTACATCAGATTTCTGTTAACGGAGATAGCTACACGGGCAAACGTGGAACACAATCTAATATTTGAGGGTGTTAATTGGGTAACTATAAATTTGGGGGTCGAAATTGAAGCCGATCAAAAATTTCAGGGGCCAAAATAGGTTTCAACTCGTAATATCTTATAACGTTACCAATGTTGGAATAAATTATTTTATTAATCCAGATCATCCATATTGAATCACCAAAAAATATCTTAATGCAAAAATGTACCTTTATTCATAGAAATTAGAAATTAGAAATTAGAAATTGATGAAAAGATTATCTCAGTCTTGTGGTTCTTTCGATCTTCCTCAACCAAAGTCTTATGTATCTCTAATAGGACTGAATTGTGACTTTTCTGACGGGGAAAGAGCAACAAAGGCAGTTTTGGTATGTTGGGGACCGAAACCCTGAAGTCACTATTTATATTCGAGCATGACACCTATTAAACCCTAAAACCCAAATAAAAATAGTATCTAAAGTCCAAAAGATAATATATCTAAAATTCAAAAGATAATATCTGATTTTATTCTCATTTAATTCCAAATAAAAAATAATTATGACTTATTCAATTTAGTATTTATAACAATAAATGAAATCACTATATATATATATATATATATATATATATATATATATTATATATTTTTTG
>NC_029790.2:111761846-111768231 GCF_000816755.2 Arachis ipaensis | reverse complement strand
AAAAGTAATTATGACTTATTCAATTTAGCATTTATAACAATAAATAAGATCACCATTATATAAGTCATTGATTTTGAAATAGCATAATTTGTGATTATAATTAATATATGTATTGTCGACAAACAAATTAGGAAATTAAATAATTTCCTAACAATCTCCCACTTGGGCTATACATATATTCTTTCTTGAGATAATCACATCTTATAAACTTTATGCGCGCATCTGAATGATATTCCCTTATTACTTTAACAATCTGGTCCGCCTCATATATTAGATATGGAATTACTGTAACTTTTATCACATTAATGTCGTGACTGAACCACGACAATCACCATCCTAATATACTTAACGACATAGATCAAATTTGGATGAGTAATATAGAAATTACATGCCAAATGATCTCATGCATGTCTATTTTCAGCTGGTCCAACTTTAAAACTTTATTGAGATCAGACATAAAACAAATATTACAAAATGAACATTTCACATAACATGAAATAAACCAACAACTTAATTCTGCAGAAAAATAATTCAATATCTGTCATAGGACATATAGCATAAAATAAACTCCCACTAAATCAAGGCATCACAAATATTGACACCCATCCGAGCAGTGTGCTCATGAAAGACTTTAGGGATCAATCCCTTGGTTAATGGGTCTGCTAGTATATACCATGTTCCTATATGTTCTATGAAAATCTGTTTTTCTTAACCTTTTTCCTTGACAACTAAGAACTTGATGTCTATAAACTTCGATTTTGTCAAGCTCTTATTGTTGTTGGAGTATAGTACTGCTGACTTATTGTCACAAAATATCTTTAATAGCCTTTCAATGTCATCTACTATATGAAGCTCAGTAACAAAGTTTTGCAACCATATGCCATGAAATCGGAATCAGAGTACCCAATGATCTCCAAATTTTCTGATTTCCGATAAATAAGCATGTAATCATTTGTTCTCTTCAGATAACGCATTATGCGTTTTAATAGCTATCCAATGATCCATGCCAGGATTACTCAAGTATCTACTCAACACTCCCATTATGAGGGACGTGTGCAGACTTGAGCATACATTAAGCTCCCTAGTGTTGATGCATAAGGTTTATCATGCATTGTTGTCCTCTCAAGATCATTTTTGGGGCATTGCTTGAGACTGAACTTGTCCCTTTTAGCTACCGGTGTGTCCATTGGTTTACAACTTTTCATGCCATATCTACCTAAAATTTTTTTTGATATAATTCTTTTGTGATAATCCAAGAATACATTGAGAGCGATCTCTAAGTATCTCGATTCTAAATACAAAAGAGACATCACCAAGATCTTTCATTTCGAATTTGTTCGATAGAAATTTCTTAGTTTCATGCAACAAGCATATATCATTACTGGCAAGTAGAACGTCATCAACATATAAGACCAAAAAAGTATTTACTCCTACTAAACTTGCAGTATACACATTCATCTATAATATTTACCTCAAAACTATATGAGGTAATGACTTGATGAAACTTGTGATACCATTGACGGGAAGCTTGTTTGAGATCATAGATGGATTTTTTCTTTTTTCTGTTGGATCTCCTTAATGGTACTTCTTGAGGTTGTTGAACTTGCTGTATGAGTTGGGGTTGAAGAGGATTCTCATTATTTTCCTGTGCTGTAGCAGTATCTTAAGCAACAACGATATTCTCATTGTTCTCTTCTACTGTAACTGAATTTATAGTAGAATTCTTATTGTGCTCTTATACTATAACTGCATCTTGAACAATAATAGGTACAAAGATCTTATCATTATCAGTTACAGAATCCTCATCAAAAGCAACATTCCTAATATTTTCTTCTCCTCCAAACTCAACATCCTCAAGAAATCTCACATTTTTCGTTTAAAAAATAGACCTTGATAGAGAATTGTAAAACTTGTACCCCCCGTGTTCAGCGTAACCAACAAAGTAGTAATTAATTGTCCTTGAATCCAATTTTCTTTCATGCAACCTATAAGGTCATGCTTTAGCTGGACATCCCCAAATATGCAAATGATTTATACTGGTCCTTTTTCCAGTCAAAATTTCATAAGGGATTTTGTTAACTTCTTTGCTTGGCACCCTATTAAGGATGTACACTACGGTCTTTAAGACTTCTCCCCAGAGTGATTCAAGCAAGGAAGAATGACTAATCATACTTCTCACAATGTCCTTAAAAGTTCAGTTCCTTCGCTCTGCAACACCATTCATGCTAGGTTTGCCAGGCATGGTGTATTGTATAACAATACCACACTCCTCTAGGAAAAGAGCAAAAGCTCAAGACGTTGCTCAGCTGAACCGTCATATCTTCTGTAGTATTCACCACTACAATTAGATTTGACAGCTTTAATTTTCTTTCAAAGTTGAAGTTCAACTTCAGCTTTGAAAGACTTGAAAACATCCAAGACTTGAGACTTTTCATGAATTAAATATAGATACCCGTAACGAGAGTAATCATCTATGAACGTAATAAATACCGTTGTCCATTCTAAGAGACAGTAGGGAATTGACCACATATATCGGTATGTATCAGTTCTAAGGCATCTTTAGCTCTCTCGGCACCTAATTTTCTTTCGTTTGTCCTTTTTCCTTTATGCACTCAATGCAGACTTTAAAGTCTGCCAAATTTAGGAATCCAAGAATTCCATCTGACACGAGCCTATGAATTCTCTATTTAGAGATGTGATCTAGGCGTTTATGCCATAATGATGCCGAATTCTCATTTAGTTTTCATTTTGTACCTGTTTGAAGTATTTCATTATTATAGGATTTCAAATCAAGCCTATATAAATTATCCATCAAACGACCAAAGCAAATATTATTTGAATTATAAAAGAGACTGACTTTATTATTTCCAAACGAACAAAAATAACCTGATTTGTCCAAACGAAAAACAGAAACTAAATTCCGTTTAAATGATGGTACATAAAATGTCTCTAATAAATCCAAGTAAAATCCACTCGGAGAACATAATCTAAAGGTTCCTATAGCTTCGACTGCAACTATATTGCCGTCTGCTATATAGATGTATCTTTCAGCATCACTTGGCAGTCGGCTCCACCCTACATAGTAACACTTACGTGAGTAGTAGCAGCAAAATCTACCCACCAAGTATCAACAGGTGTATAACTTAAACTAGCCTCAGAACAAACGAAAGTAAGAATCATACCCTTCTTTACATGTCAAGTGGTATATTTGGTACAATCCTTCTTCATGTGTCCCACCTTCTTATAGAAGAAATAGGTTAAAACTTGATCCCATTTCTTAGCCTTTTTCTATTGAAAAGGTGCATCCACAGTAGTATCACGCTTTCTCTTATAGTGAAAATATGAAACTATGTGAGCACTTTCAGTCTTATCTTGCTGCAACCTCTCTTCTTCTTGCACACAATGAGATATAAGCTCATTTAGGGACCAAGTCTCCTTCAGAGTGTTATAACTCACTTTGAATTGCCCAAAGTGTGCAGGAAGGGAGATCAAAATGAAATGTCCTAGTAAATCTTCAGACAACTCTAACTTAGTGCTTTCAATTTAGAAGCAAGATGAGACATTTTCATAATGTACTCCCTTATGTTCCCTTTACCTTTATACCTCATGGAGACAAGTTTGCTCAAAAGGCTACTTGCCTCCGCCTTTTCATTCTTAGCAAAGAATTTTTCAACATCTTTCAGGAACTGTTTGGCATCTTTATCCTCAGTAATTGAGCCCAAAATGCCTCAGAAATTGAGCGCTTCATGATGATAATGCTCATGTGATTGGATCTCCCCCACTTTTCTATTTTAACCTCATTGAGATTTTCTGAAGTAGAAGTGGGTTTCTCCCCTCGAAGAGCTACATCCAAATTCATACAATCGAAGACAATTTTCACGGTATCCTTCCAAACCTTAAAGTTTGAACCATTCAGCATAGAAATATTACTAATTTGTGCAGAAACATTGGTAGCCCAAACCATAGTTTCTGTATTAGAACAAAAAATATGCAGTAAACATTAGTTAAATAATGGAAAAAAATCCATATTGAGATATCTAGAACAACATTAATTTTCAATATTTGGATAGAAAAATTAACTGTAAGTGATACTCTCATTACAGTAATCAAATATTGTCAAAATTCCTGTCACACATTAAGTCTTTATTTGGACCGACTGCATGCGCACATGGAAACTTAAACTTCACAACCTATATTACTGCATATATTTTCTATTAATTGGCCAAACAATAACCTTCCTTTGGGCCAATTATTTATCGTATAATTATTAGAAAATAAACAAAAGTGTGTAATGCTTATTATTTAGCCAAATAATAAACTTTCTTTGGGCCGATTACTGTTTGCATAAATAATGAACATTATTTTCTATTACTCAAATATTATTAGTGTGTACACATAACTTGGCCAAATATAAATCTTCCTTTGGACAGATTAATATTCGCATAAGTAACATATACATAATAATTCTTAGATTCCAAAAAGATAATCAATTAACTTTACACCAAATTAATGACACACACAATTTCAATCTTTAAACAATTAAAATTCAGCAATATTTTATTAATATTTTAAACTAAATCATTAATTTTATGAGTATCAATTATATATATATAAAATAAAATAACCAAAACATGCTTATATTTTATCATTTCAAGCATACAACAATATATAGAGAGGAGTGCTAGGGGCCAGCAACTTTTGTGTTTTGTAACCATCAATTGGTCATTAATAGTATTTTTAATGGTGTGAAATTATATTTAATGGTGGAAGATCACTCACTTTTCTTTTGATGGTTAAGTGTTGGCCACAATAACAATAATGGCAATAATAATATCCATTGTGGAACAATACTAAATTTATATATAATACACATATATGTATATTCCTATATATCCAAAATATCATAATGTAAGGAACACATATATACATCGATTCATATATTGATTCAATAAAATAAAACTGAATATTTTTTATGATTAAATTATAGATGGTTCTGATACCACTTATTTAAATAAATTATTTTATTAATTTAAATTATTTATATTAAATTACCAAAAAATATCATAATGCGAAAGTGTATCTTTACTTAAAGAAATAAGAAATTGATGGAAGGATCGTTTTAGTTTTGTGATTCTTTTAATCTTTCCTTAATCAAAGTCTTCTGTATCCCTAATAGGGCTGAATTGTGACTCTTCTGATGGAGAAAGAGCGACAAAGCCAGTTTTGGTATGTTGAGGACCAAAACTTTGAAGTCATTATTTATATTTGAGCGTGGTACCTATTAAATTCTAAAGCCCAAATAAAAATAGTATCTAAAGTCCAAAAGATAATATATCTGAAATCCAAAAGATAATATATCTAAAGTCCAAAAGATAAGAATTTGGATCCTCTAAATTTCAAATTTGTACTTTAGAGGATAAAGTGTAATCTTTTACCTTTAAATGATTTCTCTCTCATATTTATTTTTGGTCCCACCTATAAAATAAATGGTGAGAGCTGAGATTATAATTTACTCTCTAAAGTGAAATTCAAACTTTAGAGAATCCAAATCAAAAAGATAATATTTGGTTTTATTCTCATTTAATTCCAAATCAAAAGTAATTATGACTTATTCAATTTAACATTTATAACAATAAATGAGATCATTATATATATAAGTCATTTAATCTAAAATAACATAATTTGTGATTATAATTAATATATGTATTGCCTACAAATAAATTAAAAAATTAAATAATTTCCTAACAACCAAATCGCATAATTGAAGTCGGAAAATTATCATGTAATAACGTCTTAAAAATATTATAAAGCAAAAAGGAAATAATGAAGGGTACACACTTTGAATGATCACCTAAAAATACTCACTAACTTAAGTACCAAAATGTTTTTACAAGTTGTCTTCCTGGTTTAATTACCAACGAAATAAAAATCAAGATCATTATCAACTCTTAAGCTCAAAAATACTATCTCAGATCTAAATAGTTTTTTTTTTCACAGAAATAACATGTAGAATCTTCTTTTAGAGAGATTTTACAAAAATCTTTCAATAGTTCTTTCTAAGATAGTTAAAATATAAGTTTACATGAGTATGATATGACTAAATTTCTTATGTTATAGACATTTGTCATGAATGACGAAGAACAAACATCTTATATTTTGATATACGAATACTTTAAGGTATAATGTATAAGTGTTAATGTGTTATTCACTTTTTTGTATGGTAGAATGGTAGAATAGTAGTCTTGTTAATATTGATAGAAGCTATGAAATACAAATATTTTATTGAGTTATTGTGTCTATATGTGGTATATATTTTGGACTCGATATACATATTTGTTGTATTCAACCGTATTTTAATAAAAAATAAAAAAATTTCTAAATTTCT
>NC_029790.2:111756357-111761386 GCF_000816755.2 Arachis ipaensis | reverse complement strand
GTCAAGCTTTTGCACCGATGTAAAAGTCCGTTTTGGAAGGGTTTTGACTTTTTATTTTTAAAGTGTGACGAAAAAATGTTGTTGGGCTGGATTACAGAAGAGCCAAAAATTCAACAAGAAATTGGTGATGTAACCAAGGTTATGAGAATTTGAAAAAAAAAAAAAAAACAAAGTTATGAGAAGCCCACTCTAGCAAAGTCTTCACGTGTAGCGACCTCGGAAACACAGGAGCCACCGGAGACAACACCGCCGCCGAGTCGCCGACGGTGGTCCTTTTCAACCGCTGGACGGGCTTCCTTCCTTCTTTTCAAGGACCCCAATGAATTCTCTCTTTCAATTTGTCTTCTATATCACCCTGCATGCGTGCACTCAACTTTTTCAGATCTAAAACATTGTTTCCATTATTGAGCTCTGTTCTTAATTTTAGAATGTTAGCCGTTTGGGTAAATTTTCAAATTCTCACTAAGTAGTTTAAGAATGCAAGAAGATGGGAAGCTTAAGAAATTACTTCAGCGGTGTAAGAATAATGATGAGAATAATAATGGTGATGTGAGAGAAGTGTGTGAAGCATGTGCTGATACAATGATGATGAAGAAAAATGGTGATTGTGAACCCCTGCCCTGATTCATGATTGTAATGAAAATGGACTAATTAGATGCTTAATTTGCTGCTACTAGTTTTTAGCAAAATACATTATGGTATGATTTTTTCCTTCGGTATTGCATTATGGTATGATTTAAATAGTTCTTGAAACCAGTTGCTTCTGGAATTTGGATTCAACCCGTATTCGTTTTGTGCACTTTCTATCTATCTTTTTCATATCTATTTTTCGATTGCATCCAATTACTTGTCAATTACAAAATCAATATAATTAGATCGAATCGATTTTGGTCACATAATCGAATTATTCATAAGCGTGGATCCTCCTATGTACAGTTAGGTAACTAAATATTTATATTCTTGTTAGTAAATTATATAAAAGAATTTTTAAAAGTATTTTAGTTATTTTTATATAAATAAAGCAATAAATTTTAAATAATATTTTTACATAATTTACTAACAAAAAATATATATAAAATGATTAATTTAATATTGTAAATATAATATATTAAAATATCATAATTATCTAAAAATTCATACTTATATCTTACTTCCGTAAATAATAATAGAAAGAAAAGACATAGAAATAATGAATGTAATTTAATAGAATAAATTATTATACGAGAATCATGGTGAGAGGTTATAATGTGAATAATAAATTACATTGACGGGCCTTCTTATTCTCGAAAATATAAATATCTAAAGTCTCATAACGATGGTTCTTCATATTTTTTTGAAGGTGGTTTTCCGTTTTACCTTTTTTATTTCTTTGTCATAAATAATTTCACAAACTATAATAATAGCTGCATACGAAGTTGTTTATTTTACTCTTCGATTCTCATCACCATCTTCTCTTCTTCTTCCTTTTCTTCTTTGGTTTCAGGCTTATTATTAACGTTGTTGTTTCGGCAGCACTCTAATAAAAAAGAGGTCATTTCTTACTATTCTCAATGCTTACCTAATACGTAACGATATTTACAAATTAATGTTGTGCGATAAATCAATTTTTGGTCAAGTCAATCATCCTATTGTATTTGTGACCAATAATATATATGTATCTGCTGATGAATATCTTTCTCTCTTTCATTTTTTCTCTCAACAAAATTTTTTTCTTTAATTATTTGTATTTGAATCTCTGTCTCGTGTGCTCTATTGTTACCTGCGAAAATGAGGAGCATTTTATTTATCAGCAAATAATATAACGAAGATGCAAAAAAATGCAATATTGTTATTTTAGATTAATTCAACTGAACAATGGGCTTTTAGTCCTTTTATGGTGTTACTTTTTTTCTGCAGTTAGCTCATCCCATTAACAATGATTCAAGAATAACTAATCACTTAATATATTAAAACTGGATTTTCTCCCAACTAATGAAAGTGAGATGTCAATTCCTCATGAATTCATTTTTTCATCAAAATAGATGCACTATTTTCTCTTCTAAATTTATTTTAAAAAATATCTTTATTATAATTATATTATAATTAATATTTAAATAATAATACATAATTATACTAATTTAAAAAAATATCTTTATTATAGTTATATAAAATTAATATTTAATGTATTATTAAACTACTTATCAATTATTAATCGAAAATATTTTTAATCATTTTAATTATATGATAATGGCACCGGTTATTAATAACTAATTTATATTTTTTTAAATAAATTTATTTTAGAAAAATATCTTTAATATAATTATATTACAATATTACAATTAATATTTAATGAATAATACATAATTATACTAATTTAAGAACATATCTTTATTATCTATCTATATCAATAATTAAAAATAAAAAAATAAACATAAATTTATAATTTTAATTGCCATAAATATGATACTAACGTTAATAGTGGTAAATTGATATTGATATCAATAATTAATTTCTATAATTATTTTTGTACTACTAAAGGCTATATATACTTTTTTTTTTGCGATTCGTGAGTCTAAATCTAAGAGTCAAAGTATTTTTTTTTTAATTTGTTATTCTTCTTTGATTGAGCAATTGTTTCCAAGTTCAGTTTATAAATAGAGTTTAATTTTGATACACTGACAGCGCTTTACACAGTCGTGCAATCATATCCGTTCTTTTGGATGACCATTCATGCAGTCAATGTAAAACATAGTTATTTTTAGTGATATGTCATTACGTAATTGGATGCATGTGTAAAACTACTTTACACTGTTAGTGCATCAAAATTAAATTCTTATAAATTTTTGTAGTTCGTATTTTAAGTTAATTTTATAAGTACACCATTCCACATGTCAAAGACAATTCTTTTTAATAGCTTTATAGATGCTAATAGCTTTTATATTTAATTTGTTTTGCAGTACAATAAAATTCATTGTTCAATTAAGAATTATTTGATAAAAATGTTTGAAAATGAATTGGTAGAAAGGAAGGTCTATTTCTTCTCAAATTTTGAGATTGAGGAATCAAGTGGAATATATCTTCCGACTACACACACGTGCAAAATATCTTTTAAGAACGAGTCATGTATAGTACATACGGCCGACTATCGTAAAATTCCGGATGATACATTTTAATTCGCTTGCCCATACTGATATACTGAAACAAACAAATGAATGTTTCTACTTATTTGGTACGTAGTTAATTTATATTAACCCACACAAAACTGTTTTTCTTTTAATTTTAAGTTTCGTCAAGAAATTGTATAATAGCATCATTTTATTGATAACAAAAATTTTAACAGTATATTTATAAAAATATTTGAAATTGTATTATGACTTTTTTTAAAGGTATATCCTTTTATTAATATACTACTATCAGTTTTATCGTTTAACATAAAATAAATGAGTAAATTCTCTTTATTTTATACACATATAAAATTATAATTTCTTATATTATTCACTCATTTGTCCTTAATTTGGTACTTTTAATTCAATTTTTTTGTTCAATATTAGATGTTATTAGACTCTTGACTGGAAAAGAAAAATTTATATCATGGTCAAAAATAGAGAGAAATAACTAATACATTGTGATTGATCTTCATGATTTGCGGTATGTAAAATTTTAATATAAAAAATATCTTTTGGTAATAATTATGTGTTGTGGTGTAATTTCTTTTTTTTTTATGTATTACTACTTATTTTTTTTAATTCTCGCTTTCATTAAAAAATGAGAAAAAAAATAAGATGCTCGCTGTGGGATCAATTTATAATCTAATTACTTGATTATCTAGGTGATTACCAAACAACCGAATACATAATTATTCTCTAATTTATAAAATTTAACAAAAGCATTGGTAAACATATTGATTTAGCATTTATTTATATATTTTATTTATTTATGTTATATTTAATTTAGGTTTAATTAGTCTATTGGTCCCTATAGTTTCGTAAAATTTTCAATTAGGTCCCTATAATTTTTTTCTTTTTAATTGGGTTCCTACACCAATTTTTTTTTCAATTAAGTCCCTTTTAGTAGTAATTGGCTTAATTTTATAGGGACCTAACTAAAAAAAAAGAATTGGTACAGGAACCTAAATAAAAGGAAAAAAAAGTGTAGGGACCCAATTAAAAAAAAATTGGTTCAAGGACTCAATTAAAAGAAAAAAAAAGTATAGGGATCTAATTGAAAATTTTGCGAAACTATAGGACCAACAGAGTAATTAAACCTTTAATTTATAATCATATTATATCTATTTTTATCAATATATTTTTTAAAAAAATACCATTAATGTTAGTACATGATGTAATAAATAAATTGAATGATAGAAACACGTAATTATATTTTTTTTAGTCAAGATTTAGTAAGATACTGTAATTTAGGCTTGCAATATTAGTATATTAATAGTGAAGTGGAGAAAAAAAATATAATATCATATCAAAATTTTTTTTAAATCATAATTGTAATTTATGATTGAAATCATAATTTAAATATTTTAAACGGAATAATTTTATTTAAAAAATTCATAATTCAAACATAATTTTTATACATTACATAGCTACATTTAAATTAATACACTTAATACCATATTAAAAAAAAATAAACAATGCACATCCTATTATTTATTTATTAATTAAATTATTACAATTTAAATTAATTTTAATAGATTAATTTAAAATTATAATTTCAATATTATCACATGTATGGCACGTGTTATTATACTTGTTTATTCTTAATATTTGATTTTAATTTAATCTATCACATTTTAATATGTTTCTATGAGTGGATAATATATTACATGGCAATCCAATGCTGACATGTCACTAACATGTTAACATACAATTGTTACATTAGCATCTCTATTAACATCGTTATTCCTAAGAATTTAATTGAAATATATTTAAAACGTTAGGAATGAAATTAAAATAAATTATACATTAAAGATATTTTTAAAAAATTTTAAAAACAAAAAATATACTTTACACACATATACATATATATATCAAATTAAAAG
>NC_029790.2:111742302-111755804 GCF_000816755.2 Arachis ipaensis | reverse complement strand
TAAATAATTATTTTTAATTAATTTAGTACATATAATACTTTAGTTTATGTTTTTAAGAAAAATTAAATGTTAAAGTGTATTACTCTCAAACTAGTATGGAAGTAATAAATTTGTTCCTGTAAAATTCATATAAGGATCATAGATGGAAGCAATAATAAGGATCATATATGGTATCAAATATAAATAAAATGCAAGAAGTCAACGTTATGTAACACAGAACACGTTGTTGGTTGGTTATATATATATATATAGGGGATGCTACGGTAAAGATGCCATATTCATCTTTAGGTACAGACGTTTTTATTTTGTGGTTGTTATTGATTTAAAAGCGTATCACTAAAAGTGTTGCTTAAAGAGAAAGTGTTACCCTTAATCGTTAACTTGGCTCTAATACCAATTTTTGGTTTGCAACCATTTCTACTATATCATATTCTGATTTTATTTTTATAGTTTTCAATCTTGTTTTAGTTTATAATATTCTTTTTTGCATGGATTATTGTATATAAAATCTTTTATCTGTTTGTCTTTTTCTTTAATATAATTTCTCAAATCCTCAAAAACTTCTTTTATTTCTACACTTTCTGTTGTCTCTAAATACCTTCTTAATTTTTCAACTTCATTCTCCATTTTTTCTTTCAACAGCTTTAATTCTTTTAAGTCATAATATGGTTTTCCAGGCATCTATAAATTTTTTAAGTTTAATTCCAACTTGTTTATATTTATTCTTATTTCTATCCTTTTTATTATAAGGTCATCAATTTCGATTTGAAGGTTATTTAATTCCCTTTTATACTCTTTTATTTTACTTTTTAATTTTTCCGCCCTTTTTCTTTTTATTTTATTTTTTGGTTTTTTAATCTTT
The DNA here is from genome assembly GCF_000816755.2 of Arachis ipaensis. Taxonomy (NCBI): domain Eukaryota; kingdom Viridiplantae; phylum Streptophyta; class Magnoliopsida; order Fabales; family Fabaceae; genus Arachis; species Arachis ipaensis. The sequence continues at coordinate 111,754,942 of NC_029790.2, read as the reverse complement.
TTATGCTTCATTATTTATTTTAGAATTTCTGCAAACTCTATCATCGATTCATCACTATTTTCTAAAGATTCTATTAATTTTTCTAACTCTTCAACTTCTCTTTTTAACTTGTCATAGATCATTTTTAGAGCTTCAAATGCTCTTTGATTTATTTCAGAAAACTGTAAATAAGGACTTGTATAGTACTAATATGAATCCATCCAATTTTAGATCTTTTTTGTTGATCCTTAATTTTCTCAATCTGTTTACTCAATTCTTCATCATTTATCAAAGCTATTTCTAGTTCTCCATTGGCGGATTTTATTTTTATAGGGGCTTCAAGTTGAATTTTTCCATAGTATATTATATTTTTTCTATTAAAAACTTCTTTTAAGAGATTTTGTTTATTAAAGTTTTCATTTAATTTGAGATTTAGTTCTGTTTTTAGAACAGCCTGTTTTTCATTATCTAATAAAGCAGTTAATCTATAATAATCAGATTCTTCTGTTAATTCTAAACTTTCTAAATAATTCATAATTTAAAGACTGAGATGAAGATGTACCTTTCTGGAGAAAAACTTCCTTTATTTAGTATATTTTACATAAGGTGTTTTTATCTCCAGAAGGGAGATTGTAGATACTAACTCCAGAGGGGAGTTTAGAATTATTTTTCCCTAAGGGAATTCTTCCTTAGACTATAGAATCGCCTTGGCAGCTTCCTCCTTGCTCTCCTAGCATATGAGTACTCCTAGCCTCCTGCTTTCTATTGTCTGATGCTCTACAATTGCCTGAGCAACCTATTTATAATAGTTGGGTTTGATGGACAATTCCCATCCTTACCCTTCTTATGATGTCATTGCTTACGTCATTGTTTGTTATCTTGCACCAGCTACATTGTTAGTGCTTTATGACCTAAGTGCTTACGTCACTATGCAATAATATTGAGAGATGCTTCAGATGCACTGTCCTCCTCTTTTATCATGTGACCTTCAGATGTGTTGTCTTCTTCCTTCATCATATGGGTTGATTTCGTTTCATTATTGCTTTCTTCAGATATCTCTGAGGCACATAGCTAGCACTTGTGGTCTTCTCTGTCTTTTATCAAATAGCAGAGATTCCTCTTTATCCTTTCAGGGAGCTTTTCTAAAAGTCCAGATAAGTTGTAGAATGCTGATTCAAATTCTACCAAGAGTCTCATCTCTCTTTCTTCAATTTCATTTCTTTTACTGGACACAAGCAGAGTATTTCTACTTTTATAATTAATCCTTGTGTGAGATTCTTTCATTATTTTTTGAGTTCTTTCAAAGACCCTTGCTAATGTGCTGGCTAGCCTTCCTTCATAACTGTAGATTGTTAAATCTTGAATCTGATCAATTGGTTGAAAATTTCCTGGGAAGACGGACATGAATATTACTTGGTATGCTGGAACCAAGCATTCTTCTTCTTCATTAAAAATAGGTTGACTGTTTGTAAATTTTAGGGATATATCCCTTGGATTTATATTGTCAATCATATTTTTAAATCTCTTTACTGCATCAACGAATCCTGCAGGGAACTCACTAATAATTTTTAGATCATTAAAAATTAAAATTGTATCAATTAATCCATACTGGAAAAACTGATAGGTGTCCGATGGGGAAGCATCTGGAAATATAACCAGCTTTGTTAGCTGTTCTTTGGCAATAGGATAATATCCCAAAATTGCCCTTTTTTTTTCAGTCCAATTTAGGACTATGTTAAGGGTTTCTTTGAGATTTGATCTACAGACCCTTTTCTTTTCCTTGATTTCAGCCCTTGTAGGAATGTTTCTTATTATCCATGTTCTCTGGGTTTGAATTGGAGCTTTATCTGCTCTTTTTAGGGTTTGCTCTGGATGGAGATCTTCATATTTCCTGAAGGATTCCTTTGCCTCTTCCAGTGTTAAAAATTCTCCTTTATGAATTATCCTTGATTGATGTGTGAATGGTGCTGCTTTTTCCCAGGCATCATATACTCCTTTCATGGGGCCATTATAAATTACATAATATTTTTTATCTTGGGTGGATTTTTTAATAATTTCAGCAATTATTTTATTTTCTGAAATTTTTTCTTCACCTGATTTGTCCACCATGCTTAGCTGGCTGAACTCTGATGGTTTTGCTTGTTGTGTTGATTTCATTGCTTCAATGGCCTTCTTGAGGGATTGGATTTGTGTCCTTATTTGCTGACAATGCTTGCATTTTTCGAGCTCTTACTCATATTTTTGAATTTCTTGATCTAAGGCGTTGTAGACGAACTCCATTCTCTTGTTAATGTATCTGCAATAACATTTTTGTCACCCTTAATATATTCAATTTTTATTGAAGAGATGAAAACCAAGTTGCTCCTTTGATCTTTTCTAAAATAGAATCTTTTCTTGGAAGTTTATGAGCATCACCAATGGTTGCTTCATTCATTTTTGATGGTTTCAGTGGCTAAGAGAAGAGGGGGGGTTGAATCTTAGCCCCCTTTTTGTTGCTTAATACTTGCTGAACTCAGAGGAGACTTTTCAGTTTTGGCTCGTCTCTGGATACGAGACTTTTTGTTTTTGCTCGTCACTTGCCACGAGCCTTTTTGTTTTGTCTCGTCACTTGACACGAGACATTTTAGTTTTTGCTCCTGTGCAGTAGAAGACAGAAATGGAGTTGGAGAGAAGAAAGATTACACCCAGATATATCCTGGTTCAGCTGCTAAGTGCAGTGCAGCCTACATCCAGTCTCCATTACAAACATGATGGAATTTCACTATAATCAATATGATTACAACTTGTAAAGTGCTAACCCAACTTACAAGGAGATTCCCAAAGAATCATGAAACACAACATAAATGAACAAAGGAACTCTAAGGACATCTATGGCTTTTTCTTTCAATTTTGCACTCTCTGCCTTTTTCCGCTCTATGGCTTTTTCATACAAACCTCACTATTTGCCTTTTTCCATGAGACTCAAGACATGACAAAATTAAATAGAAAAATATTAAACAGAATACATTGAAGGAGAAGAGAAATTGCTAGCTTAGGTAGCTCTGAGACTTCTGTGCCTTGCACTCTCAAATCTTACTCCTTACTTCAAACAGTGGCTGTCCACCCTTATTATAGAAGAGGGGAGCCTCCACTTATTGAAGCCAAAACCGAACCAACTTCTTTCTCCTTCAACAAACCGGTTCGGCCACATAGAGAGAGAAGAGATAACCATGTAAAATCCAACATGCAATTACCTCTGGACCTTTCTTGATCATCACCCTTCATCAATCCGAGCTCTCCATCCTTGGCTTGCTCTCCAAGATGAATTTCTGGCCCTTGATGCTTCATGATGATGATGACTTCATCTGCTTCAATCTCTGCCTTCAACCATCACTTCGCCACTCCAGCTACTCCTTGTGGTGGTTGAGCAGAATCAAAGACAAGCCATGCTTCAAGAATCTCCCTTGCTGGCCGAATCTTCTTCGTCCATTTTTGAGCATGAAAGGCTCAAGATACATCACCAAATCTAACCAAATATGGTGAATATCTCAGCCACAACTCATTTTTATTTTAGTATGTTTTCTTGCCATCATCAACTTGATGGTCTTGACGCATGCAGCTTCTTCCTTCTGTTAGTATGAGTTAAGATCAAATTAATAATTTTGTAATTAAATATTTTAATAATGTTTGTTCATCATCAAAATTAAATAATAGTTTTCCAAACTCATCAATCTCCCCCTTGATGACAAACATTATTAAAATTGAAATGGGAAAAAATTTAGTAAAGAATACTCCCTTTGTAGATTGAATTTTCTCCCCCTTTCAAAATGTCACATTGCTCCCCCTTGATGTATGCTTATGTTACCAAGGGAAGCACTCAACCTGTAACATTTTTTAAATCAAGCTTCAAGTAACAATGTTATTTAGCATATTTTATGATGCTAAATGCTTGATTTATGAGCAGTTTTAATTGATAATCAAAACTCATTTGATATCATAAACTGATTTACTGCTCAACCTATTTCATACAAAAAATATCAAAATGTTTTTCAAATCCTTTCCTGTTAAAGATATCAGAGCAAAACAACATGATGGAAAAGTATTTGAGCAAACAAACAGGGAAGTTTTATTACATAGTTTAAAGGAACTGCCAAAAATAAGTTTTCAATATAACAAGTTTATCAATGATTAATCAACAGCTGGGCATCTCAATAAATCTAACATAATTATAAACCAAATGCCAAATGACAATTAGCTAATCATGATAGACTAAGAACAGTTTGAGCAACAAATGCAATATCAACATGCATTCTTTGATCAAGGGTGATCATGAATTTTCAATTTGAAAATTTCAACAACCCCTGTTTTTCAGCCCCTGTTTTCGTTCCAATTTTAATTTTGGAACCTTAAATTCCTCCCCCTTTTGTCATCATGGGAGCACCTGCACAAAACATTGTTATAGAAAACAGAATATGCCATATAACAGTCCAAAACATAACCAAACGGTGTCATCAAAGTATCACCTTCCCTGGGTACACCATTTTATGAATATGAAGCAGAGGTGACCATTTAAGACCTTCAAACATGGGTTGTAAATCAATTCCTTTGGAGGCCAGAGATTTTAGATTCACTAGATAAGAGAGACACAAATGCCGTTTCTCCAGGACTTCATTGTGGAATTCAAAAGCAGCACACGTAGAGAACCTGGAAGGATCGAAATGTGAGTGTTGTTTGTGAAACTTGTTCTTGAACTCCATTGACCCAAGGTTCGCGGGTTCTCTGGTCTCTTGGAACTCGAAACTCTTCGTCTTCTTGGAACTCTTTCCGGATGCATGTGGAGTGGTTCTTTTCGGTGATGATGGAGAAGGTGAGGTATGAGACTTCTCTACTTCCTCTTCAATGCTGGGCTCCTTCTCCTTCTCGCTCTTCCTTCTTCCAGAAGATTTTTGAGCAATAACTTTGCGCCTCATAGTCTCGGTTCTCTTGGAGGGGGGAGAAAGAGAAGAGGAGGAGGTGGAATGGATGTGAATGTGGGTATGTGATTGGGGTGTAGAAGGTTTTTGAGATTGGCGAATTCTCTCACTCTTCCTTGGGGCTGTTTTCTTTTTCATAATGAAGAAGATCAATGGAGATGGAAGTTGGAGATGAAAGGGTGGCCGAATAGTGAGGTGAGTGATGGGAGGTTAGAGAAGCATCAAATGCTTAATTGGAAAGAGAATGAGAGAAGTTATTACCCATTAAGAGAGCGGTTATTATCCAAGGGGGTTTCAAAAACTAAAAAGAGGTTTTCCTAAATCAAGGGATTAGTTGGAGGGAAAGATTTGATTTGACAACATGCTTCTTCCAACAAGATTTGATGAGACAACTAAGGGATTTTGTTGATTTAATTTTTCAAAAGAAATGAAACTAACAAAACTGTCTTGGTGGGGTCAAGGAATTTTTGGTGGGGCCCATAAAATTTGAATTCTGCGTTGCCTCCCCCTTGACCACAGCTCTTCCATTCTGCCATTTATTGTTTCTCATCCAAACCTACGAGCAAAAACTGAGCAGAGTCAAATATTCACAAATTTTCAATGAAATTTAAATCAAACATTCCCAAGCTTTTTCTCAAGGTACAGAATCTGTCTTCATAGAGGGGTTTTGTAAAAATATCAGCAATTTGGTCTTCTGATTTTACAAATTGAATATCAATAGTACCCTTTTGCACATGTTCCCTAATAAAATGATACTTTATCTCAATGTGCTTGGTTCTTGAGTGCAAAACAGGATTTTTTGAAAATACTAATTCCAAACCTCATTCTTGTCAAATTGAGCTAGCTCCTCTTCCATGGCCTTGACCCATGATGGATCTTCAAGAGCTTGTTTGACATTGTTGGGCTCCATTTGTGACAAGAGAGCAAAGTTGCTAGGTTCGGTTTGCCTTTTGGTAGAGGATCTTGTTGTTACACCATGAGAGGGATCACCAATGATGAAGTCATGAGGATAACCCCTCATAGACTTCCATTCTCTAGGTTTTCGGCCAGGTGTTGAACTTTGATGAGCTTCTGGTGGTCTCGCTGTTTCAGTTTCTCGTGTCTGCTCAGGAGATAAAATGGAAGTTTCTCCTTCAATCTGACGAGATAGAATCGGGCTGACAGATTCTTCATTCTGGACAGATTTGGGATTTTCTTTGCTTGTTCCATCCTCTTCACAATCTGAATCAATATCCTTCACAATGCTGGGAATTAAGTTAGAATCACAAAAAGTAACATGTATGGATTCCTCTATTGTCCTATATTCCTTGAGATAAACTCTATAGGCCTTGCTTGTGGTGGAATATCCAACAAACATTCCTTCATATGATTTTGGATCAAATTTTCCAAGATTTTCTTTATTGTTAAGCACAAAACATTTGCATCCAAAAACATGAAAGTACTTAAGATTTGGAGGGGTTCCTTTCCATAGCTCATAAGGCGTTTTCTTTAACCCTTTTCTAATGATTGTTTTATTCAAAATATAACATGTTGTGTTCACAGCCTCAGCCCATAAGAATTTAGGAATTTCACTCTCACATAACATAGCCCTAGTCATTTCTTGAAGGCTTCTATTCCTTCTCTCAACCACCCCATTTTGTTGGGGGGTTCTAGGGCATGAAAAATTATGAGAAATCCCTAAGTCATCACAGAATTTTTCAAAATCTTGATTTTCAAATTCTCTTCCATGATCACTTCTCAAATGGGCAATTTGAATTTTCTTACAAAGGGTGGAAAAAGCATGAAAGGCATCATTCTTATAAGTAAGGAAAAGTACCCAACCAAATCTAGAGTAATCATCTACCACCACAAGACCATAATGTTTACCTCCTAAACTTTGAGTTCTAGTAGGACCAAAAAGATCAATATGTAACATTTCCAATGGCCTTTTGGTTGAGATTCCATCTTTTGATTTAAAAGAGGATTTTACTTGTTTGCCTAATTGACAAGCGTCACAAGTAAGATCCTTATCAAATTTGATGTTTGGGATCCCTCTAACCAAATTTCTTTTGACTAGCTTAGAAATTTGATACATGCTAGCATGTCCCAACTTTCTATGACCAAAGCCATTTTTCAGATTCAAAAGATATAAAGCATGTTACATTTTGTTCCTTTAAATCCTCAAGAGTTAATCCATACACATTGTTACATCTTTTAGCTTCAAGAAGAACATTCCCATCTTCCTATCTTCCTCGGTCCATCTTGCTTCTGGTTTGAGAGAAACAACTCTTTCTGCACTTGTGATAGTTGGAAATTGAGGTCCTTCGAGAATAATCTTCCAAAGTCTGTAATCCACTGCTTGTACAAATATCTTCATCCTCTCCTTCCAATAGGTATAGTTTTTTCCATTGAAAAGAGGAGGTCTGTTACTTGATTGACCTTCAGTTAGATTATAGGACACCACATTTGCGCCACTGTTTTCTGCCATGAGGATCTTTACTCCAAGCTGCAAAGCTTGATCTCTTTGAGACCAAGCTCTGATACCAATTGATGGTTTCAGTGGCTAAGAGAAGGGGGGTTGAATCTTAGCCCCCTTTTTGTTGCTTAATACTTGCTGAACTCAGAGGAGACTTTTCAGTTTTGGCTCGTCTCTGGATACGAGACTTTTTGTTTTTGCTCGTCACTTGCCACGAGCCTTTTTGTTTTGTCTCGTCACTTGGCACGAGACATTTTAGTTTTTGCTCCTGTGCAGTAGAAGACAGAAATGGAGTTGGAGAGAAGAAAGATTACACCCAGATATATCCTGGTTCAGCTGCTAAGTGCAGTGCAGCCTACATCCAGTCTCCATCACAAACATGATGGAATTTCACTATAATCAATATGATTACAACTTGTAAAGTGCTAACCCAACTTACAAGGGGATTCCCACAGAATCATGAAACACAACATAGATGAACAAAGGAACTCTAAGGACATCTATGGCTTTTTCTTTCAATTTTGCACTCTCTGTCTTTTTCGGCTCTATGGCTTTTTCATACAAACCTCACTGTTTGCCTTTTTCCATGAGACTCAAGACATGACAAAATTAAACAGAAAAATAATAAACAGAATACATTGAAGGAGAAGAGAAATTGCTAGCTTAGGTAGCTCTGAGACTTCTGTCCCTTGCACTCTCAAATCTTACTCCTTACTTCAAACAGTGGCTGTCCACCCTTATTATAGAAGAGGGGAGCCTCCACTTATTGAAGCCAAAACCGAACCAACTTCTTTCTCCTTCAACAAACCGGTTCGGCCACATAGAGAGAGAAGAGATAACCATGTAAAACCCAACATGCAATTACCTCTGGACCTTTCTTGATCATCACCCTTCATCAATCCGAGCTCTCCATCCTTGGCTTGCTCTCCAAGATGGATTTCTGGCCCTTGATGCTTCATGATGATGATGACTTCATCTGCTTCAATCTCTGCCTTCAACCATCACTTCGCCACTCCAGCTACTCCCTGTGGTGGTTGAGCAGAATCAAAGACAAGCCATGCTTCAAGAATCTCCCTTGCTGGCCGAATCTTCTTCGTCCATTTTTGAGCATGAAAGGCTCAAGATACATCACCAAATCTAACCAAATATGGTGAATATCTCAGCCACAGCTCATTTTTATTTTAGTATGTTTTCTTACCATCATTAGCTTGATGGTCTTGATGCATGCAACTTCATTTCGGTAGCTCCATGTAGCTTCCATGGCTTCCTTTATTTTCTGGATATTGATCGAAAAGAAGAGAGAGATGAGAGAAAATAAACAACTTGAAACAAAAGCAATTCAAATGTAATAAACCAATTAGTTGGTGAAAGTTGCTTTTACTTCCCTAGCTTAGAGTGGCATGTAGTCATTACACCCATCAATCAATTCAGCTGAACTTTTCTCTCTCATGTTCCCCGTGCATTAATTAACAATGTAATAGATTTTGAAATCCATCACATGGTTAAAGGCTTGGTTCCGTTGGAAGCACTTTGCTTTCATTTTTCCTTGGTTTCGGACCAAGTTTGGAACCATGCATCACAAATAAAATTTGGGCTTATAACATTGAAATTAAAACTGGCCCATTTGGTTAACATTTGCTTTCTTGATGAGATTTGTTTCGGATCAAGCATAGAAGGTTCTCATCAAAAATAAATATGGGCTTGGTTATAATATCATTGAGTTTGGCCCATTAAAATCTACACAACAAAATTATTAATTTAGTAAGTATGAGTTAAGATCAAATTAATAATTTTGTAATTAAATATTTTAATAATGTTTGTTCATCATCAAAATTAAATAATAGTTTTCCAAACTCATCAATTTTCTTATAATTAATTACCATTCTTCGTTTTCCCCTTTTAATTTCATTATTGTTTTCGACATAAAAGGCTGGAGCCGCATGAGGACTTTTACTTATTCTTATAATTCCTTTTTCTAAAAGATCTTTACATTCTAATGAGAACTCTTCTCTATCTCTTGCAGAATAAGGAATTTTATTTGGAATATTTATCTCTTTTGTAGGATCTTTTAATTTAATGCTTACTAATTCTTTATTTGTATTTTTAATATCTAAAGGATTTTCAGCACAAACTTTATCTAAAAGTTCTTCTATCTTTATTTTAAGATTATTTTTTGGAATATTTATCTGAAAGTATAAATTTAAATAACATGTTTCTAAAATAGAAAATATTTTAAATTTTAAGATCTTATCTATAGTAGTAGTTGGTATTTTTATACGTTTTGATTTTTGATTTATTGAAGAATCGTGTGGAGCTTTTAAAACTATATATGTTAATTCTTGAATGAATGGATGATATAGTTTTAAAAAGTTATTTCCTATGATAAAATCCATTCCAGAATCTAACATATATATAGATGGAACAATGAACCTATAATTTTGAATAAAAATTTCAGCCATCTCTGCTTTTTGGTCAATTTTATATATTGATTTGTCAGCTATTCTAACTCTTAATGGTTTCTTTAATTTTTTTCAATCAAGTTTTATATTTGTACTAGCAAAGCATTGTGTTGCTCCAGTATCTATGAAAGCATTTATAAACTTTTCTGTTATTTTTATAGTAATAAATGTGGCATTATTACTCAGTCTCTTAGTCTGTTTCTGAGACATATTCAAAAATATAGTCTAAGTTATCATCGGATTCTTCTAATGGTTCCATGAAACAAGACTTAGCAATTTCTATTTGTTTGGTAAGATCCTTTTTATCCTTCTTTTTTGGACATTCATTTGCATAGTGTCCTTCTTCTTGGCAATACCAACACTTACAATTTTCTTTTTTATTTGGGCAATAGTCATTTTTTTTGTCTTTTATTTTTATTGTTATCTCTTTTTCTAAAATACCTCTTTTTTCTCCAGTTTGGATAGTATTTTCTTTTTCTAAATTGATATTTTCTTTTTCTTTGAAAATTTTTATTAAGACCATATTTTTGAGGTATTTCTTCACTATCCTGACAGCAAATTCTAATTATATTTGTAAATCTTTTTTGAGTCGCTTCTTGCATACAACGTTCTTTTATTTCCTCTCTTATTGCAGAGGTTGCTCCACCAAAATTATTTTCAATTGTCCCTCTATTTATTTCTCTTATAAATCTTCTCATTATAAATTCATTAGCAGGATATGGAAGTTTTGTTATATACATACTAAGATAATGATTTTTATCTTCTTCTTTTAATTTGTAATAATGTATTCTATATTCACATATATATGACTCCACATTACATAAATCATATATCTGAATATTAGCTAAATGTTTTTTTGCTTCTTGATATTCTTTATTATAGACTTCTTGTCTATGATCTATAATATTTTTTCCAAAAAATTCTTTATATAGAATCATCATTATATGTAATATCTTATCATAAGCTGTTATTTTTGTTGCTAATTCTTCTATTATTTGGTTTTCTATTGATGTCATATAATCTCTTATAGTTCCTTTAGTATGAAACCCTATGTAATTCCAAATATCTCTTCCAGACAATTCACTAAGTTTTGGATTAGTAAAGGCTTCTAATAAGAAGGAATTTAACCAGTTTTCGAAAATTTCTTTTTCATTCTTTTTACAGTCTAAATCGAGCATTCTTTCTCCTTCTATTTCCTGGATTTTAGGAACATATTTTGATGGTATTTTTGTATATTTTGAATCTTTATTTATAAACTCCTTTTTAAAAGCATAATTATCAAAACCTGTTTCCCATTTAAATTGAGATTGATTATCCTTAGATGTTCCAGCTTCATTTTTTACTTTTATTGGAATTGCTGGTTCTTCGTCACTTGAATAATCTAGGATGTGTTCTTCATTTTCTATGTTTTCAGAATTTACTAATTCTTCTTCTATTTGAAATCCCTGTTCCATAATATTATTTTCTTGAGCCATTTTTAATTGTTTAAAAAGCATTGTAACTTCTTCTAACTTTTCTTCAATATTCATAATTCAATGGTGATTTTACTTTTAAATCTGTTATATTGATTATATTTTGAAATTTTATGGATACTAATATTTCTTCAAGCATATCTACTATAGAATTTAATTGTGGGTTAAAAGTATGATAAAGATGTGGGGAATCATTTCCATGGTAACATTTTTTAGAAATTCCGTGTGAAAAATAAGTTTTTTCAGGTTTTTGAAGTCCTTCAATAAAACTTATAGTAAAATAAAGATTTTGAGAAAAATCATTTTGTATTGATTTTAAGAATTCGGTGTCATTACAGTTAACATTAGTTAAAATCATTAATTTTTGATCTATTAATTTTGATAATTTAATTATTTCTTCTCTTAAATCTTCTAATTTACTTTTTTCCATTAGATGACGCTTTTCTTTATGAAGAGTTACGGTTTTAAGTGAAAAGTGTGGCTTTAGAAAGTGTGGTTTAAGTAAACAAATCTTTAAATCTGAATTCATAACTTGTGTGATATTCCAACTCCAACATTTTGCCCCTCATGTTTTGAATCTTTGAATTATTGGAATCCATGGATGTATGAGTACCCCAACCCCACATGCCCACATGGTAAACACATTAAACCCCCATTTAGTAGCTGGTTGCTTCTTATTACCTTCCAATTTCCAATTTCCAAATACGTGGTATTCATCACATAATTCCGATGGGCGCCATCACATCATTGATTCAATTATGACAAATTAAATTCAATTCAACTTTCTCTTATATTTATTTATTATTTTTAGCGAACCAGACCGCACCCATGCATGTCACATATATAGCCAAGGAATGGAACATAGTGTCACATTTGTTCTGGTCCTTGGTCACATTTTTCTTGAGAAGGGGTCACGTCTCATTAAATCCCATCTTGTTTGTTTTAGATAGTTTCGTTGTTCAATCAGAGTCATTTTCTCTCCTATTCCCTCCTTCCCACTTTGGTGACTTGATTCATTTATCACAAACAAATAAATATCTTCATTCGTTATATGAAGAAATTTCATCAATATATGCCTGTAGATCCATCAGCCAACTACATAGGCCAAGTTCCTTTTTCTCAAGAGACGTAAGCAAAAGGGATAAGAATAGTACAGTTGACACATCACGTTATTACACTAACCAGTAACCACCTCCAAACCTTTTAGTTATTTTAACTTTCTAGTAGCTGGAATTGATATTAGTCGGGAAATAAAATCACTGTCGATCATAGTTATGTTTATTTTTGAAAGATAATAAAATATATTTTGTATATCAACTAACT
>NC_029790.2:111731434-111742106 GCF_000816755.2 Arachis ipaensis | reverse complement strand
ATACCACTTTACAAATTTATCATATCAAATGTTTGTTATTAATTAGAAGGAAATTAGAAGGAAAATTAAAAATAAACTTGTATGTATACAAAAGTAGTCAAAACAGAGTTATGCTTTCTTGAAATGATTGAAAATTTAGATATCAAATTTTCTCAAATTCAATCCTATTGAAACTATTAGTCTATTATACTCATTGTTTTGTTGATTTTTAGCAAATCGATGGTGGTTCGATATCTAGTGGTCTGTGAGCGAAACCTACTCTCCTGTGCAGATACCAGTTTCTAAAAGTGTATCAAAGTGTCTTAGATTAGACCGGGATTGAGAATTAAAATAAATTAAGAATTGATAAATTAAATTAAAGAAAAGATTGAAGGAAAGGTTTTCGAAAAGAAAACATGGTAATAACGAAAAGGTTTGTGTTAAAATTAAAGGAAAACGTTAAAATGCTTTTAACTGAATCTATTGAAAGTAAACAGTGCAGAAATGTAAATTGAACAAAGATGAAGATAAAGAATATTTGAAAAGTAAACTTGCTTAAAACATAAAGTTTACAAAGAAATAAACTGAAAGAATAAAACGATGGAAGGAATCCTACAGAAAAGTTACTCGATTGCAGATTCAGGAATTCTCTAGGATATGAGTGTGCTTGAGTGTTTTCTGAGTAAAAGTTCCAACCCTTATTCACTAATACTTCTTAGTATTTATAGGCTAATCTTACATAACTGACAATTAATCTACAATTAATTACAATTAAATACGACATTTCAAATTTGAAGTGCAATCTTTCTTGGTAACAGTTCCCGTCGCATGATTGTAGATATTCCCTATGATCTCCTCGTGCAATAAAAGCTATTAACTTCCCCACTTTTTTAACTATTCGACTAGCTCATCGAAGACCCTATTCATCGTCTCGAATCGAATCTCCTATTCGATTAAGCCTACTCGATTTAACAAAACAGTCGAAACCCAAATCAACGCCAATTGCTTCCAACCTCATGCTCATGCATATATCTTCTAGAGAAATCGAACCTAACTCATTCCGAATCAATTCACTCTTATCGAAAATATTTTTTGATCAACACTCATAATTTGATTTTTTATGTGGTTTGAAGATGGCTTAATAATGGAAAGGATACAGAATTAATTACTGTCAATAAGATAGGTAAAGTCAGATAGAAGGGTAGTTAAAGTTGTTATGAAAGCATGACCCATATAGCAAGTAGCACTACAAAAAAAAAGGCCTATGGTCACGGTAAAAAACTGTGACTATAGCGAGTAAAAAGGGTGACCATAGATCAATGTTCACGGTTTTGGACCTATGGTCACGGTTTTTACCGTGGCCTATTCTCTCGTGGCCATAGGTTTATGGTCACAGTTTTTTTATCTATGATCACGGTTACAATTTTCAAATTCTGACATTTTAAGCCACATTTTTTCACCGTGACCATAGCCTTATCTATGGTCATAGTTTAGCCTCTATGGTCACCCCTCCTGAAAACCATGACTATAGCCTCTATGGTCACCCCTCTTTAAAACCGTGACCATAGCCTTATCTATGGTCACCCCTCCTTAAACCGTGACTATAGCTTTATCCATGGCCACGGTTTTCACCGTGACCATAGCCTCTATGGTCACCCCTCCTTAAAACCGTGACCATAGCCTTGTCTATGGTCACGGTTTTCACCATGATCATAGCCTCTATGGTCACCCCTCTTTAAAACCGTGACCATAGCTTTATCTATGGTCACGATTTTCACCGTGGCCATAGCTCTATGTATATAAATTATTGTTGTAAGCTGAAGAGCTAGATAATGATATCAGAATCACTCTCCAAATTTTAGAATTATCTAGGACTCTCTTTCTCTCTTTCTTTCTCTCTTCTCTCATACTCTCATTCTTATACACCTGAGTCACTGGTACCATTTTCATAGTATCAGAGCTTTAGAAATTTCAATAGCAGACCCGATCCAGGTGATGCCAGAAGCAAATGCAGTAATCTTAGCTGCAAATTAGAACGCAAGCTAAGCAGTGGTAGTGCACAATTTCACGACGCCGATTTCCATCAAATTGGATGAGGAGAACTACTTTTCATAGAGAAATCAAGCAGAAGGATCAATTGAACCTCATGAACTCATAGATTTTGTTAACGAAGTGAATGTTCCAAAGCAATTTAGGTCAGTAGAAGATGAAAGAAATGGAGTGATTTCTCCTGAGTTCGAGATCTGGAAGAGGAAAGATTCTTTCTTAAAGACGTGGCTTTTAGTTTCAATGTCTCCCTCTTTTGCGTCAAGAATGGTAGGGTGTTCGAATTCACATCAAATCTGGTATAGATTTCAAACAGTTTTTACTGCACTAATGAAGGAAAAAGTGAAACAATTGAAGGCAAAACTCAACAATACAAAAAAATAAGGTACAATGGAGAATTATCTGTTAGAAGTAAAGAAGATTATGGATGCATTAGTCTTAGTGGGAGCTCAGATGAATGAATCAACGCATGTAGAAGCAATCTTGGAAGGTAAGAATATGGCCCTTTCATCACCTCAATCAACACTAGAGATACTCCTTTTTAAATTGGAGCCTTCAAAGTCATGCTGATGGCATACGAAGAATGGATTGAAAAGTTCAAGTAGGTTGAACTGATAGCAGCAAATGTAGCACAAATGAATCAGAATCAGAATCAAAGAAGGTACAATTCAAAGTACTCTAACAATAATAGAGGAACTGGTAGGGTGAGTTTTATGCAAAGAGGCGACTATACAGTTAGAAGCAGAGGCTATGGCAGGATGAATTCTGGCATAACAGGTTCAAATAGAGGAAGACGATATGGCAGAAGGTATGATAGATTAGTGTGTCAAGTATGTGAAAGATTAGGTCACAGTGTAATTGATTGTTGGTGCAGGTTTAACAGACAGTACAATAGTGAAAACTCTCAATCACAGCAAAGAACAAGTGCTAATCTTGCAACAAGTAACTTTCGTGTAGATGAAGCAACAATTTATGACCTGAATTGGCACCCAAATTTTGGTGCATAATGCGTGAGCATCTTTCCTATCTTTTCTTATTAAATTTAATGTGGATTTGTTGAGTTTTTATGATATTTTAATGTTTTAGACCATCATGAATGCTATTTTGATTTGTATTGCTATTTTGTTGATTACAAGTAAAATTCGGGTGAGTTTGACAGAGTTCATGCAGAAAAAGAGGGAGAAAAATAGTTGCTGTCAAGCTGGCGTTAAACGCCATTACCCGGTGTTTAGCGTCGCAAGCCTCGAAATTCATACCATCATTCTGTGAAGATGGCGCTAAACGCCACAACTTGGCATTTAGCACCGAGGGCCTCGTAATTTGTGCAATGATTATGTGAAGGTGGCGCTAAACGCCACTACCCAGGGTTTAGCGCCAGGTGCCTCGAAAATTTAGAATTGCATTCTATCTTGGTAGTGCTAAATGCCACTATTGGATATTTAGCGCCAGGTCCGCGTTTTCAAGTGGGGACCACACGTGCATCAATAATCCACGGAAAACATCTTTGGTTTTTAAATTAATTTTTGAATTAAGAAAATATATTATTAAGTTTAAAAATTTTAATTTTGTATCAATTAGGATTAGATATAAAAGGAGAAAAGATTCAGCCCTTCGGGCTCCCCTCTCTTCTTCTTTCTCATTTTGCACTTTTACTTTTTTTTTACAACTCTAGATTTTTCTCTGAACAGTGAGCAACTAAATATCTATTGTTAAGATTAGGAGCTCTGTTTATTTTAATGGATTAATACTATTGTCATTCTACTCTTAATCAATGCACTGCTTTAAATTCAAGGATTGATTTTGTTCTTCATCCTAGGAATTAGAGTATATTGGAAGATAACTCTTTTTCTATTTGAATTCTTATTGAATCTTGGAAAAGTTATATCACTAGAATTACAACTTAAAATCAATTCCTCACAACTCTCTAATTATCTGGATTTAACGCGATACATGACATATAATCGCCTCATTTTTTGGTACTTAGGGTTTGTGTGGCTCATGAACTAGAATTGGACTTAACCTTCTAATTTAAATTAAGTGACTAAGGAATTGGCGGTTGATTGTGTCAGAGGAGATTAAATTACTAAGAAATTAGGATTTAATCACTTAAGGTTTGCCATTAATGGAATCTTTGCATGATTAAAGTAGTTGATAAGAATTGTTAATCCAAAAATTAATCATCTCCAAAAACCTTAACTATTTTCTCATATTATTTTCACCAATCATTCATTGCTTACCTTCTTGCACTCTCTGATTTACTGTTTTATGTTGCTTAAATTCCAAAACCCTCATTTTAGCTTGTCCAATGAGAATAATCATACAACTATTGCTTGCTCAGTCCATTAATCCTCGTGGAATCGACACTCACTCACCTGAGTTATTACTTGGTACGATCCGATGCACTTGCTGGCTAGTTTGTGGTATTCAAAATCGGCATCAAGTTCTTGCCGCTGTTGCCAGGAATTAATTGTGATTGACAACTACCCGTTGTTTGATTACCTAGATTAGACTTTTTATTAATTTAATTTTGCTTATTTTTCTTCCTTAATTTTTGAAATTCCCTTTGCTATTTCCCTTTAGATTTACTCATTTTATTTTCTTATTTTCCCTTCTTAGTTTGAAATTTTTACTTCAATATCTTTCTTTATTTTTGAGAATTTTCTTGCTCTTGTATTTATTTTATTTTATTTTATTTCTTTTATCCTGTTTACCTCTCTTAGAATCCTCTTCACTCTGACGTAGAGATTTCTACTTTTTCTTGTTTTCTGTTTCTTTATGAGTAGGAACAAGGACAAGGAACCTCTCCTTAATTTCGATCCTAAGATTGAAAGGATTGTTAGAAGACGCCAACAACAAGCTAGAGCTTATAGAGTTGCTGAAAGTCTCGAGGACAATTCTGACGAGGAGATTGAAGACATCACTATGGAGCCTAACAACAACATCGTTGCTCCTAATGCTCTTGACCAACCTAGGAGACCTCTTGGTTCTTACACTGCTCTAAATCCTACTTTCTATGGTAGTAGTATTGTTGTGCCCCCTGTGCCTGCTAATAACGTTGAGTTAAAGCCTCAATTCATCACTTTGGTGTAACAAAACTGTCAGTTTTATGGATTCTCGCAGAAAGATCCAAACTTATTCATCTCTAATTTTCTACAGATTTGTGATACAGTCAAGACTAATGGAGTCCATCCTAATGTTTATCGGTTGTTGCTCTTTTCGTTTTGTACAGGACTGAGCCAAGCAGTGGCTTGATACACAACCCAAGGAGATTCTTGATACATGGGACAATGTGGTCAGTAGATTCTTGACTGAATTCTTCTACCTTAGAGGCTGACCAAGCTAAGGACCGATGTTCAGACCTTCAGGCAACAAGAGGGTGAATCTCTCTATGAAGCTTGGGAGAGGTACAAGGTTATGCTCAGAAAGTAGATTGGATACAATTGCAAATCTTTTGTAATTGGATTACTCAGGATGCCAAGACTTGTTTGGGTAATTCTGCAGGAGGATCTCTTCACAAGAAGAAAACCACTGAAGAGGCTCTAAAGTTGATTGAGATGGTTGATAACAACCAATATTTATACTCTTCTGAGAGAATTGCCATGAGGAAGGGAGTCATGGAACTAGATGCTTTGGATACTATTCTTGCTCAGAATATAGCCATGTCTCAAGAGATAAATGTCATTACTCAACACTTGAGTGGATTCTAAGTTTCAGCTATTAATACCCAAGATGCTTCTTATGACATGAGTGGTAGATTTCCTCAAGGTGAGAACAATTGGCCCTTTACTCAACTTGAAAACAATGCCTTCTTGAATGAGAGCTTGCAAGAATAGGTTTACATGAAGCAACCTCAAAGTTTCAAAGTTGGTGACTCAGACCTTGTTTGTAAACTCAACCGATCCCTCTATGGGTTAAAACAAGCGCCAAGATCCTGGTTCAACACACTAAAAGAAGCTCTCTATGTTATGGGATTAAGCTCAACTAAGTTAGATGTATCTCTCTTCTACAAACACAACAAAAAAGCAACAATTCTACTTCTAGTCTATGCCGATGACATCATTGTGACTGGCATATCTAAGAAGGCAATCTCAGCACTGATTAAGCATCTCAATTTTTGGTTCTCCCTCAGAGACATGGGCACACTCAAAATACTTTCTGGGAATTGAGGTCTCTCACACCATAAACAATGGCCTAGTGCTTACACAATCTAAATATATCGATGATATTCTTAAGAAAAAAATGCAAGACGCTAAGCCGACGCTACATCCATGACTTCCAATTTGAAATTGACTTCCACTGATGGAAATCCCTTTGAAAATTCCAGTCGGTACAGGTCCATCGTGGGAAGCTTGTAGTACCTCAAATTTACCAGGCTTGAAATTGCTTTTGTGTAAGCAAAGTCTACTAATTTATGCAGGCTCCCTTAGACAAGCATTAGAAAGTTCTAAAACGCATTCTTAGATATGTAAAAGGTATAAAATCATTTGGTGTTCATATTAGAGTACCTCAGGAGCTAAGTCTCACGGTCTACACTAACTCGGACTAGGCTTCAGATATTGAAGACAAAAAATCCACTGCTGGTTATTGTGTTATGTTGGGTTTAAATCCCATTTCTTGGTGCTCACGAAAGCAAACTACAATTTCACGCTCAAGCACCGAAGCAGAGTATAGGGGTATTGCTAATGTTGTGGCTGAGTTGCTCTGGGTTTGCAAGCTCTTAGCTGAAATTCGCATCATCCTACCAGCTCAAAGGTATATTGTAATAATTTGGGAGTAGTGCTTATGTCAACTAATCCAGTTCATCATTCACGTTCTAAATACTTCGAGATTGATCTTCATCTTGTTCGGGACCATGTTGCCAAAGAAGAGTTCAGATTCGCCACACTCCTAGCGATGCTCAACTTGCTGATGTGATGACTAAGGCAATGAGTTCTTATGCATGTAGCCGGTATTCTAGTCATTGCCATAAAAATCCACTTTTCTCTTTCTTTTTATCAAGTTTGACATTGTTTAAAATTAAAAATTCAATAATCTTTACAACTATGAGATCATTTTTATTTTTTAAATTAGATTTTAGTGTAAATTAGGTCAACTTAACTTTTATATGATAATAAGAACTTGATTAAAATTATTATTAAAAATGGTACACGGTAAGTGACATGTGTCACTCTATGATTTGGTCATGTGTAATGATATGATGACGTGGTGACTAGTGACACGTGGCATGCTGACATGGATGGTTGTGCCACGTGTCACAATGTTATTTGGCCACGTATTCGTTTGTACCACGTGTCACAACAGTATTTGTCCACGTGTCATCCATTATGTCATCATTGTAGATGCACCAAATTAGTCCCTCACTTTGCATTAAGTGATTTATTTTAGTCCCTGAAATTGAATGTCGTGCACCAAACTAGTCCCTTCACCAATTTTTTCTCATTTTTTCTATAAATTCAAAATTCTCAATATTTTTGAATGCATTAATTTCAATTCTATTTTTTCACATGTTATTCAAATAAAAGTGCTTTTATAAAATATTTTTTCTCTTGCGAATACCCTAACCGCCAACTTGGAGTTGACGTGAAGGCATTTCAAGCACCTTTACTACTATCTCCGACCTCTTTCAGTGCTTTAATAAAATATTTTTTTCTCTTGCCCCCCTAACCGCCGTCTTGGAGTTGACGTGAATGCATTTCAAGCTTCCCTCATTACCATCTCCGACCTCTTTCATATAAACTGCAGAGATTGGAGATGATAGTGAGAGTGCTTGAAGTACCTTCAATCTAGCTCATTTACACATAACGAAAACGTGTATTTCATAAGAATAAAAAAAAGAGGAGTGCTAGGGGGCAGCAACTTTTATGTTTTGTAACCATCAATTGGCCATCAATAGTTTTTTTAATGGTATGAGATTATATCCAATAGTGGAAGATCACTCACTTTTCTTTTGATGGTTAAGTGCTGTCCACAAAACACAAAAGTTGCTGGCCCCTAGACTTTTCCTAAAAAAAATGTATATTTTAATTATTGATTTCTTGTTAAAAGCACATGTTTTTTTATGAAAAAAATGTGTCTAATCAATCATATAATTATTTTTTTATAATAACATATTTATATATTACAAAAGTGAGTTATTGAAAATTTTTTATAAAAGCACTTGTATTTAAACAATATGTGAAAAAATAAAATTGAAATTAATGCATCTAAGATATTGAAAATTTTAAATTTTAAAAAAAATATAAAAAAAATTGGTGAAGGGACTAGTTTGGTGCACGACATTCAATTTCAGAAACTAAAATGAGTCACTTAATGCAAAGTAATGGACTAATTTGGTGCATCCACAACAATGACATCATGGATGACACGTGGACGAATACTGTTGCGACACGTGGCACAAACGGACACGTGGCCAAATAACATTGTGACACGTGGCACAACCATCCACATTAGCATGCCACGTGTCACTGGTCACCACATCATCGTATCATTACACGTGACCAAATCATGGAGTGACACGTGTCACTTACTGTCTACGTCATCAAGCCATGTCATCACGTCGTTAATAAAAAATGGGCCAAGGACTATTATGGTGCACTTTTCTCAATCTCAGGGATGTAATTAGTGCAATTAAAATCTCAGGAACGATTTTAGTGCACGATGCCAATCTCATGGGCCATTTTGGGTTTAACTCCAGTAATTTATATATATGAGTGTGACTGATTACTTGCTATATAAGTTATCTTTTCATAACAATTCTAACTACCTTTTGAAGTGACTTTAACTATCTTACTAACAGTTACTAACTATGTATCCTTTCATTTCTCCTCAAACTCAACCGTTAAAGTAATTCAATCTTGAGTTTGCTTATAAATTCTGCAAACTTCGACGGGCCACTATTTTATAGCTATTATTAATTGATTTGATTGATTAAAAATAATGCTAACTAACTAACTAACAAAGCATTAATTTTGTTCCACACTTTTCTTTTCATGTGACTTTATAACATAAAAATCATTGCTGTCACACAATGCAATTCTGCCTAATTAGTTCAAGACATGGCTAACTATAGTTTAACATTTTTCAAATTTCTTTACCATTAGGCATGGACCATTACCATACTAACAAATGTCAACGTAAATTACAGCTAGTGCTTGATAATGATAATCGCATTTAACTACTCCTTATATAAATAAATATAATATTAAATTTAATTTGTAATAATCAATCAATCCAACAATTACCACTAATCAATTCTTTACGGCCTAGTCACCAAAAAAAAAAAAAATTCTTTACGGCCGCATTTCATAAAACTTTTCCCCATAATTGGGCCAACTTGCATCATTAAACAAACTTTCTTTATCATCCAATCCAAATGGATGGATAAAATAATAATAAGAAAATATGTAACCCCATAATCTATTGTGACTTAATTTACAATACCGCAAGTAACCTGTAGAACAAGCAAGAACAAAAAAGAACAGAATCCGGCATTATTTTATTTACAAAAACTAAACTATTAGTAATGTGAAAGAGCCAGAATAGAAAAAAAATATTGCCGCATGGTTGTTCCAAAGTGTAGAATCCAAATTAAAGATCCAATATTGTTTCAAACGGCATCATAGTAACCACCATAGGTTATGTGAGCTCTACTGAGAGGAACACCCCTTACTGCTGAAATTGCTTCATTCAATTTGGATGCATGCTGAACCACTTGTGTAAGCCTCTGCAATCACAAAAAAATGAAACTCAATTCAAATTAGAGCATAAACAATGAATGTTTTGGATCAAATCCAATGAATTATTCAAGAATACTATAATTCCATATTTTATGGAAAATTAACAAAAGACCTTTTTTTATGATATTATTTATGAGAAATATTAGAAGACTATTAA
Organism: Arachis ipaensis; assembly: GCF_000816755.2. NCBI lineage: Eukaryota > Viridiplantae > Streptophyta > Magnoliopsida > Fabales > Fabaceae > Arachis > Arachis ipaensis. The sequence goes on along the minus strand of NC_029790.2, from coordinate 111,732,188 downwards.
AATTTAAAAATATAAAATAAAGTATGTTATTAGATTACTAAATTAAAAAAATTAAACTAAAAGAATTGAATTAATAGTTAAATAATGACAAAAAATAATAAATTCTAATAATCTTCTAATATTTCTCATTATTAATTTATCAAATAACACAAGTGGCTCTCTATCACAATCCTGATAACTGACATAAACGTCTTTTTTAACTAATCTTAAAGGACACTGGTTAAAAATTTAAAATAAAAAAATTATTGTGGAAGTAATTAAACTTACTGAATCACATAAAAACTCTTTCTTTTTATTTTTTAAAAGGTATTTTATTGTAAACCTTAACTAAAAAGAAAAACCATAAACTGAGTCATACAAACTTATTAGATTATAAATAATCACACTTAATAATATAATTAAGTAGATTTTTCAATTAAAATAGTCCATTTGCCACATTTTTAATTTTTTATATATGTAAAAAACCTTATAAGATAGCTAGAAAGAGTCAAGTCCAGGTTATTTTGTTTTAATACACCTTATATAATTGAATAATAACGAGAGTAAACTACCATAATCACATTTGATTTTTGAAAAACGCTGACAAAAAAATTCTACTTTTAATAGCGGTCCTTAAAATATTATAAAACATGGTCATTATTTTTATAAATGATAAATGATCTTTGTGTTTGACAAATTATTTATGTATTTAATTTAAAATTATGTAAAAATATTTAGATAACTAATTAAAAAATACATTAAAAAAAATTCGGGC
>NC_029790.2:111723703-111731143 GCF_000816755.2 Arachis ipaensis | reverse complement strand
ATTTTATAGTGCATAAATTAAAGAGTTCAATTTGTATTAAAATAATTTTTTTCACAGTAAATTAAATGAAAAAATCGGATTTGCATATTTAAAAAAAAATAACAACAGAATACAAATCTAAGGATCAGATTTGTATGTTTAAAAGAATTTAAAATAAAAAACAAATTTAACTCTCACATTTACATGTTTAAAAAAAATTAAAAATCACAAATCTTAATATTCAGATTTATGATCTTCATATAAAAAAATACACCAAATTTTAATATTGGTGGAAAACATAATTAAATGCCAAAATTAAAAGACGAAAATTTGATCAGAATTTTGTTCTTCATTTTTTAAAAGTATTTTTGATCATTAATAAAAAATCACAAAAAAATCCGTTTAACTTAAAATCACTAAGTTCTAATGATAAAAGTATCTTCTTTTTTTAATTATGATTAAAAATAGAACTGGAAGCGAATCTTGTGGCGGTGGTGGTGGTGGATTCTGTTCCTTTGATGGGCGTTTCCGAAGACGAAGACATAGATAGTGGCTGCAGCAACACCAAAAGAAAAGATTGCTCCAACACCACTCATACCCCACTTCCATATATTGAATTCACCGTCACTCGATTCCTCCCCTGCTACTGCCACTACTTCCTCCTCCTTCATCATCTTCATCGTTTCCTTTGGAGATGTCACCTCAGCACCTGCATCCATTGATGATGGAGGAGGAGAAGGAGGACTAACCAATCCTCTGCTAACATATTTTGGAGAAGAAGAATCCATTTTCATTTCGACAAATTGATCATTATTCTTGTTGTTTTCTTTTATCTTGAAGAAAACGTTGTGTGAAACCGTGTCTTCATCATCATCGTCATCATCATCAATTCTTGGTTCCAATTGGATTATTGGAACATGATGAACTAGTTGTTGTTGTTGATGTTGATGATTATTATGATTCCATGATGCTGCTTCAGTGGTGAAGTAGTTGTCAAAAACACTACCTTTGGATGACTCATCATGATTATTTCTCTTCCCAAAGAGAATTTGATGATTCTCATCACTAACTTCATTAAAATCAAGGTACCCATGATCTGGGAGGATTTCCCATTCATGATCAATATCCATCTCTCCACACACACTGAATAAAAGAAATAGATCCTTCCAAATCTTTAGGATCCTCTATGTTTTAGAGGAGTGATCACAAGGAAAATTGGCATACATAGAAGAAAAAGTGTTTTTGAGTAAAGGGTAGTGTTGATTTTGTGGAATCAAAGAAGGTGGCTTGTGTGGAGTATTGCGTGGAATCTCATCACTGCTACTAATAAGAGAAATAGTGGTGCCACCATCATAGGAGAATTTTGTTAGGATCACATCATTGTCTTTCAAAAATATATATTATTATTAATAGCATAAGAAAACGGATTTTTTTATTTATATATAGCTCCTTTGTTTCAAAAAAAATATCTCATCTATATTTTAAAATTTAAACTAATAACTTTGTCACGTTGTTATTCTAAACGTTTCAATTAATATAGGAGATAGACGATTTTAATGAGCGGTTTTAACTCAAGTCACATAATTTAAAACTGCCTATTCAAACACGTAATTTAAATCTGTCCATTTAACTCATAGCGATCAAATCATAATTTAAAATGGCCATCACATTACATTCTAAAAACCATCTCATTTAAATTAGTACTCAAAAAATAAAACATAAAAAATTTAAAAATTTTGATAAACAAAATTTAAATGATATATAATTTAAATTTAAAAATTTTAATATAATTTGAACATTTTAAATAATAGAGTACATAAAAAATCTTATAAAATTTGTTATATTAAAATGGTAGGTTTAAATTGCGTGACTTCAATTAAAATCTTTCATTAATTGAAACGTTCCCATTTGTAGAATAACAAAGAAAAAAGTTATTAATTTAAATTTTTAAATATAAATTAATTAAGGTAGAATTATAAGTTTTATTTTTATACAAACTAATTTTATTTTTTAAATCGGTCAAAATTATATTTTTAATACCGTTTTATCATTTTAAAAATTATATTTTTATACCTATAAAAATTAAATTTTGTATAATTATAGGTATTCGTATTTCGTTTACAGTCTATTTTGTACGTATACATATTTCGTTTACACTATAAACAAAATATACATGTTTCATGATATTCACTATAATACGTGCAAAATTAATTCGTTTATATTTTAAAAGAAATACGCTTGAAAACGAATTTTGGTAAAAATACTAAAAATAATAGAAATCGGTAAATAATATAATTATTTAATTTATATAAATTAAAAATCTTACTTATTGAATGTCTTTTTCATTTTTTATTTTTTTTTTTGGTAAAGATTGTTTTTTAATTTTTATTTAGGGTGTGTTGTTGCTATATGGTATGGGGTAAGGACTACATGAAAACATGTATGAAATGTTTAGGTAAAAAAAAAATGGACTACTCCAATAAAAATGACAAGTTTAAGCTAAGGATCCAAATTGGAATTAAGCTTTAAAGTAGTCCCTGAACTTGCACTCGAGCTCAAAATGATCTCTGAAATTAATAGTTTCTCAAATTCGTTTGCACTCGAGCCTCAAAATGATCCCTGAAATTAATAGTTTCTCAAATTCGTCCCTAAAATTGCACTCCGAAACTCATAGTAGTCTCGGAATCATTTTTCATTCATCCAAACCCTAAAACCACGTCGTTTTGAACAAAAAAACGTACTAAAAAAAAAGGTGTAGCGTAGAACCAACCCCCATTCTCATCCCCATCCCCAACCTTCTCCTTCCCCTTCCCCTTCCCCTTCCTCTTCCTCTTCTCCTTCTTCTCCTTCCCCATCCCCTTCTCCTTCACCTTCCCCTTCCCCTTCCCCTTCCTCTTCTAATTATACAGATCATGCAACTAGCTTCATTCCAAAGTACCCAACTCATTTGTCTCAGACCGAAAAATCCTTTCAAAATTTCTTACTATCAACGACCACCACCGCAAACCAAAAAAAATGGCAAATTTAATAACAAAATCTCTGAAATCAATAAAATCCCGAACACGACTCTCCCCACTCTCATCATCCCTTTCACACTTTGTCTGCCGCTCAACTTCTGCCGCGCAGCACCAACAACCACCCACCTCTGACTCCTCCTCTTCTTCTTCTACCTTCACCTTCTCATCTAGCGGCGACAACAACAAAAATCAGAGCATATATGTAAAGGGGAAAGAGAAGGTTGGGGGAAGCAGAAGGGGAAGGAAAAAGGAAATGTTGGGAACGCAGAAGAGGAAGGGGAAGGGAGAGGGGAAGGGGAAGGAAAAAGAGTTGGGGATGGGGATGGGGAGGGAGAAAGGAACAGATTGGGAATGGGTTTTGGGGAGGGGGTGTTATACGGTAGGCTTTTTTTTTTCTTTTTTTTTGAATTGGGGTCCACGGTATGTTTTTTTTTTTTTGTGTTTAAAACGACGTCGTTTTAATGTTTGGATGAATGGAAAATGATTTAGGGACTACTATGAGTCCCGGAGTGTAATTTCAGGAACGAATTTGAAGAACTATTAATTTCAGGGATCATTTTAAAACTCGAGTGTAAGTTCAGGAACTACTTTGAGACTTAACTCATCCAAATTGTGACGGATTACTAATATAGTATCGTATATGGAAATGCCATATTTGAAATGTTTGCAAGTTATAATGTATTATTACTAATAATCACGTAGTATTATTTATATTAAGAATATCGAAATACAGAAATAACTAAAATAGACTTGTGTTAGTGTGTATGTCATGAATTTTAATCAGCATGTAATAATGAGAGCATGAAATAAGTCAGCCTAAATTATATTAATGAATATTAATACTACAAGAAAATAAATCTGTCGGCACACTTTTTTAAAAGTTCTAACGATAAACTTATTTTGTCCTAATTCAGTTATTAGTTTTGTTAAAATATTATAATTTTTTAATTATAATTATAGCATGTAAATAATTTATGTAAATCAATAAAAAATTAAATTTTTTATACCTCCTAATTTTTTCTTTTTTTTTAAATTTGACAAAGGAGTAGGCCACGCTTTTAGCTGGCAAGCCACGCTTTTGAAGTGTGACTGTATGTGCTATATCAGTACGCTTTCAAAGCGTACCCAAAACCAACCTAATCGGAACACTTTAAAAGTGTGGCAATATATACACTTTTCGGTACGCTTTTAAAGTGTATCTATAGGTTAAGACTTATTGCCATGCTTTTTAAACGTGGCAAGAGATGAAAGCGTGCCGATAGATCTACAGAAGCGTGGCGATAGAGAAACCGGCACGCTGGCAGATGTGACCCTTTCAAAAGCGTGCCGATAGCTTAAAAAGCGTAGAGAAAAGCTATCGATACGCTTTTTTTGCACTTTTCGGCACGCTTTAAAAGCGTGACAAAAAGCTTATTTTCTTATAGTGTAATAATTAAGTATATTTAATTTATTTATTACAATTTTATATAATTAAAATGAGAATAAATCTATGTTAGAATGTTGTATGTTTTATATCTTTTAATTATATGTTTAAATTTAGTTTTAAAAAGATTTTCTAGTAATGTTTATCATGTTAATTTTTTAGTAAATAATTGCACAAACATAAAATTATGTATTGGAAACTTCTTAAATAAATAAATATTCATTCTTCCCTTCATTTAATAGGATTATTAGTTAGAACAATCGAATTGTCTAGCTTTTTTTAAACAAATATTTATTTGAGATTAAATGTAATAATGGAGTTGTCATTTTAAAAAGGAAAAATAGACAAAAGTACACCCAGATTTTTATACGATGGACAGATGTACTTCTCAATTTTTTAATGAGTCATTTGTACACACGAATATAAAATTCTATTGTCAATTCTACCCTTTCGTAACCTGAGTAATTTTTCTGGCAATGGTGGAGTCCAGGTGGCACGGTATTGTGTGATGTGACCAATTTGGAGTGATACAATAGAAAATAGAAATATTATATTATAAAATTTGCTAAAATATTTATAAGAAAATGGCATGATGAAACCACCGTTCATCTTCTTCCTTCTCCAATTTCTTCGAACCCTAACACAGGGTGAAAAAAATCAACCAAAGTTGCAATCAAACTCATAAGCCACTACATCTCCCAGTTCTGCTCCTACAACCTAATCAATGCCATAACCCTAAATCCCAAACGTCAACCAAATCATGACTCAGCAGCAAAGTGAAGCAGAAGTCCCAACTCCTAATGGTTCCCAGCAAGAAGGTCAGAATGAAGTGCCCACCCAACAATCTAAGAACAGTCAGAAGAAACAGAAGAGCATCGTATAAGAGGCCAGCACTGACTGGTCAAAAGGTTTGTGCAAGGAGGAAGGAATGAGGTACCAAAGATTTTTGTTACTCGTGTGGAGCCTGATTCCTCTGATTCATAAACAAAATTAGAATTCACATACCTCAACGAAGAAACAATCTTCTAGGGTTCCACTCTATAGCAGACTCAAGCACCACTGCATCAAGTCCATGCAGACACTTGCCATTATTGTAGTCGAACTTCTTCTCCTTCTTATTTTTTGGGGTAGAAGACGAGCCACCACAACCATGAGGTATATTCTTCCTTCGTTGAGAGTGTGATATTTTGACACATTAGAATTTACAAACCCACAGGAAGAAGATGTACAGAGAAAAATGAAGAGAATGAAGGAAGAATTTTTTTTTCCACCTGTGCTAGGGTTCTTAAGGTTCAAAGAAATTGGAGAAGGAAGAGGATGAACAGTGATTTCATTGTGCCATTTTCTTATATTTATTTCAATAAATTTAATAATACCCCAAATTGGTCACATCACACAATACCGTGCCACCTGGCCTCCATCACCACTGTAAAAGTTACTTATGTCACGGAAGGGTAGAATTGACAACTATATTCGTGTTTGCAAATGACTCATTAAAAAATTGAGGAGTATATATGTCCACCGTATAAAAATTTGGGTGTACTTTTGTCTAGTATATAAACGTAAAAATGTAAACGAAATAAGATTGCAGTATATAAATGTGATAAGACTATGTTGTTTTATGTTTTATCTCGTTTATAGTGTAAATGAATTACATTGTAAACGAGATAAAAAAAACAATATATTTTGATAAAAATGTTATAAAATATATAATTTTGATATATTTATTTTAAAAAATCCCTCCGTTGTAATATTTCTTTTACTTCATTTATATTATCTTTTCACAATTAATATTTATAAAATTTACATATAAACTAATTATTTTTCTAGGAGATCATTAAAATATCAAATGGTTTGATTGACTGAATGCTTATCCATATTAAAAGGTGACACCGTGACTTATGGTGTGTTTGTTTGAGCTGAAAATGGGAGGAAGGAAAAGGAAGGAAAAGAAATTGGAAGGAAAATAATTATTTTTCTTTGTTTGGTTGAGAGGAGAAATAGGAGAGGAAAGAAAATGGGATAGAAAAATATTGGTGGGACCCACTAATTTTCTTTCACTCCAACAATAGAGAGAAAATGGAGAAAAAACTAATTCTCTTTCTCTACTTCCAATATTACCCCTTTACTTTTTTTAATATATTTTATAACATAAAGGTAAAATTGTCTTTTTATACTATTTCTTTCCTTCTTATTTTTCTTTCATCCAAACACATCTAAAGAAAATAAAAATCCACTCAATTTCTTTCCTTTCCTTTCTTTCCTTTCTATTTCTTTCCTCTCTATTTCTTTTCTTCCAACCAAACATAGCCTTAGGGAATGGTCCAGCAAGGTGTAGACCCCACCCAAATAGAATTGCTCTTTACGCTGAGAGATTATTTAATGGAAATGCTTTTAAATATATTGGTGCACGGTGTTTTAATAAATTTTAATTATTAATTTTAATTAACGATTAAAAATGACTGAAATATTAGTGTATCCTACACTTAAAATTTTTCCTTTTGTATTGTATATTTTTGCTTTGCTTAATTTCTTTTCAGCTTTCTAATTTGGGTTCACTCTTTTATTATTTTAACAATCATGACTGTTAATTAGGTAGCTTTTGATAAAGAATGGATGAGCCATGGCCAAGCTTTATCTGGGATAAGAAATGAAAAGAGAAAAGTATCGGACAAGATAATATTAGATGCTCCTTCATTTAAAAAAGAAAAGAAAAAGGCTTTTACTGTTGTTAAGGTAATTTTTTTTAACAGAATTTAAAAAAATCTACTATGAGAAAAATTTCAAATTAATTCATAATTTTCTTTTGAATGACACTTAAATTCTTCATCTTTATTTATTAATTATTAATGCCTAAATATTTAAACTATATGAGATAAATTGATTCTTAAACTTACAAAAAAGACATTTTAAGTTAAAAAAATAATGATCGAGTTTTTAATATTTGAGATAAGTCTAATTTTTTTAATATTTAAAATATTTTATTTTATTTTAAATATCTTATTTCATTCGATATTAGTC
>NC_029790.2:111718486-111723672 GCF_000816755.2 Arachis ipaensis | reverse complement strand
TTCTAAACTGCCAAACCTTAAAAAAAAATGACCAACATATCTCACGATTAGAAAGCTCAAAAACAAACTATTAATAAACAAAAATTAAATACTAAAGTGACTACTTAAAAAATGTTTTGGAACAATTTAGAGGTTTGCTCTAAATTTTTTTAACGAGGGAAATTCTTTAAATAATTAACACAAACAAATTAAATAGAGAATAATATTACATTAATATTTTAAAACGAAAAAATTTATATGCATACCTATTTTTTACATTAACTTTATGTAAATCGAATCAATTGGATTTGATTTATGCTAAATATATGTAAATCAAAATTAACTTGATTTAATTTACTAGCTACTTGTGCATCATATATATGTAAAATTGAATCTAGCTTATTCGACTACTTCTGCAATATATTACTACTTGTCCAGAAGTTAAACATCAATAAAGAAATACCCTCATTTAGATTTAAATAAAATATTAAAAAAAAAAAACAAAACGAATAAGAACAAAAATCCAACTTTTGTATTTTAGTTCAAATTTCAAAAAATTTACATTTTTATGAGGATAAAACACTTATATAAACCAAAGCAACTCAATATTACCTGAATATTCCAAAACAAAAAACATTACTTGACTATCTTCATGTATATATCTATGTAAATCAAATTTACTGAATTTGATTTACACATTTTAGTAGTAAATCGAATTAATGTGTATCGAATTACATGGAGCACTATATTTAAACATAAATCGAATTCATATAATTTGAATTAGCTATTATGACACTAAATCGAATCTAATTGATTCGATTTACTACTGCATAACACATATATAGTAAATCAAATCAGCTTAATTCGATTTACTACCTGTCCAGATTTTTGACATTATTCTATATTAACTTTAAAATATAAATATCAATAAGGAAATACCTATTTGAATCCAAATAAAACATCAAAAAACTCAAAACGAATAATAATAGAAATTCAACTTTTGTGTTTTAGTTCAAATTTCAGAAAATTTATATTTTTATAAACTTATAAATTTAAAACAGAACAATAAACGATTTCTAAAAATTTATTAAAAATCATCATTTGACTCATTAGCATCTAAAGAATCATTATCGGGACTTTTGATGTTAAAAAAGTTAATATAAAGTATGACCCTCCAAGGTGGCATAGGAGTTAAAACTTGAATTTTTCCAGAATCAGAAGTAACAGATAGTTATACATTATAAAATGACCAACTATATTTATACAACATTTAACGTGGTGATAAACCTCATTTTGAGGGTTTATCTTGTATCAATTTCAGGGGTTTTATCAGTGATTCCACACGCTTTTCATATGAAAATACAAGACTTTGTGTTCCTTTCCTAACTTTTGCCTCATAGATGAAAACATGCTTATTTTGCACTAAATTAGATACATTTCTAATCTTCTCTTGATGCCGTTTGATGCCGTGACCTGTGTGTTAAGTGGTTTCAGAATATAGGGCAGGGATGAACCGGAAGAGAGAATGAGAATGGGCGCGAAGGAAAGGAGCATGAGAAATTGAGCTTTGGAAACTTCAGCAAGGGCGCGTGCGCGTACTTGGCGCGTCCGCGTGGATTGCGCAGCTAGAAGTCAAAGCCAGAAGCCAAGCCACGAGCCGGCTTGTGTAGCGGCTAGGCCATAACCCCCATGGGCGCGCACGCGTACACTGCGCCTCCGCTCACATTGCAAGATGCCCCAGTGGCGCGCACGCGTGCTTTGCGCGTACGCGCCGATGCTCGAACATGATTTTTTTAGAAGTCACGTGACCTGGGCGTGGAGACAGTTGGAGATCTCATCTTGGGAGAAGTGCCTTAGCGGGAAGAGCTTAAGAAGACCAAGGGTTGAAGGGTTAAGGACTTTTTGACTCATTTTAGATGGTTCTAGATTTTTTGGCTATAGTTAGTTACACTCTTGGGTAGAGAGAGAGAGGGAGATTCCAAGCTCTCATTAGGGTTCATCTTCATCCATTTTTTGAATTTTCAATCACACTTTGGTGAAATCCATTGCAATTCTCGATTCATTTGTTCATGTTATAGATCTTCTTCTCCAATCTCAATTAGTGATTGTAATTGCTCAATCCTTATAGATCCTAGATTCAACTTTGTAGTTTTGGATTTTTTTTTTAATTTCTTGAGAAGCTCATTTCCATTGTTGTTCTTTGTTAATTGTTGTTAGTTCCTTGTGTTGAAGCACTTTCAATTCTACTTCCTTCTCATTTTTTTACTATGCCTTTTTCCTTGCTCATCAATTGTTTGATAAAATGCCAACATTAGTTATGGAGTAAAAGTTTCTTACTTGGCATAGGGTTTGAGTCATTAGAAAGAGTTGAATAGTTTATGTCAATTGTTGATTTGGAATTAGAAATTGCTAATTGACTTGGAGTGCACTAAAGCTAGATTTCCCTAAGGTGAAAACTAGGACTTGTGACTCAAGTTAGTTACTCTCATTTGACTTTCCTCTATACCTAGGGGTTAACTAAATGAAGCAAGGCATAATTGTTGTCATCATTGACGGGACTATAAGGATAGAATTTCTAATGCCAACCCTAGGCCAAGTCTTCCAAAAATTGATTGCTTGTTTGCCATTTATTTTGCTAAACCTTCAAAAGAACCACAACAAGGCTTCCTAATCGATAAGATGCATGCTCTAGCAATTCCAAGGGAGGACGACTCGGGGGACTAGTACTCTCGGTTATAGATTGTAGGATTGTTTGATGCGAAGTTTGAATGTCGATTAGACTATACTCACGATTATATCCATTATTGAATTCTATATCGGCATGATAAATTTCGTTTATCAAAATGGCGCCGTTGCCGGGGAATATTGCTTCGTGTGCCATGTTATTGCTTAGAGTAGTTATGTGTGCATGCATATAGTTGCGTTTTTTTTTGTGATTCTTTGTCCAAGTGACTAACCCCTCATCGTTACCATGAATTTCACTTCCCCTTTATTGCATAACGCGTTCACAACCGAATCCGAGCTTAGTCCCCTTTGATCCGGAAATAGAACGAACTTTGTTTCATATTAGACAACCAAATCCTTGAGCGAAATGACATCCGTCTTGAGGCAACTCCAATTGAGCCAACAACAACCACAACAACCTCAACCTCAACCTTAACCATATCAATAACACTCTCCACCCCCTCAACAACACAATCAACAATTGGTCCCTCAAAAAGTGTGTGGCATTTGTTCTTGCTATTCCCACTACACGGATGAGTGCCCAAGCCTTCAAGAGGACAACACTTTGGCGGCCACCCACAATTTCTATGACCGCCCAAATCAAGGGTACGACCAAGGCGGTAATCCTAACCAAGGGCACCCTTATCAAGGAGGAAGCTACAATCAAGGGAGTGGGTACCACAATCATAATTGGAGAGACAATCATCAACAAGGAAATAGGGACAACAACAACAATGGAGGAGGTCAAAGATGGAACAACAATTCACAAAACCGGCCACCATACAACCAACACAACCCACCATACAACCAACAAAACCAACAAAGAAACTACCAAACATACCAACCACCACATCAAAGACCACCACCCAACCAATCACAAGCCTCTCAAATCACATATCCAACCGCCCCCTCCAACCAAGATGAAACACTCCAGACCATCATCCAAGGCCAAAAGGAACTACAAAACACACTTGCTTCCGATCTCACCGGCCTCACCTCTACACTACAAGCTCTTCTTGCACGAATGGACACATCATCAAATCCCACTCCTCAACCCCCAATCCAAAGCGTCATTCCCTCTCAACCTCAACCCAATCCTAAGGGGGGCATCAATGCCATCACCCTGAGATCCGGAACACAATTAAAAGAGAAGGGAGCAAAGGATTCAAATCCCATCACAATCACTCAGGAGGAGGAGAGAATAGATATAGAAGAGGTAGTGGAAAAGGAGACACCACAAGTCATAGTTGAGGATGAAACTCAACCAACAAAAGAGACCCCAAGACCAAGAGAACCTTGGAAGAAGAAATTGCTCAACCACTCCCATTTCCAACACTTGCAAAGAAAGCTAGGAAGCGCATAGAACTCGACCCCAAAATGGTAGAAATGTTCAAGAAAGTTGAGGTAACCATCCCCCTCTTTGATGCTATCCATCAAGTTCCTAGATATGCAAAATTCCTTAAAGATCTATGCATGAACAAGGATAGAATTCTTGAATTGGAAACCATCCCATTGGGGAGTTCTATTTCCGCTTTAATGGGAGCATTGCCCGAGAAGTGTGATGATCCGGGCCCTTGTATGGTCACTTGCACCGTCAATGGAGTTCAATTCGTAGATTGTATGTGTGATCTCGGAGCATGTGTTAGCATCATGCCTCTCTCCGTCTACCGGGTATTGAAGTTACCACCACTAAAAAGGTCGACGGCGAGATTTGTCCTAGCGGATAAAAGCATAATAACCGTGACGGGTGTTGCGGAAGATGTATTGGTGAATATCAAAGGGTTGATATTTCTGATTGACTTCTATGTCCTTGAAATGCCATCAAGTGAAACCGAGAGAGCATCATCCATCCTACTTGGAAGACCATTTTTGAGAACTTCTAGATTTAAGGTAGATGCTTACTCGGGGACATACTCATTTGAGATAGATGGGAGAGTCGTGAGTTTTAGCCTAGAAGAAGCAATGAAGCATCCACCAGAAAGTCACTCTCTATTCCGGTGTGACCCAATTGACAACATTGTCGCCGAAGTGCACCTTGCAAAGTTAGATGAGAAGTACATGATTAAAGAGGCAAATGAAGATCCAAGCAAATTAAACACCACACACCATACAAACCATCCGGAAACCCAAACATCAAATCATGACAAAAAGATGGAATTGAAGCCACTACCTCCCCACCTAAGGTACTCATATCTTGATGAAGCCCAAAAGCTCCCCGTGATAATCGCACAAGAGCTAACCCCTCAACAAGAAGAAAAGTTGCTAGAGGTATTGAGAAAAAATAAAAGGGCAATCGGGTGGAGTTTGGTGGATCTAGTGGGAATAAGCCCCCAAGTATGCGAGCACCGCATATTCCTTGAAGAAGGAGCAAGACCGGTCCGACAACCTCAAAGGAGACTTAATCCAACCATTCTTGAGGTGGTGAAAAAAGAGGTCACTCGGCTACTTGAAGCGGACATCATCTATCCTATCTCGGATAGCGA
>NC_029790.2:111716473-111718396 GCF_000816755.2 Arachis ipaensis | reverse complement strand
GATTGGATGAAGATAGCAGGAAAGCAGAGGTTCAGAGGAACGAAAAGCATCTCCATTCGCTTATCTGAAATTCCTACCAATGATTTACATAAGTATCTCTATCCCTATTTTATTATATAATATTCGAAAACACCATTATCACTTTATATCTGCCTGACTGAGATTTACAAGGTGACCATAGCTTGCTTCATACCAACAATCTCCGTGGGATTCGAGCCTTACTCACGTAAGGTATTACTTGGACGACCACCCAGTGCACTTGCTGGTTAGTTGTATCGAAGTTGTGACAATTATGAATTAAGATCAAAGCACCAAGATTTGGAGCCATTACCAGGGATTGTTCGAGCCTGGACATCACAATTTCGTGCACCAAGTTTTTGGCGCCGTTGCCGAGGATTGTTTGAGTTTGGACAACTGACGGTTCATCTTGTTGCTCAGATTGGGTAACTTTCTTTTTCGTTTTCTTTTCAAAGATCTTTCAAAAATATTTTCAAAAAAAAAATTTTTTTTCCTTTGTTTTCGAAAAATATAAAAATGTTTTCAAAAATTTATTCAAAATTTTTAAGAATGAATTCTAGTGTTTCATGAAGCATGTGAAGCCTGGCTGGCTGTAAAGCCATGTCTAAATTCATTTGGACTGAGGCTTGCAATTTGTTATCAAGAGCAAATTAGTTGTTGCTCATCCACCTGCTGCTGATCCATGATCACATGCTGAAGCTTGGCTGGCCATTGGCCATGTCTAGTGTTTTGGACTGGAGCTTTCTTTGAAAGCTTGGCTGGCTAGTGAGCCATGTCTAATTCCTGGACTGAAGCTTTAGACTAAGAATGCAAGATTCCTGGAATTCATATTAAAAATTTTGGAATCCTTATTTTTTTTTCTTTTTCATATAATTTTCGAAAAAAAATCCAAAAAAAAAAAAATTAGAAAATCATAAAAATCAAAATATTTTTTGTGTTCTTGTTTGAGTCTTGAGTCATATCATAAGTTTGGTGTCAATTGCATATGCATCTTGCATTTTTCGAAAATATCATGCATTCATAGTGTTCTTCATGATCTTCAAGTTGTTCTTGGTAAGTCTTCTTGTTTGATCTTGATGATTTTTTGATTTGTGTCTTTTCATGTTTATCATATGCATTCTTGAATTCTTAGTGTCTAAGCATTAAAGAATTCTAAGTTTGGTGTCTTGCATGTTTTCTTTGCATTAAAAATTTTTCAAAAATATGTTCTTGATGTTCATCATGACATTCAAAGTGTTCTTGGTGTTCATCTTGACATTCATAGCATTCTTGCATGCATCACATGTTTTGATCTAAAAATTTCATGCATTGCATCTTTTTAGTGTTTTTCTCTTGCATCATAAAAATTTCAAAAATAAAAAAAAAAAATCTTTCCCTTTTCTTCTCTCATCAAATTCGAAAATCTGGATTGACTTTTTCAAAAGTTTTTAAAATCAAGTTGTTTCTTATGAGTCAAATCAAATTTTCAATTTGAAAATCTTATCTTTTTCAAAATCTTTTTCGAAAATCAAATCTTTTTCAAAATTTTTAGTTATTTTCGAAAATTAAAAAAATCTTTTTCAAAAATCTTTTTCTTATTTTTATAACAAATTTTCGAAAATAACATAATCAATTAATGTTTTGATTCAAAAATTTCAAGTTTGTTACTTGGTTGTTAAGAAAGATTCAAACTTTAAGTTCTAAAAAAGGATCCAAGGCTTTGAGCATTAATGGATAGGAGGGCCTAAAGGAATAAAATCCTGGTCTAAGCGGCTAAACCAAGCTGTCCCTAACCATATGCTTGTGGCGTGTAGGTGTCAAGTGAAAACTTGAGACTGAGCGGTTAAGTCAAGGTCCAAAGCAAAAACAAAGAGTGTGCTTAAGAACCCTGGACACCTCTAATTGGGGACTTTAGCAAAGCTGAGT
>NC_029790.2:111678279-111710725 GCF_000816755.2 Arachis ipaensis | reverse complement strand
TTGGAAAGTAGACATCCAGGGCTTTCCAGAAATATATAATAGTCCATACTTTGGCCAAGAATAGATGACATAAACTGGCGTTCAACGCCAGTTTTCTGCCCAAATCTGGCGTCCAGCGCCAGAAAAGGATCCAAAACCAGAGTTGAACGCCCAAACTGGCACAGGCTTCATGGACGACTTTAGCGTGTACGGTGATTCATTTGATCATTGCTTATGTAACCTTGAAAAAGTCTTAGAGAGATGCACCAAAACAAACCTTGTCTTAAATTTTGAAAAGTGTCATTTCATGGTCAAACAAGGCATTGTTTTGGGGCACATAGTTTCAAAAGAAGGCATCTCCGTAGATCCGGCAAAAATAAATGTCATATCTGGTTTACCTTACCCCTCCTCCGAGAGGGAAGTCCGCTCTTTTCTGGGACATGCAGGATTCTACCGGAGATTCATCAAAGACTTTAGCAAGGTAGCCCTACCTCTCTCTCGACTACTGCAAAAGGACACTGAATTTGAGCTAAGCAAGGAATATATGGAAGCATATGACAAACTTAAAGTGGCATTGACACAAGCTCCTATTGTGCGAGGACCGAATTGGGCTCAACCATTTGAAATCATGTGTGATGCTTCAAATTATGCGATAGGAGCCGCGTTAGCACAAC
Source organism: Arachis ipaensis (assembly GCF_000816755.2). Lineage (NCBI taxonomy): Eukaryota > Viridiplantae > Streptophyta > Magnoliopsida > Fabales > Fabaceae > Arachis > Arachis ipaensis. The sequence goes on along the minus strand of NC_029790.2, from coordinate 111,710,072 downwards.
GCGAGGGTAAGATTCCCTATGTCATAGCTTATGCTTCAAAGACACTAGACGGAGCCCAATCCAACTACACTACTACCGAGAAGGAACTCCTAGCTATTGTTTTTGCTTTGGACAAGTTCCGAGCCTATCTTCTTGGTTCCAAGGTAGTAGTGTTCTCGGATCATGCGGCACTAAAGTATTTGTTGGCCAAAAAGGAATCAAAACCGAGATTAATTCGTTGGGTGCTTTTGTTACAAGAATTTGACTTGGAGATCAAGGATAGGAGTGGTTCCCAAAACTTAGTGGCGGACCATCTAAGTCGCCTCGAACACACAAACGGCGACACCACTCCTATCAATGACTCCTTTCCTCTAGATAGTTTGCACGCAATCTCGGAAGTAGTTCCTTGGTATGCCCCAATAGCAAACTACTTGGTTTCACGCACCTTCCCTCCCAATCTCAACAAACATCAAAAGGATAAGCTGAAAAGCGAATCCAAATACTATGTTTGGGACGATCCCTATTTGTGGAGGTGTGGAGCGGACCAAATAGTGCGACGGTGCATACCTCAAACCGAATTCCAAGCAATCTTGGACGCTTGCCATTCTTCCGAAGGAGGTGGCCACTACGGCCCCCAAAGAACGGCAAGAAAGGTCCTTGATTGCGGATTTTGGTGGCCAACCCTTCTCAAAGATTCTTCCCTCTATTGCAAATCTTGTCCCCAATGCATTCGGTTTGGAAATATTTCTAAGAAGGACAAAATCCCCCAACAAAATATGCTTTTTTGTGAAATCTTTGATGTATGGGGAATCGACTTCATGGGACCATTTCCAAATTCCAATGGCTTTCTATACATCTTGTTAGCCGTCGATTATGTGTCAAAATGGGTGGATGCAATCCCCACCCGGACGGATGATGCCCATGTTGTTTATTCTTTTGTGAGGAATAATATCATTTGTCGTTTTGGCTCCCCAAGAGCAATCATAAGTGATCAAGGATCCCATTTTTGCAACAAAAAAATGGACGGCCTCATGAGAAAGTATGGCATCATACACAAAGTCGCCACGGCCTACCACCCTCAGACAAACGGCCAAGCCGAGGTGTCTAACCGGGAAATTAAACATGTGTTGGAAAGGATTGTGAAGCCAAATAGGAAAGATTGGAGCGCTAAACTCTCCGATGCACTTTGGGCATATCGAACGGCTTACAAAACACCCATTGGCATGAGCCCTTTTAGACTTGTATATGGTAAAGCATGCCATCTCCCGGTAGAAATCGAACACAAAGCTTATTGGGCCATAAAGGAATGCAATATGAGTTTGGGTGGAGCCAGAGTAGAGAGAAAGCTTCAATTGGCGGAACTGGAGTGCTTGAGATTAGAAGCCTATGACAATTCTAGACTCTACAAGGAAAAGATGAAAGCCATTCATGACAAGAACATTAGGAGAAGGGAATTTAGACCCGGTGACCTAGTGCTCCTTTACAACTCAAGGTTGAGATTACTACCCGGAAAGCTTAGATCAAGATGGGATGGACCTTACCAAGTAGAGAAAGTAGAACCTTACGGGGTCTATCACTTGCGCCACCCATCAAGTCCGGACATTTTCAAGGTAAATGGGCACCATCTCAAATTGTACCATGGTGAGCAAAGAAAGAACTCCAAGGAATTTGAAGTGTTTCTCTTGAGGGACGCATCTCTTGAACAAGAACTTTGAGCTAGTGGACGTCCAACTTAAGGACGGTAAACAAAAGTGCTAGGTGGGAGACACCCCACTATGGTAAGATCTACCATTTGTACATAGCCATTGAATTCTTCTTTGATTGATACTTGCTTACTACTTGACTTCATGTTTGGTAGCTAGGTGATCGATGAAGTTGTAGCTAGATTTCATTTCAAATTTTGTTTCATTTGTTGAGTTCATATGGTACTTTATCATGTCAAAACATCCTTCTATAGTACCTAAAGTGGTTGTTTGGAGGGTTGGAATGCTGAAAGTGGTGCGAGAACATGCAACTTTGAAAAAGGCACCCTTCCGCGCGTGCGCGCACTTAACGCGCACGCGCCCATGAAGTATTTCCGACCATCCACGCGGACGCGCGATGTGCGCGGACGCGTGGATTGCAAGAAGTACCCCTCCATACATATTCCAGAGAGTTAGGCCACTCTCACGCCCGCACCATGCTTGAGGCACAGGCCGCTCACGCGTGCGCGCACAGGGCGCGTACGCACTCCCTAACAAATCCTCAGATCGACGCTCTAGCACACCTCGCGCGTGCGCGCCGATCGCCCCTGTGCACTCCTGGTACATATTCCAGAGAGTTAGGCCACTCTCGCGCCTGCACTAAGCCACCAGCCCACCACCTCTGCCGCGTGCGCGCACTAGGCGCCAACGCGCCCACATGCCCACAACGCGAGGCACGCGCACGCGCCCATGCCGCGTGTAAATCATGTTGCTTGTATGCGAAGTTTGTATTCGTAGGTTTTGATGAATGACAAACCAACAAACGACATGAAAGACAAACCAACAAACAACTTGAATGAACAAGCATGTTGAAAGATCAACCAACATTCAACGTTGAGGAATGAAGAGTTGAAAGCAACACAACAACAACAAGAAACTCAAGTCCACAACATTTGAAGACAAGTATATTGTCTTAGGACTTAGGTAACTTCTTGTTAAGAACCAATTGCTAAATCTCTCAACACACACTCACAAAATGTTTTGATGCACATCTTGCAATTCGATGCTAGCCAAATGGTTTAAAAACTTGTTTTCAAAGGTAAAAAAGCATAGGAATTGACTCCAACAAGTTTGAGATCAATCCTAAGTATTTTGAAGTGATTTTAAGCCATTCTTTAAGGTTTGCATCGATGCACACTCATCTTGCATCGATGCAAAGCATGCGACGACTTGTTGCATCGATGCAAAGATGTTTGCATCGATGCAACCTAGCTGAAAATTCAAATTTCAGCTTCAAAGACACATTTGCATCGATGCAAAGTGTTATGCATCGATGCAAATGATTCAAAAACATAAAAAACGGCTAGTTTTGACAAAAAGACTCCATCCCATTAACTCCCCAACGTTTCTAAGGTTTGGGGAGTCTATAAATAGATGGATTGAAGCGCTTTGCCTTACACCAAAATGGAACTCCAAAGTGAACGCCATTGTGGAAGGAAGGCTCTATGATCAACTTACATTTGATCAACTACGAGGTAATCTTCTCACTTATGAAATGACTATGCTAAATAGACAAAAAGGTGAAGAAAGCAAGAAGAAAAGTCTCGCCCTTAAAACAACATCACTACAAGAAGAGAGTGATGATAATGAAGAAGAAGGAGATGAAGAATTTTCACTCTTATTAAAAAGATTCAATAAGTTTGCAATGAAGAAAAACTTCAAGAGCAAAACAAAGGTACCAAAATGCTATGAGTATGGAGAAGTTGGACACATTAAACCCAATTGTCCAAAACTTCAAAAGGAGGACAAAAACAAGAAATTTAAGAAGAAGGAGAAAGCATACATATCATGGGAGAACGAGGATGAATCTGACTCCGATGACGACGACTGCGGAACATAGAACTTTGTTATATCTAGTCACCTATGTATTGCAACCTAGAATATCCGGGCATGCGAATGTAAATGATGAAGATTTTATTGTCATGTGAGCTATGATGAATGGGATTAAGATTAATTGGCCATACTTTATAGTACAACATATGATTAGGCTCAAGATGAAGGATAGGAATGGTGGATTAGGATTCCTTTGCCTATGGTCTAAAGTCTTTGATTATGTTGGTATTGATATATCAAATGAGATTGCCAAGGAAGTACCACCTCAATCTTGTATCAACACTCATATTCTCAACAAAATGGGAAGAAGAAATGTTGATGAACAAGGTCCTCAAGAGCAAGCTCCTCCACAAGCACCTCAAGCTCAAGAACCACCCTCCTTGGTTGATGTAATGAGAGAATTACAATCCATCAACCAAAACATCCAAAGGATTGAAGTAGAGCATGGTAGGCAACTTGAAGCACTTAATCGTCGTGTGTCTCGTGTAGATCATCGCACGGGTCGCTTGGATCGTCGTATTGATGACTTATATGAGCATTTCGGCATCCACCTACCGTATGAAGAGGATAATGATGATGATGAAGACCAAGATTGATTGTCTCCTCTTCATCAAGTCACTCTTTATTGCTTTATGTTTATTTCATTATATGAATTGTTAAACTAACTACTAGTAAGCTAAGGATTTCTATTATGGTTTAAATACTTTGATATTTCCTTCATAATTTTGTTTAATGATTAATGCTTGTATGTGCACACTCATCTTGCATCGATGCAAAGCATGCGACGCCTTGTTGCATCGATGCAAAGATGTTTGCATCGATGCAACCTAGCTGAAAATTCAAATTTCAGCTTCAAAGACACATTTACATCGATGCAAAGTGTTATGCATCGATGCAAATGATTCAAAAACATAAAAAACGGCTAGTTTTGACAAAAAGACTCCATCCCATTAACTCCCCAACGTTTCTAAGGTTTGGGGAGTCTATAAATAGATGGATTGAAGTCTTATTTCAAATACTTGAGTATTTGCAAACTATCTTGTTCATATTCTTTCATTCTACACATTTTTAAGGTGTTATAATACACAATTTGAGAGAGCAATATCAATTGGTTCAATAGTGCTAAACTTGTAATCATACACTCTTCTAGAGAGTACTCATTTCGGTGAAAAGCTTGATCAATTTATTTGAGTTGGTGTCTATTGGAAAGTAAAAGCTCCTTATAAATGCTTAGCAATTGAGTTAAGCTCTTGGAAAAATACTAGTACAATAACACTTTTGTATATTGTCTTTAACTTTCGCAAAAAGATTCATTGTTGTTGCAATACTCAATTCACCCCCCCTCTTGAGTAATTGTGCATAGGTTCTACACCGCGCACGCGTCCCTTGCCCCTGTGCAATCCTGGTACATATTCCAGAGAGTTAAGCCAACCCCAAGCCCATCTCAAGCCTGGGGCATAATCACATTGCCGCGCGCGCGCACCATGCACGCGCGCGCCATCACTCCACCCCGCTTCCTTGCGCTAGCGCTCCCCGTGCGCATCCGCGTGGGTGACCGACGTCATCATAATGGGGAGCACACTTGCTCCCTTCATTCTTCTTCTCCCTTTTTCTTCTTACCTCCTCTACTTCCCATTTACCTACTACTACTTCTCCTCCCAAACAACCACCCCCTACCATCACCTCCGGCGACCTCCCACCTCCGGTGGCCCCTACATTGCCCTCTCCATTCTCCATCATTCTAATCCACACCTTCCTCCCCCATACCCTTTTCCATCTCTCTCAAGGTACTATACTAGGCTCCCCTCTTGCTCTACTTCTCTCTTTTACTTCTTAGTCAGTTAATTTCATTCTCTTTTAGGTAGTCTCTTTCTTTTTCCCCCCCTCTTTTGAGCCCCTCACTTCTTTGGGGTGTGTTTTTAGCTCCTTTTCCATTTAACTCTTCATAGGCACTTGGGTCATAACTTCTCTTGCATTGATGGATGAGATGTGTTGCATGATTTTCTTATAACCACTGTGCATTATAGTGATTAATGTTGGTTTGTGGAATGTTACATTGCTCCCCCCATCTATTTACATACTACAAAAGGATGCACCCCAAGTGTTTGAAGAAATGCATACATGATACTTTTTGAACTCATTGTGACTCTTGCTTCTTAACTAGTCACTTTTGGGTGCGCCTTCACATTCTACAATCCACCCACTCACCATTTCATAAATTGCTTCCCACTCTTGGTATTTGAGGGTGTATGCTTCTCATGCCTTTTCCTTGCATGCCTACACTACCCCTATACCACATGCCAATGATTTGCCTTGCTCATCACATGTTATCTTCGTTACATGTTGCAGCTGTCATGTAATAAGGATACCCATATTCTTACGGCACAATTTCTCATTTGCATAATCATATTCAATTACGCTTCTTTGGGTTTGATGTTATCTCCTTTCTTTACTATCATAGGATGGTCATCAAACAGAGCAGCGGGAAAGCCCCGAAGAAGCCAGCATCCAATAGAGCATGCCAGGAACTAACGGCCAAGCCACTCCTAAAGAAGGCTAAGGGCCCCGTTGATGTTCTAGAGAAGGACAACCCTCTGAAGGATCCAAACAAGTTCCCTAACCGCTACTGCGAACTTGTTTACTCAAGGATGATTGAAAGGAATTATCACCCAGAGCCTCTTCTAGTCCTCCCGGCCCACCTCACTCCAATAGTGATGCCACACATTGACCGGAGGCAATGGAGGTTCCTCTTGAGGCAACCCAAGGAGGTCAATTTATCATGAGTGGTGGAATTCTACACCAACTACCACTCACCCCTTCTCACATCAATCTTTGTGCGCCGGAAGCAAGTGTCAATCACAGTGGAAGCCATCCGAGGAGTCCTTGGGATTGGGCCGTTAGCGGATGGATATGACGCCTATCAAGAAGTCTTGACAGCATGCGACAACCGTGAGTTCGATTGGAACGCAGTCCTCCGCATAATTGCCTCACCCGAAGCATGTTGGATTCGGGGGACCATAAAGCGAAGACCAAAAGGTTTAGATGCACGCTTCCTCACTCAAGAAGCCACGACATGGGCCCAAATTCTAGCTCACTACGTGCTCCCAAGCACCCATGGGTCATCCATTACCGCCGAGCTTGCCTTATTGATATGGTGCATCTTAACCGAGAAACCGGTCGACATTTCGCATGCCATTCGCCAATCCATGGGGCGCATTCATGCCAAGGGAAATCTACCATTTCCCGCTATGGTGACCAAATTAGTGGCGGCAGCCGGCATCCACCGAGAGACTAAGGATAGGAGGACCTCAATCCCGGTCGAGGGCGATGTTATTCCGACCAAGAGGTGCCTCAAGCCTCCGGAAGTCACCAAGGACATTGGACTGCCCACACCAACTCGCAACACCACTACATCATCCACGCCACAAAAATCAGCCACCCAACGCCTTGAAGACCTTCACAAGAAGTTGGACCGTTATGAGAGGCATAACCAACGCCGATATGCTCACGTGAAGAAACTTCTAAGCATTGTCACCCCACCCATGGAGGAACCAGATATCTCCACATCCACCGCAACTTCAAGCGGACGTACCGATGATAACGGAGATGAAGGACACTTGGGACTCGGCCATTGCCACCCATTGCGCATCACCTCTAGCACGGAGGACCGTGCTAAGTTTTAAGTGTGGGGAGGTCGGCCGACCGATCTCCGTAGGTAACACCCAAATAAATTTTCATTTTCTGAACGCCTTTGTAGTAGGATAGGTTGCATGATTAGGTTTTCTTTGATATCATTTGCATGATAAGTTTACTTGGTTGGAACAATGAAACTCTCTCTTAGGAAACTAATACTTTGGGGCAACCTTGACATTGCCAATTTTGAATATCTTGATGCCAAACTTGCTTGAAGAACTGTATTTTGGAACATGAATTTTGAGTTAAGAACACAAGCTAGTGAGCTTTGAGCCTTGTTTTGTGGCTACATCTTATAGTCACTTATCTCCTTCTTGTGTGCAATTGTTTTCTCTCTATGAGTGTAATCCTTGCTTTGTTTGAGTCTATATGTCCATTATTCCTTGTATTCATGCATTTATATGATTGAGGCCATCACTTCGTTAGCCCACCTACCAAATAGCCTTACCCTCTATCTTCCCTTGTTAGCCAAGAATTGAGCCTACGCTTAACCCACTTGTTCTTTAAATTAGCACATTACAAGCCTAAAGCGGAAAACCATAATTGTCCTCATTTGGATCTTTGATTAGCTTAGGCTAGTGTGTGTGAGTATCATTCAAGCGTGGGAACCTTGGGACATTGGGGGAATAAGAGGGGTAGTTTTGTATTGTTATTGAAAATATTAGAAATTGGGTACATACTCATGTATTGGCCAGATGTAAAACCTTATGCATTGATAAAATGAGAAAAACAAATGAAAAAGAAAATAGAAAAAAATAATATGAAAAGAAAGAAAAAAAATAGAAATAAGAAAGAAAAAAAAAGAGAGAAGAAAGGAATAAAAAGGGACAAAATGCCCTAAAGCAAGGTGCAGCTTAATAAGATCAATGCATAAGTGTTGTGAAATGAAAAAAAAAAAAAGAAAATACATGAGTATGTGAAAAAGTGAAGAATGGGTAGTTAGATTAGAACTCAATTGTATAGGATGTCATAGGTAAGGTGAAAAGTTTAAAGCTTATCAAAGATTCAAATTTCATGCTCACTTAACCATGTATGTATCCTACCTTAACCCTAGCCTCATTACAACCAAAGAAAAGAAGACCAAGGGTTGAAGGGTTAAGGACTTTTTGGCTCATTTTAGATGGTTCTAGATTTTTTGGCTATAGTTAGTTACACTCTTGGGTAGAGAGAGAGAGGGAGATTCCAAGCTCTCATTAGGGTTCATCTTCATCCATTTTTTGAATTTCCAATCACACTTTGTTGAGATCCATTGCAATTCTCGATTCATTTGTTCATGTTATAGATCTTCTTCTCCAATCTCAATTAGTGCTTGTAATTGCTCAATCCTCATAGATCCTAGATTCAACTTTGTAGTTTTGGATTTTTTTCAATTTCTTGAGAAGCTCATTTCCATTGTTGTTCTTTGTTAATTGTTGTTAAATTTTAGAAAATCTACATTTTTATAAACTTATGAATTTAAAACGAAACATTAAACGATTTCTAAAAATTCATTAGAAATTATTCTTTGACTTATTAGCATCTAAAAAATCATTACCGGGTCTTTTGATATAGAAAAGTTAATATAAAGTATAGTCCTCCAAGGTGGCATAGGATTTAAAACTTGAATTTTTTTCAGAGTTAGATGTAACAGATAGTTATAAATTATAAAATGACCAACTATATTTATACAATATGTAATTTGAGAAATAATTCAAATACAGTATAAATATAGTTGGTCATTTTATAATGTACAGTATCTGTTACTTCTGACTCTGAAAAAAAAAATTCAAGTTTTAACTCCTATACCACCTCAGAAGGCTATACTTTATATTAACTTTTTCAAAATCAAAAGTCCCAATAATGATTCTTTATATGCTAATGAGTCAAATGATGATTTTTAATAAATTTTTAGAAATCATTTATTGTTCCGTTTTAAATTTATAAATTTATAAAAATATAAATTTTTTGAAATTTGAACTAAAACACAAAAGTTGAATTTCTATTCTTATTTGTTTTGATTTTTTTTATATTTTATTTGGATTCAAATGGGAGTATTTTCTTATTGACATTTATGTTTTAAAGCTAATATAGGATAAATAGGCTAAAAAATTTTAATATGGAATTTAGAGGTGAGTTTTACCTAGAAATGAAGGTTTTTGGTGTATATACAGGTGGGTGGATGTTGCAGAGATGCAGGCACAACACGCAGGTAACTTGTTGACTCAGCATGCAACTAACGTGTTGGACACGTGTCAGAATCGCATGCAACATGCAGGTAACATGTTGACACGTGACGCTAATCCCTTCAACACGCAGGTAACGTGATTCACACGTGGCAGCATGGCAGGCAACACGCATCTTGCGTGTTGCACACGTGGCAGATGCTGGTTGGATGACGTTGCAACACATAGCCTGCGAGGTGAGTCTTCTGTCTATAAAAACTAAAGCTCGTAATCATTTTGCTTCATTGTGAGAGACGTGCTTTTCTCCAGGGTCGGTACGATGGAGGGCACTGCAAATATAGTGGTTTACTACAATGGTGAGGTCGTACGAAATACGTATGAGGGGGTGAGCTTTGCGTGTGAGAATATATTTTTGTTTGTGGTTCCGTGCACTATAATGTTTGCGGAACTACAGTACAGGCTTTGTCAAAGTATAAAGGGTGATATTTTAAAGAGGGTAACCAACATTCTCTACAGGAATCTGGTTGTCGTATTTGGCGGCCTGATACAGTTTGAGGTTATGCCAATCGTTGATGAAACTAGTATTCAGTGGATGTTTCATATTCACCAGCAAACTCAGGTGCAATACCCAATGATTGAGTTATACGTTGAGTTTGAGCATATTGCTGCAGATGAGGTTCAACATGATACAGATGTGCAAGATGACAGAGTTGAGACGTACTTGGGAATGAACGATGATAGCGATGAGGAGTTTGAAGCTACGTACAAAGCCAGTGATGAGGACGAGGACGGTGATGGGGAAGTGAGGCAGTGGCGGAAACTTTAGTGGTTCCAGCCGTAGTTAGTCAACCGATGGACGTTTCACCTTTTATGCGTAGCTTAGATCTTGAAGCCATACATGCACCGGAGTTTTCCGAATATGCGAACATAGGTATGTGAGCAGTGGGTAGTATGTTTACTTGATTTTGTTTTAGCGGATCGATGAGCGAAAAAATTTTTTCTTATAGGTGTTGCTGATCCTGAGGATGGGGAGTTTAGAATCGGAATAGAATACGATTCAAGAAAATCAGTCATTGCAGCAATTTGGAGTTACACTATCTCTAGAGGAATCGATTACGTTGTTTATGAATCCAAGCCACGGACGTTCTATGCAAAGTGCACGGCTTATGGACATGGGTACGACTGGCTTTTCTGAGCCAGCTTGATACAGAAGAAAGCCTGTTGGGAGATTTAGAGATACAACGGGAGGCACACATGTTCCATGGGAACGATCTCACAGGATCACTCCAAGTTAGACTCAGACTTGATTGCTGAGGCTATGAAGCCATTGGTTGAATCTGACCCATCCATAAAGGTTGAATCTATAATTGCAGAAGTCCAAGCAAGATTCAACTACACTATTAGTTACCAGAAGTCTTAGCTGGCAAAGTAGAAGTCGATAGCCAAGGTTTTCGGTGGACAGGAAGAATCTTACCAAGATTTACCATTGTCGTTCTTGGCAATGGTTCAGAAGATGCCTGGTTCACAAGTCCAAATAGAAACACGACCATTTTATAATGGGATTCAAGAGGTGGACGGTGTTAGGATACTTCCTTCGGTATTCTAGAGTTTCAATCCATGCATAAGAGCTTTCAAATATTGCAAGCCGCTAGTTCAGGTTGACGAGACCCACCTATACGGAAAATATAAAGGTTGCATTTTGGTTGTAGTTGCGCAAGATGGGAATCAAAACATTATACTGATTGCTTTTTCCATTGTAGAGGGTGAGACTACTACTGCGTGGCACTTTTTTCTCAGTAATTTACAAACACATGTTGTAAGAAGAGACAGCGTAGGTATAATCTCCTATCGTCATGAGTCAATCCGGGCCGCAGTATATCATAGCGAATGTGATTGGAAACATCTAAGAGTATGGTGAATGTTTTGCAAGGAGAGTGGAGGAGTACAATGTCAATTTCAGAAGGTTGCAAGAACAAGGTGAGGCATATGTTTGTTGGTGCGACAACATCGAACGTCCCCAGTGGGTGTTGGCATTTGACAAGGGACATCGATGGGGTCACATGACGACGAACCTTGTCGAGTGCATTAATTCGGTGTTGAAGGGTGCTCGAAATCTTTCTATCTTGGCGCTAGTCCGAGCAACATATTATCGGTTGAACGAGTTGTTTATGTGAAAGAGTACTAAGGCTTACCAGCGCAAGCGTGCTGGATTTACTTTCTCAGAGTTTGCCACTCAATGGATAGAGGCAAACATGCAGCGTGCAAGTAACATCGTTGTGCACCGGTTTGATAGAAGAAACAAGGTGTTTGAGGTACGCAAAATGCCTAGTGGAAAAGTGTTAGTTGTTGATCTTACGCGATGGAGGTGCAACTGTGGGCATTTTCAGGTGGAGCAACTTCCATGTTGCCATGTTATTGCGTGCTGTGCTAACCAGCAACAAAATTGGCAGGTGTATGTCAGGGATGTATATAAGATGTCTGAGATTCAGAAGGTCTACAGAGTTGAGTTTGTCCCGTTGGGTGACACGGAGACATGGCCTGATTACCCAGGACCGATGATGGTCGTGAATCTTGCCTTGAGACGAAAGTCAAAAGGCCGTCCCAAATCGACTCGCTATCTGAATGAAATGGATTCACGGGAAATGGGACCTCTAATGGAGGAATGTTTGCGAGCTCAAATCCAAGATTGCTGTGATGGCTGTGCAGGTTGTGATGTGATCTGTGATGAGACTGATGGCTATGATGCGAGCTGTGATGGCTCGACTGTCCATGATCTGAGCTGTCGTGCTGAGATAGCTATGGGCGCTGATAAGGAAACGGCTGAAACACTGCATAAGGTTGTGCTAGCTGTTGAGGTGGATGCTGGAATGGCTGCTGGGGTTGCTGCTGCGGTGGGGTGGATGCTGAGGAATGACATCTGACAGCCTTGGGTACATCTCGTATGATCCGATGTACCAACTCCGATAATCGGCAGACGGGGTAAAATCGACAATTGGTAGCAGACCCTGATCTCGCAGACGACTGTTGCGGCGGTTACCCCATTGTTGTATCCATTCGTCATGAATCTCACGCCAGTCATGGTTCTGTACTCCCTAAAGAGTATAGCAATGCGTGTCAACTGGTATGGCTTGTGTTGCCAGAGGGGGGACTGTGCATATCTGTACTGGCGAACCACTCGGTCCGCAGGAAGCCATCCGACACGCTCAAATGACACCAATGGCCCCACCATGTCACAGACAGCAAGGTGTGAATGTAGTTTGGCAGGAATGATGATGCCGACATACAGCCTCCAAATAAACTACAAAATATTTCGAGGGACATTAGATTATTAATAATACCGTAAATTATAACAGAAAACCTCAAAACCCATACTCACATCTTCTAGAAAGTCGATTACATGCCTAATAGACGCTTGAGTCATAGACATCCATTTTTGGGTCCGTGGATGATGACTCCATCTGCAACACAGAACATTATTTATATAGTTTGAATTACATCTTGCTAGTAAACCATAAATAACATACAAGTCAAATTCCAATAAAATAATAACGGTTACCTACGTGCCACCGGTATCTCAGCCAGCGCAAGCTAGTGTCGGGGAATCGGCACCAGCCACGGCATACGCTCTCACGCCCAAGCAAACAACAAATCAAGTTGGCCATCCATCTCCTTACAATTGCACCGTGATGCACGACACAGTGACCTGTAAAGGTGCGCGAGACAAGCTGACCCCCAACTATAATTGCCGATCTAATCAAAATTCTGGAGCAGTGGTAGATGCTGTGTGTCGGCATATGCCGTCGACTTATCCGCGAAGATGGTGGTTCCCAGCAGATAGAAGATGTGACACCTAACATAGCGCATAACAGACTCCCATGTGTCCAAACGCTGTGTGTCTCTAATATGGCAAACCCATGAAAGATTTATGTAGCTCTTGGAGGAACTGTTCACTTGGGGTTCAATGCTGAATATCGCGAGGCTTTGGTTGACCAAGTCGTGACTGCTATCGGTCCAACCAGTCACAACCTCTCCATCGATCGGTAGGCCGAATATATGTAACACGTTCTCTAGTGTCACTATAACCTCACCCACTGGCATTACAAATGTATGTGTCTCCAGCCGCCACCATTCCACAAGAGCAGCTAACATTGCAGAATGCCCTCTGATCACTCCAACTCTCGAGAGCTGGTAGAATCCGGTGGTTCGTAAGGTTTGGTCAACCTCCAGATGCCACGTCTCTAGCTAGTCAAGCTTACAGGGCAACAGATTCCTATTAGCCTAGTAAAGTTCAACCACAAAAGGAATTAATTTAATAAATAGCAAAAAGAATAAATTAATAACTTTTTTTAACAAAAAATAAGATAAATAATAATTACAAAAATTCGAATTTCTTATTTTTCACATTTATATTCTTTATTAGTTTCACTATATACATCATTTTATTAATAAAAACAAAAAATAAAATATTAAAACACTAATACTGATTTTGAAACCAAAAAAATCACAAAAAATTCGAATTTTTATGTATAAATATTTTTATTATTTTTCAATTTAATCATTAAAATTTAAATAACATAATAATAACCACAATATTATACCAGAAAGTTTACAAAAAATGTCTTATTTATTAATTTAAAAATTAACAAAAATATCATATTCTAATAAATAATAAAAAAATATATACATACTAACAACACAAGAATAGAAAAAAGGTTTAATTACTCTGCAGGTCCCTATAGTTTCACCAAATTTTCAATTAGGTCTCTATACTTTTTTTCTTTTCAATTGGGTTCCTATACCTGAATTTGTTTTTTCAATTAAGTCCCTGTCGTGTGTATAACGTTAAAGATAACAGAATATTCTTGGTGAAAAATGAATATTCTTGTTAATTGGTTGGAGTGACTAGCCTAACATATATGTATTATTCGAAAATACCCAAATCACCCCTTGCATTTTATCCCAAGAAAACAAAAGAAACCCTAAGGTTTTCTGTGGAGAACGCGTCAGTCCTCTCCTGCTTCCCCTCTTTTGGGCCATCGTCATCATCTGTCGCTGGGGTCTTCTGCAAGGAACGCTTGGTGGTTTGCCGTCCGTCGCCTCCTTCCCTGTGCGCCAGTCGGCTCTGCTCTGTTCCGTTCGGAGGTGGTCAGCCCGTTTTTCCATCGCCGTCCATCGCGGTCAAGCCCATAGCCGTCGCTGCGCCGTACCGAGCGGAGCCTCATAGCGCCTGGCCTCCCGTCCCCGCGTTGTGCGTCTGCTCCATCTCCCTGCACTCGAACTGGAGGTCTGAAAACAGGTGAGGAAAAAAAGCTTCTTTTTTCAATTTTAAAAGTTGATGTGTATGCTAATTTTTTTTTTAAATATGACATTGGTTGAATATCTATTTCTTGAATTGATTTCTGGATTTTTTTTATAATGGTTGATCTAGGGTTTACAATATGAATATTTCTGTACATGGATTTTGTTAAAGGGTGAATTGAAATATAAATTAATTTTGCTAATGATAAATTTTGTTTATTCCTGATTGTTGGTTGTTGTTGCTGTGATGATGCTACTTTAAATGGATTTTCTTTCTGTTTTCATTAATGTAGTGATGGGGGATTCAGAATTTACCAAAGACATATATCACGGTGGCAAGTTTCATGATATAAGGAATGGGCTAGAATATTTGGAGGGAAGGGTGTTGGAAGATATGCATTTTGATCTCGATGAATGGAGTTTGCAAGAAATAGTTAGTGAGCTGCAGAAGTTAGGGTACAAAGGGTATGCTAAGATATGGTACTGTGAACCAGGCTGTCAATTGAGCTCAGGTCTTAGAGAGTTGATTAGTGATGGAGATTCAATGAGAATGGGTAGGTTGTTAGTGTCACAGAATGTTAAGCATTGCTCGGTGTATGTTGTTGATGGCTACAGGGAAGGTAATGGTGTTGAGATATGTTCGAATGATAAGGATTATGTTGCAGACGAAGCTGAATACAGTGGCAATGGTTTCGTAGAAGTAGAAGTTGAAGGTGAATCAGAGGCAACTAGTGAGGAGGATAGATTTGATGACAGTGCTGATGATGGAGACCACGAGGATCATTTTGGGTTTGATGTTGAAGATGGAAATGATGGTGGAGTTGGAAATGCTTTTGGGGGGTTTGATGGCCCGTTAAATGAACATGACAATGTTCAAACTGCTGGTGTTGATGATGTTGTGAATGATGCTGTTGTTAGGGATGATGTTGAAGTTGGAGAGATTTCTGAGGGTTATGAAACCGAAGATATTGATAGCTATGAGGGAGATTCGGATGATATGATTAAGAAGAGAAGATATCCTAAATACAATGAGGCTGAGATGAGTAGAGAATATGTGTTTAAGGTGGGGCTGGAGTTCAAGTCACTTGGTCAGTTTAAGGATGCTATTAGAGAGCATGCTTTGTTGAATGGAAGGGACATTAGGCCAGGTATATAAAGAATGATAAGGTTAGATGTAGAGTGGGCTATAGAGGGTAGAAAGGGAAGTGTAGGTGGATGGCGTTTGCATCCAAAGTTAGTGGTTTCGATTGCTTTCGGCTGAAGACGCTTAATGGAAAGTACACTTGTGGACGAAATTACAGCGGTAGGCTTGCATCAAGTAGTTGGGTGTCTCAGAAGATTGTTACGAATATTAGTAGGGGAGAGGAGATGAAGATTGCAACAATAATTCAGACCATTCAGGATAAATACATGGCTAATATTTCAGTCACAAAGGCTTATTGGGCGAGGAGAAAGGCGAGGGAAGAAGTATATGGCAGGGCTATTCTGCAATATGGCAAGCTGAGAGATTACTGTGCAGAGATTATGAGGACAAATCCCGGGTCTACTACTCAGATTTTGGTTGATAGGCCTTCAATTACACACCAGCCAAGGTTTATGAGGATGTACATATGTCTAGATTCTGTTAAGCAAGGCTTCTTGGCTGGTTGCAGGTCTATCATAGGAGTAGATGATTGCCACTTGAAGGGTGATCATGGTCAACAACTCTTGGTGGTTGTTGGAAGAGATCCAAATGATAACTATTTTCCAATTGTTGTTGCTGCTGTAGAAGCTGAGACCAGAGACAGTTGGGGTTGGTTTATTAACCTGTTCTTGGATGGTATTGGACATGTCAGTAGAAGAAAGTGGGTATTCATGTTTGACCAACAAAAAGTTAGCATTTGTTATTAAATTAAGAGGAAGGAGTAGAGCTGCATCTTCACAACCACTCCCCACCACACCTGCATCTTCACAACAGCTACCCACCACACCTGCTGTTGCTGCCTCTACTCAACCACCTCCCATACTTGCAACTTCAGCTTCTCAGGCTCCAACCACAGCCACCGGTGCAGTGCCTCCAACCACAACCACCTCACAACAAGCCTTACCTCTTGAATGGCCAGCCTCCCAGCCTCTCCTAGCTGTGGCAAGTGTAAATTCTCAGCAAGCACCTAGAGCATCTTCTCAACCTTTACCAAAGACAAAGGAGTTTGGTGTGAGGAGAAGTGGGCAGCTAAACTTAGGAGTGAGGAAGCAAAAAGAGGCAGCTAGTCTACATATAGACATAAGTGATGATTGAAGTCTCTTTATATTTATAGTTAGGGTTGTTGGGGTTGCTATTAAATAGTATATCTTGTGATGAATTATGTCTCTGTGGCCATTGTTTACTATGCAGATAGGACCACTATTTTGGTATTTTGGAATTAGGTTGGACCACTTTTAATTGTTGCACTTCTTGGACCTTTATTTTGGATTAGGTATGTGGCATATTATATGACCACTTATGTTGTGATATTTTGTGTAAGTATGGTTTACAGGAACACTTATTTAATGAAAATATATGTGGCATATTATCTGGCCACTTTTTTCTACAAGTTGTTGTCAATTGTGGAACTTTAAATATTCACATTGATAAAATTTCTTCCCAACTATCATTTGTTATACACACAAATTACATCAAAATGCGAAATTCATTCAAACTAAACATAATTAGCTTTAATTGGATTGAAGCCATGGAATCTCTTACATTATAATTTCATAGCACAGATAACTCTAAACTCTTGCAAACCACATTCCAATTATTAAGACTAGCAAAAATATAAATAGCATATATTGCATTTTACATTGAATTTTCATATTGTCATCCAATCTTGGAGAATATTGAACTCATCACATAATCTACCCACACAAGCATCTGTTTCTCTGGCTTCAACAATTAACCTCTCCATCTCTACATTTAGCCTCTCTATCTTTCTTTCTTGTGCATCCAATTTCCACATTTCAGCCTCCAACTTAGCAGAATTTTGTGTTCCAACAACTCCAACAGCAGCAGCAAATTACTTTTTGCACCAACTTCATCAACCCACTCAAAAAATTTGCATCTTCTGTTAGGGCAAGAAATAAATCTTCTATTAGGATTCTTTGTTGTTCCTGAAATTTGAAGACTCAGAGTGTCACTACAAAAATAGTGAACCCGCCTTTTCTTTTCCTTTGGCCACCCATTTTTTGCACCGTTATCAACCTCAATCCACTCAAAATCATTAATCCACTCAAAAAAGTTGCATTTTGGTATCTTCCCACAAGTAACATACCTTCTACCATGGTCAGAAACGGCTCAGGAACGGCGGACGGTTACTGCCTCTCCACAGAAACACAGGTGTCTTCTTTCTTTCGGGTTGGAGCACCTGGAAACACAGCTTCCCGAAGAGAGAATAAATGAGGTTCCTTGACTTTGAGCCATAAATTTGGGGAATATGAAAACTGAAAATGAAAAACAGAGAAGAAGAGAAATCTCAAATAACTTAGACACACATAGTGTTTATAAGGAGAAGAAAGGGGTAAATAAGTCATTTCACAACTCACTAACGTTTTTTTGAATGTTAAACATTAACAGGGACTTAATTGAAAAAAAAATTAAGGTGTAGGGACCCAATTGAAAAGAAAAAAAGTATAGGGACCTAATTAAAAATTCGGTAAAACTATAGGGACCTGCAGAGTAATTAAACCTAGAAAAAAAATAGCATAAGATTAATTTTGAAAATTTAACAGTACATTTAGAATAATATTATCCAAATAAATAATAACAAACTACTAAACTAATGTTAACCAAATAAATACTAATAAATTAATAAAAAATAACAAACTTACATAATTAGAATGTCCCAAATAATTGATAACATGATCTTCAGGAGATGTATAATTACGTACCATTTTAAATGTTCTAATCTTACTCTCAACCTTAAAACTAATTTAAAACATTCAACCCAACGAATGAAACCCCAAGCCCCACTACTCTTTTATACACCCGTGGCACCAACCCTCACAATCCTCATCATAAATGACGCCTATTCTCGGAGCGGGGCCTGTCTCATGTATGGAGACATGGGACAACACGCATGTTGCGTGCTGCTGTATGGCTGACACATGGTAGAGCGGCGTTAACACGCAGCCTACGTGCTGCTTGGATGAAGACACGTGGCCTTCACGTGTTTGGAGCCACTGATCAATGCACCTTGGCTTGATGAGCTGAGAATGTATGGTGTATGGTGATAGTAAAAGGGAACGAAAATAATATGCAGCCCAGCCCCACTCCTCCTCCGCTTTTATACACCAAGGGTGGGTCTAAAGCCATAAATGTCACTATTTCTGGAGCAAGGTTGCCTCTTGCATTGAGACAGCAGGCAACACGTTACCTGCGTGTTGCTGCATGGCCGACATGTGGCCGAAGGAGCTTACCATGCAACCTGCGTGCTGCGTGCATTTCTGACACCTCCACATCTCTGAAAAATACCTAAAACACTAATATTTAAACAAAACACCATTTTTTCTCCATATCTAAAATAATTTATGGAATAAGTAAACAATTAGCTTAAAAGTAGTAAATCGAATCAAGTTGATTCGATTTACTATATATGTGATGTGTAGTAGTAAATTTAATCAACAAGATTCAATTTAATGTCACAATAACTAATTCGAATTATATGAATTCAATTTATATTTAAATATAGTGCTCTATGTAATTCGATACACATTATTTCGATTTACTACTAAAATGTGTAAATCAAATTCAGTAAATTCGATTTACATAGATATATACATGAAGACATTCAAGTAACATTTTTTGTTTTGGGTGATTCAGGTAATATTGGGATGCTTTTGGTTTATATACGTGTTTTACCCTTTCTATAAACTTATGAATTTAAAACGGCACAATAAACGATTTCTAAAAATCATTAAAAATATCCTTTGACGCATTAACATCTAAAAAAATCATTATCAAAACTTTTGATGTTTAAAAAATTAATATAAAGTATACCCCTCCAACTCTCCAAGGTGGCATAGGAATTAAAACTTAAATTTTTTAAGAATCAAAAGTAACACATAGTTATACAATATAAATGACCAACTATACAATATGTAATTTGAAAAATAATTAAAATACTACATCAATTAAATTATCATTTAATTTGTGCAATTAAGTATAAAACTTATCCTTTGATGACGTTATGTTATGAAAAATCCAAGTTTGAGTTAAAAGTAACGTCATCAAAACAATAAGTTGTATACTTAATTTCCCAAATTAAACAATAGCTTAATTGATATACTATTTTAATTATTCTCAAATTACATATTGTACAAATATAGTTGGGCATTTTATAATGTATAACTATCTATTACTTCTGACTTTGAAAAAAAATTCAAGTTTTAACTCCTATATCACCTTGGAAGGCTATACTTTATATTAATATTTTCAACATCAAAAGTACTGGTAATGATTCTTTAGATGTTAATGAGTTAAAGGATGATTTTTAATGAATTTTTAAAAATCGTTATTGTTCTATTCTAAATTCATAAGTTTATAAAAATATAGATTTTTTTAGAATTTGAACTAAAATTAGATTTTTATTCTTATTAATTTCTATTTTTTTATGTTTTATTTGAATCCAAATGGAAAATAAATAATTAACTTAAAAATAGTAAATGTCAATGTTCTGTACAAGTAGTAAATCGAATCAATCTCATTCGATTTACTATATATGTGTTGTGTAGTAGTAAACCGAATCAACTAGATTCGATTTACTGAAAAAACTACATATTCAGTAAATCGAATCTAGTTGTATCGATTTACATTAAATATGAATTGCTCCTACACTAAATTGAGTTCAATTCATTAGATTTACCATGTATATTTTCAAATCGACATCAATTGATTCTATTTACATTAAGGAAGTGTAAATCGAGTTCAATTGTTTCGATTTACATAGAATCATTCAGGACATGCATGTAACAAAAATCAAAACAAGATACTAATGTAATTTTAAGACTAAAATGATTTATTAGTGTTAATTACCCAATTCTTTATTGTATAGATGAAGAAAAGAAAGAATTGTTTGCTTACTTGTTAATTACGTTGATCAGTTATGAAAATCTATTACGTCAATTTTTATTTAACTGTCTTTTATTTTTAAAATTTATTAAAATGAAGAAATTTAAATACATTTTAATTAAATATATTATTTTTTAATGCATTGGAAAAGCGAAACAAAAAAAATTACAAATTAGGAGGGAGAAAGAGAAATTGTCAAGTTGCTTGGTGGAGAGCAATGGGGATTGAGGTTTTTGGAAGAACAAAGAGGGCTCTCCCAACCAAGAGAGTCCATAGTTTGGTATTTTTTATGACAAATCTGACTAGAATATAAAACACAATATATAAAAATCGATTTTTTAATTGATTTTGTAAAGTATAATCTTATATCATACAAAAATTTTTTATATATTTTTTTCCTACTTAAATTTTACACTTTACAAAATTAATAAAAAAATTAATACGATAAAATTTTTACAATATTTTCATCTGCATTTATCTATCTATCCTTCCTATATATAATAGGAGAATAGTATATGTCTCATTGCACAACACGTGTTGCAGTTCTTTACAAGACACGTCATTTGCTAATGTATTGACATGTGGCATTGTATAATTATTATCATGTACACTTAGATACGAACAACCATGCCTCAAAGTTAAAACCTTCAACAACATTCATTGTCCACATCAATTCATAAGAACATTATCCCTGTCTAGTACACATTCACATCTATGAAAAATATATTTACACCAGTGTTTCATCCAAAAGTAAAAACATATCGCAAAAAAAAAAATGTCCGCAAAAGTTGACAACCTTCTTGATGTGAATGCAAGGAAAAATGAATGGAATTTCCAGGTCTATGCCATTAGGGTTTAGGAAGAACTTAACAGGTTTAATGAGAAAGAGCTTGGTAGCATTGAGTTAATAATACAAGATAGCCATATTAGTATAATATGTTATTTATGTCAAAATATATAATGTAATAGGAGATCAAGCATACTTCACTTTCTTCTTTCATTAACATTTCTTCCATTTTGTAACAAAGCACTAGAATGCATGCAACTATTCCCAAACAATTGGCTAGCAAGTGGCAGGAAAATTTGTTCAGTTCCAATGTTAAAGTATGTGCAACTTCATAGTCCATGACCAAAGAAATAAGTCAAGGATAATACCTGGGAGATGGACACTCATTTTTTCACACAGGACCATGGTGACTCTTGCAAAATCCCACTTTTTCTCTAGAAACATTTCGATTCAGAACCATCCCAGAACTTATAAATGCGAACACACTAGACGTATCCAAACTTTTTGGTATGACTAATTCATTATAAATTATTGCAAATTATATTTGTGGTAGAATAAATTTATTAAGTCGTATGATTTGGGACAAATGAACATTCTGTTTCTTTTGTTATTGACAAATATTATAGCCGAAGTAGTTGTGAAGAAATATCCCAGGGATCTGGTGACAAGTAGAGGAAAGGAGACAAAATGTTTGGCTATAATTTTCGAGCATTTAGAATACGTATTTAAGGAAAATACTCACTATATGTTTGTTTATATTGCTTATTGATGTGTTTATTATGTCTGTTAAAGGAAAAAAATTGGATTGGCTGTTGAGTGTCTAGAGATTCTCTATGCAAGCAAAGATTTCCTTTTGGGTTGTTATATTTTGTACTTAGGCTATGTGTATATATATTCTCTACAATGTATATATTGTATTTTGTCCCTCTAAGAGGTTGACTTGGAAAAACATGTGTTTTATCTAGTTTTTGGGATGTCTTTTGGATTTGTACATGTGTATGTGTGTGTGTGTGTGTGTGTGTGTACTCTGGCTGGTCTTAGCTTCGCAGGTCGAGTTTAGAGCTTGATATTTGTATCTTTTGGAACTCTGGTATTTATATATATTTTATCCTTTCCGTTCGATCTTGTTTTTCCTTTATACGCTTATCCGGACGAGTGTAATGCCATTTCTGTTATGCTTTGTTTAGCTTCTTCTTCAAGGCTCTTAGCTATGATTTTTTCAACTATATTTATATAGGGTGTTATAGGGATAGTTCCCCTGCCTGCCATATGTTCAGGGTGTTAATTCTAAGTATGTTATTAACAATGGCATCATTTATTGGTTGAATTAGAATAATCATGCACCGACAAGCCCACAGTGTATTGTTCACTTTTTAATTTTTATCAATCAGTTTGGGTTCATTTTGATCCTTGTGGAAGCTAGAGCTATGATTCAACAACTTTTAATCTGTTGAGGTTGTTTGTATTATGATGCTGTTCATGCTAAATCAGGTAGTTATAGGTGGCTCATCTGAAAAATTGAAGGCAATCAAGGCTACTCTTGGGAGTTATGATCTTAGTTTCGGGGTCATGGATCACCAGAATATCCAGAGTATTTAACTCATGATTATTTGATAACAGTTAAAGACACTTCTCAACCAACTAGAGGAACTCAGTTCACCATCACTAAGTTAGATACAAAAAATCAGCAGAGAAAACACTTCAAGTGGTTGAATTCCCACTTTCTACGTATATTAAATCATTGAATGTAAATTTCAACACCATTGTCCCAGTTTAGTATATATACATGGTCTAATAATTATTGTATGCCATTCTAAAGTCTCTAGGGAAACTATATATCATTATTTATATGTATTGCCTAACTAATATAGCATATATGCTTAAATTAGCTTCAATAAGTTCCATTTGTATCAGCAATGCTATAGTTTACATCCTTAATATTTTGTTCATGTTTATCATTTTCTATTATTTTTGTGATATTATAATCTAATTAAGTGGCTTTTCTTTATATACTATAAAGTATTGTAGTAAGTTGTATGCTAACTAACCTATTTGCTTAGTGGTTTAAACTTATCGGGTTAAAAGATATCTTAACTTTTCTGACATTTTTATTGCCAAGTTAATGTTAATTTTCATGCTTAATGTAGCTATTCTCTATGATATGGAAGTCTCCTTATAAGTGAATAAAGCTTAACATGAATCTAACATTTTTTTAACTTGCAATTTATATGTTTCACAAACTTACTTTAAAGACATTTATTTAGAACACTTTCTAATCAGATCGATAAGCGAGATTAAAGGTATATAATTCCTCTACATTCTATTGCTTCGACATTTTATATGTCTTGAGAGTTCTTGAATCATGATTTGAAAGTTTATGATGAACATGTTTGCAACCGGATCTCCTTCCTTACTAATAGCATATCACTTAGTCTTTTGAGTGTCTAATATAGTTAAATCTAATTAACTATGAAAAGATCAGTGTAAACAAAACTTTTCACTATAAGAAAATCCAATGAGAAGCATTGCAACAATTAGAATTGGATCTATAAAGGTATAGAATATTCATATATATTTACAATGCCAAAAAAAGATGTCCTGCAAGAAATTTTTCTTACACACTTTAATATTAAGAGAGCTTATATGAAGGTAGTATCTACTGTGATATTAAGAAATTTGTACGCACAGTAAATTCATGTATATTATAAAAGACGATGAAAAACATCAATAAACTTAATAGCATGTGTATGTTCAAAATGTTCAAATAGTTATTAACATAATAATTGAGAATAAAAAATATACGATTATTTCTGTTTGGGCATGTTAATTAAAAAGAAAACTATTTAGCATAACTATTTGTCAACATATATATACCCAATCAAACCATTTTTCCCACATCAAATATTTAAGTGAGCATATTCAAATTTGACTACATAGGACCAATCATCATTACTGGAGTACCAATGACTTTTACAAGGCAAGCAATTAGGCTAATTATGCTAAATAAAATACAGTTGGTACAATATTTTTCTCAAACTATGCTATAGTAACCTTTAAATTAAGGTCATATCATCTTAGGCAATCAATTCTGTACTCCACCTAATCAATATTATTCTGTTTATTTAACAAGATGTTGTCTAATTAATAACTATCATTAATGTGAAGTTCTCTATTTCTTGTCAGTTTGAATATAAAGTTACATTGTTATAGTAAATCCCATACAAATAAGACAAGATAATTTTTTTCTAATAAGTTAATATTAACTATTTCAGATATCTTAGTTTAAAATAGTGTTACTTTGAAAAACATTTCTTGATCAATAGAACTAAATAGACCTTAGTTAAAAGAGATGAGATAAAATACCTAGAAAATAATTTCTTTTCTATCTCCTCTACAAAATTGTATTAGGCTAATTAATGAGTGGTTTCATATCAACATGAGAGGCATTATCTCCTTCAATATTTGTCAGTGGTCCGAAGTTTATTGAAGTAAACCCAATAATCGATGAAAATTACATCAGGCATTTTCCCAATTTAGATTATGTATTAATAGCTTATAATACACAATGATTTGACTGGTCAAATAATTACCTACTTTATATATTGTTGGTCTAATTTAATAATAGATGAATCTGTTGTAATATTTTAGTTATATAAATGAATAAAAAAACTATTCTATTTACTAAAAAAAAAGATAAAATGCAATATCTGCAGCAGAGGATATACGTAGAATTAAATCAAGGAACACATATGCAATGCTTTAACTTATATAGTCCATCAGACAACTTAATTGCACTTTAAAAAATAAATTGAAGTAAAAACAATCTCCAACATTGACATGCCTTCACCAAATAAGACCAAACATTCTCTTTTTCATTTATTAATTGGTAACATTAAATTGAGAATCACTGAATATATTTTTTTTCTATTTCTTAACAGCATTGCTTTTTTCCATATTTAGTTTATTTAAAGGCATTAGGCGAGTGACTTTAATATTGTTATCCTACAAGTGATATATATATATATACTATATTAGAACTCAAATAAGTCTTCACAATTAAACTAAAACACTCAAATAAGTCTTCTATTGACCTTTTCCCCCATCTTTACAATAAACTAGTATTTCATTACCACTAATACCACCATGAGTGATGTTCCTCCTAAAAGGGTTAACTTTCCAGATCTTCCGATGGAGATTATGCTGGAAATTTTTTATCTATTTGATGTTTTTACCATTCTCAATACTCGAGCAACATGCAGGTTCTTAAGAAAAAATCTTAGCTCATATGCTTTTTTAGAAGAGATTACAAGAAGGTGGAAGAGCAAGGGTTGTTCTCCCTTTGCTCACTTTGACTACTCTTTTGATTGGACAAAGTCACTAGACTGGGTCATGAATATGAGTGCCTTAGCTAGTGAGACTTTTCCACTTCACTTCCCGTTCCTGTTAACTGCTGAAGGTTGGTTCCAGATAGTTGACATTGAAAAAGACATTGTTTGTATACGCTACTCTTCTATGGGTAACAAAAGCTACTTGCTCACCTGGAGTCCCATTTCCCGTTACTCTAAAATCATTTCTGACCCTAATAAACATTATTGTGAAGATTGTGCTTTTGTTTACTCTTTTCTATACTATCCAAACATGCTTGATTATGCTCTACTACACGTGTAAATGAAAAATTTAGATAGCTTGACATGTGTTTTAACCAAGCACACAAGTTTTAGAAGAAACTAGAATGTTACAGTTCCATGCCCAGAGAATGCACGTAGGTTAAATCCAGCCTATGTGTTAGTTAATGGTGTTGTTTACTGGGTTACTATCATTACTGACAAAGAGGATGTTCAACCTCCTTATATAGTTTCTTTCAACATTATCACTTACTCCTTTGATCAGATTTCACTTCCAGAGGAAGGACTTGGACATTCCCATACTCTTTTAGTCCGAAGTGGGCACCTATGTGTTGCTGCTAATAATGGTGACGATTACTCATATAGCTCAGTGATTTGGCAGCTTGACCAGAATAGTTTTGCCTTTAACTGGACTAAACTATTTTTCTACAGTGGTATTGGACTGTCTAATGTACCTGCCACCATTGTTGATGATGATATTATTCAGATTAAGGAAACACATCTAGAAGTTGAAGATCTACATGACTTCAGATTTACTCACTTCCATATACACCGCTATATTCTAGCTATTGGCTCAAATAAGACCTTTCAATTGGATAATTATGACATTGTAGTCAAACTATGGACACTACACAAATTCTACCTAGGACTATTCCCTATGTGATATGCAAGTTTGGTTCCTTAATGATAGTTTTGTGTTAGGTGTATGCATCTAGCGTCCTTCTAATTAAGTTTTTTCTTCCTTTTTAGCTTTGTAATAGAATGTGTGTCTGTTGTTGTTATGTCATGTTGTTTGTGTGAGATGTTTTTAGACATCTCTACTTTTATGAGTTTGCTCTTTAGTAAGCTTAAGTATAGTCATTGTGTGATGTTTGTCAGCAAAATCAAGTAGTCAAGATGTGAGTTAACTAAACTCAGAGCTTTCATAACAAATGATAATATTATTTTTCAAGCTTTCAAATTAGAAAAAAGGAGTTACCTACAAAAAATAAGCCAAATTCATAATAAAAACTGTGGCATTAAGAAAGAAGCAAAGATTACATAATCTTGTAAAAAAAACTTATTTCTATTCATCAAATATAACAAATCAAGGGAATGAGAAAAGGAATACTATGTATAGGGTTATCATCATACAAATGAAATATTATTATGAAATTGACACCCAAAGCTAATATAAAAGGTAACTTCAATCAAAAACATTTTCTGTAGCATGCAACGAATAATTTAGTATGGCTTAAATATGTAATGGCTTACATTATTGTTTATGGGTTAAACTCTTTTTAGAAGAATTATAAATAATACATGAAAAATATTAAAAAATAATTTTTTATTCTTTAAAGCAAAAACTATTTTGTACTAAATTATTCATAATTTATAAAAAAAATATAGAAGATAAACAACACTGCTATGTTTAATTTTTTTAGAACAAAGTATAAGCTATAACTCGATTAATAAAATAATACGGCTAGCTATATCACTAAGATTTAGGATAGAAACACATGTAATTTATTATAATCAAATGATGAGTATGAATATCAATTTTAACAACTTTGGTATATCAATGAAGTAAAAATTATGAAACATTTTAAGCAATGATATATGTAGTATAAACACATATAGTTCATAGAAAAAAAATTAAAAACACATGCATGAAAAAAATTAATAAAGATTATACAAAAAAAATAAAATGGCTACTAAATATTTGTTGTTCAATTGGGTTAAGTACTAGCTATAATTGTTATGAAACTTTATTTTAACAATTTAATACTTTTTTTTTTGCTAAATTATTTAAGAAACTAAACCTTTTTATACCAAATCTTAGAAATCTAACAAAAGATTATTTTTAGCTTTTAAATTTAATATTACATAATCAACCTTTTTAGAAATATTATAAATAATACATGAAAATTACAAAAAATTTAATAATTCGCTTTGTAAGGTAAAAATTATTTTGTACTCAACTATTTATAAGAAATAATGTGTAAGACCTCTAAATTTTTAAAAGTTATTAATTAATTATTTATGATGCATTATATTTATTTAAGACTGTATTTTGGAGATTTTTATATAAGTTGAGTAAACTCTTATTTTTTTATTTAGAGTTCTTATAATTGAAAAATAGTGAATATTTTATATGCCTTAATTTTAAATATTTATATTTTTAACCTTATTTTATAAATGAAGGAGAATTAGTTTATTTGTCTCCAATTTTTATTTAATTTGCATTTAATTGAAACTAATTCATAAATTTATAATTAAAAGGTATTTTAAAGATGGATATTTTATATTTAATTTAATATAATATCTCTTAATTTTATTAAAATTTAACAAAACTCCAATTTGCCCAAAGATTCTTAATTTTACATTTGTCCCAAATTAAACCCTAAATTCCCAAAATATCACTCTAACACTAATTTCCCCTTTCCCTTCAGCCGCCACACCCCTTTCAACTTACCCTTCCATCCAAAATCAAACAGAAACCATAGCAGCAGAAAAAACAAGAGAAGAAGAAAACGTTGAGGGAGAGAGGAAGAAACAGAGTTAGGGAAGAGAAGAGAGGGGGACGACCAGCGCTGGTGGCCCGGGCTGCTCGCCGCCATCGCTGTTAGCACTGATGCGAAGGAGGGAGCCAGAGGAGAAGAAACACAACGCTGTTCTGCCATTCCTCGCCGCAGATGAAGCTCGTCACCGCAGCACCACGCCTCGCGAACCACTACCGCGTCGCGCCTGTCGTCGTTTTCGTGGGTTCCGGTCGTCATCGTCGTCTCTGCCGTGAAGCCCGTTACCGCCGTCCTTCTCGCCATGAAGCCAGCGCCACCATCGTCGTCACCATGGATTGCTGCTGCGCGTGACACCACCGCCGCTGCCGCCTCGAAGTCCGTCGCCGTCAAGCAGAGTGACGAGCACAGAGAGAATCCCTAGGTGAGAGAGAGAGAGAGAACCAGGGAAGGCCGCGACCAATCCAGCCGCCGCGCCCAGTCACCGGCGTCGTCTTCGTCTGAACCACCGCCAGATCTGCCTGTGCTGCTACTCCAAAATTCCACTTCTGTTTCTTAGGGTTTGCTATCTCAGCCCCCTTGAAGTTACCGTCGGTCCTGTCCTTCCCGGTGAGGGTCACCGGAGCTGCTGCAATTCCAGTCTTTTGTTCCTCTGCTAAGGTTATTCTGTCACGCCTTTTCTCGCTATAATGTTTCATTAATTAACTCTGTCCTACTTTACATAAATGTTCCTTTGTATCCTTACTCAGCCTTAAACCACAGTAGATTATTAGATTTACTGCTGTTGCCGTTTTGTAGCTGCCTCGCGGTGTTGTTCCATCATAGCTATTGCTGGAAGAGGAAATCAAAATGGCTGCCATGAATTAAAAGGAAATGGAGTTGTTACGATAGGTTTATGCGAACTCGGCTAATCGAGGTAGGGGATTATTTTTTAAAGTTAAAATATTTTGGGATTGAATACTTGATGAGTTTAGCGGATTAATGTAAGTGAATTAATTTATGTGTTTAAAATGATTTTCTGCTGTGATTAGAGTTGTGGTTGCCGCATAAGCGGTTTGGAACTGAGACTGCAGCTGCCACTGATTGCGGACCGAAAAGAAAGGGTTTCTGGATGCGTTTAATTTATGAGTTTCGATTATTCGAGGTAGGGGTTTTTCTTAAAATCTATTTACATTACAGAGTTGTGATAAATAGATATTAATGTAAAAAGATATATTTCTGTGATTATATTTGTCTTGTGGATGTCATGGTTTGTTGGATTAGATTATTGGGTGCTTGATTGCTTGAGTGAAGTATGGTTGTTGATAAGAAATGGATTTGAAAAGTTATTTACTTGATTATCATGAAAAGTGGTTTTTCCTGGTTTGACCTTAAAGAGAGTTTTATTAATTGAATTGGTTTGATTCGAAAATAATTTGATATTGGAACTGGTTCAATTTTGGAAAAAATGTTTAAGATTTGGAAATGGATGAGAAATGTTTGGATGGGACCCGAAAAGGGTGGCAATGTTCGAGTTTTAGAGGAGATGCTGCCGAAATTTTATAAAATTGGAAGTTTTGTTTGAAGTAATTGTTTAAAAAGATTTAGTTCTTAAACGTTATTTGTTTTCAGAATGATTTATTTAGAAAAGAAAGGATTATGTTTTGAATTGAGATTAGGATTAACGAAAAGAAGGATGATGATGATTGATTTGAAATATGATTTTTGAATAAATTTGGAAATGGGATATGGATTGACGAATGATGATGATATTGAGAATGGTTTAGATATTGATGAATGATGAATGAATTATTTATGTGGCTTATGAATTTGAAATATCTGAGATACGAGGTTCCCTGGATTAAGTGTCGTGGCTTGCCACCACGTGTACCAGGTTGAAAACTTGATACTCTGTTGACCCTACAACGTAAGTGTGACCGGACACTATATAAATTCCCATGAACGTTACCCCCATTGAGCAATATTGATTATTTGAGAAAACTATGCATAGACTCTTGGGGATGCATGTCGGGGGACGGTCTAAGGACAATTCAGACTTGTTGGGTTGGCTGGATAACCGACAGATAAGCCTCATCAGCCATAGGACAGGCATGCATCATATGCATTTGTATGTTTTGCTTGGGTTTGAACTTGTTTTGGTTTGCCTAATTGCTAAACTGTTCTTAACTGCTACTTGAACTATTTGCTGTAACTGCTACCCACTTGTGCTTTCCTTGTCTGTCTTGCTTGTGTTTGTCCTGGCATGCTACATTTGAGAATGAACCTTGGGTGCTGAATTAATGATTGTGTTATTTGATTGCGTGGTTGGTTTCTGATTGAGATTTTCTTATAAGAAAGGAAAGGTTTCGGATTTCTGAAGGATTAAACATTGTTTCTTTAAAAAGGTTTTGAATGATTACGTATTGGTTTTTAAAAGATTCATAAGGCAATGATAATCACTGAGCTTGAAAATAGTTTTCTTATTAAATATCTTCTTATGACAACTTTGAAACTCCGTGGTGAGACCGTGTGGTTAGGTTCTCACCCCCCTACAGTTTTATCTTTTCAGGAACCGGATGAAGCATTAAGAAGAGTTATACTGCGTTTGGTTTATATGTTGTATTAATTAGATTATTTTCTTCCCTCGTCTTTGTTATTACAAGTTTGTAAGAGGGATAGGAATTGTATATTTTATATGTATAACATATTGAGTTATTATGTAAGGAGTCTTGTATATGAACCTATGCCTGCTTGTATTTTTTTTAAAATAAAGTATTTATTTCTGGTTTTCAAAGAAATCAGTGATACAGTGTCGAGTCACATGCTCCTATTTTAGTATTTAATATGTAAAGTAGTTGTAATACTTCTTGCTATCAAAGTAGCACAGCCGGAAGCGTGACTTCTGATAGTGAGGGTGTTACATAATGTACATGTGAAAATTTTTTTAGTACAAAATATTAATTTCAACACCTTTGATAATCAACGAAGTTCCACAAAAATTTCTTTACCATTGTAATAAAAGAAGAGTTTAACTAAATTAAAGATAAATAAGGCTTAATAGGATATCAGAAAAAATTATTTTTTTATTTAAATCAAATATTAATTAATCAAA
>NC_029790.2:111677847-111678257 GCF_000816755.2 Arachis ipaensis | reverse complement strand
ACCTTTTCAACCTTTTCAAATAAAAAATTAATTTGTACTCAATTTTTTATGCTTTATAAGAGCAAATGCAAAAAATAAGCAATGTTACTATTTTAAACTTTCTTTTTTTTCCAATAAAATTTAAGGTAGTATTTGGTTAATAAAATAAATCAACTAGCTATGACAGCTTAATATTTAAAGTAGAAAGAGAGTTAATGCATTGTGATTAACTAATGACTACTTCAAAACAAAATACAAATGGTTGATAGGATTATGAACTTCAAAATTTTTTAGTATATCAATGAAGTAAAAAAGATAAAAAAGAAACTTTAAGTAATGATGTGTGTAGTTTAATAAAAAAAAAAAAAGCTTTCATTATTATCATAATAAAACATTGATTTAAGTAATTTAAACAAAATTAAACCTTAATA
>NC_029790.2:111661674-111677722 GCF_000816755.2 Arachis ipaensis | reverse complement strand
TTGCAAAAAAATTATATAAAAATGATACAAAAATAAAATTATTATTAACTATTTATTATTTAATTTATTTTCAATCTTTATTTAAAATGTTTAATACTTTTTAGTCGTGAAGTTACATTTTTATATCCCCCCACACACACACATACACACACACACATATATATACTTTTTAGTTATTACACTAAATATTAACTACATCAGCTAACTTAGTTTGAAATACTATCATTTAGTAGAAGATTTAGTTCAGTAGAACTAAACAAACTTTAGTTATAAGGAGAGAGATAAAGTAACTAAGTTTCCATCTTTATCTATCTCCTTTGCAAAACTAAATTAGGCTAATTAATGAGTGATTATATTGGGTATTATCCACTAAGACCTACATAGCCCATCACATCATGTTTTCACACAACGGTAACCTTTTCTGCTCAGAGAACAATCATCTCACCAACTGGATATCTTTAAATGCAACTTTTATTAAAAATAATTTCCTAACAAGTATATTGTTAATATCGGTTCTCATATATGACTTACTTACATGATAAAATAAGCCCAAAATAAGCTACATCCACCCCAATCTTTCCAGTGGTTTCCTTCCAGTTGACCTCACCCCTCTCTTTTTAGTTCTTTCGTTAAGCTCAACCCTTTCATAGTTAGAAGAGAAAACTTATGATATCCTCTTTGTAACATGGAAAACTATGTTGCAGCTCACAAACTTGTAATACCTTCATTACCTAAAGACTTAATCATCTATATTTTATACAAAACGGACTTGCTATAGTTTGCAGATGCAAATTGTTGTCACGTGATTGGAGACAAACGCTATCAGGTTTTGAGTTTGTCTCAAAATATTATCAATTGTTTTCAAAGGCTCATCCTTCCATTCTAATTCATGTTTTCTTTCCAACCTGGAGAGGGAAAAAAATTGCTTCATTAGAATCAATCCAAAATGAAGTAATCGACTTATTTTCCCACTGCTAGCAGAGTTGGGTGATGCTGAGAAACTGATGGTAATAGGCATGGAGAACGGTAATACGCGTTTTTCTTATAACTTGTTCCAATATGAAGCAAACATAATAGTTTGGAATGCATTTACTGGATTAAAGAGACAAATTCCTCTACCAAAATTCTTGTGGTTCAAGTTTTTTTCAGCTTTTGGTTTTGCTTATTTTCCAAAGAGCATGCATTATTGCATACTTCATACCTTCAAAAGGAATTTGTAGGATGATTTCATAATTTATAGTGTCTATTCCTCTAAAGATCAACAATGGACAAAAATAAGTGCATGTGAAGGTATGAGAGGAAAGGTAGGGCCTGATTATGTTGCTGAAAATGGTCAAATCTTTTGGATTCATTTCACTGGCGATGATTATCAGTTTGTAAACCCTATATTGATTTATTCTATCATAAAGAAAACTTTCTACGTCCTTGCCATACGCGACAGGTATAGATAAAAATGCCAATTTCTACTAAGACATTAGGGGTTTGTTTCCTTTTTATCTCACCCAAAAGATGAAGTGCATATGAAGGGTTATAAATACAAAGGATGAGTACTTTAAATGGAAGTCAAGTTTGAAGCCGAAGGGGTTGAGTACATATGATAATCCTAAGTTATTTGTTGATAATAATCTTATAAGTTTAGCTGATGATACCAAACAAACTGGGATTGATTTGAAGGAAATTATTTTATCAAGATTCCATATTGAAAATCAATATGAAAGGCATCTTCTTCAATGTGGTCAGTGGTCTTAAGCTATTGAAGTGAAGCTCATCCATGAATATTTCATAGGAATTTTTTCAGTTTAGTTACTTTATTTATAGAATTATCATGTTTGTTGTTATTTTAGGTTGTAGCAAGAAATATATATGTAATTATATGGATAAAATCATGTGTACAGTAAGGCCAATTAATCCTATATTATCTTGCTTAGTTGCATGCAAACATGAATATAGTTTCGAAAGGATTCAACGATACTATTCTTTTTTAAATTTTATTAAATTGGAATGGGCAACTTGGTAAAACCATTTCAATTTCACTAATCTTTTGTAACTAAGAAACAATTTTTGTAAAAAATAGGACATTCATTTTTTAATTCAAATATTACACTTAATAAACAAGATACCATACCCATGGTATAAAACTACAATTTGTGATGGAACCATCATGTCAGCAATCTGAGTGGCTTTATACTGTATTGATGCATCACCAAAATTTTCTTTTCAAATAATATAATCAAAGTAAACAAGTCATATTCTATTTATTCCATTTTTCCATCAAAATATCTTAAACAAAAATCAGTTGAAATTTTGCCAAATGAATTAGTAATTTGACGTCACAGTAACTGATTTGCTTTTGATACAGTGTTGGGGTGAAGTTGCCAAGGAGTAATAGTTCACATATCTACAAGTATATTTTTATTTTTTAACTACTCTTTTCAAGAAAATATAAAATACAAAATTTGAGTTAATTAATTTTAAGTGGACAGTGAATTTGCTATTGACTCATGGACTTGGTTGTTGTTAGTCTAAATAGAACTAAACATTCTATTCCTTCTTTCTTCACAGTGTGGCTTAGAAATAAATACATGAAAGAAGTAGCTTAGTAGCAACAACATACAACTGTTTTAGTATAAATATTTGCTCTAAATTGATTTTGTAATATGGAACCAGATGATAGCTAGGAAGCAAGCAAGACAACATAGATATCACATTCTAGCTCAAAAGAAGAGGAGATTAAACTATGCTCTGCAACAAGGTTCCACCCCATACTATCCTTCTTATTTTTTGCCTTAATTGTTTCTCAAAAACATACATTCAAGTAAGCAATTTTATTGATGCTTTGTATTTTTTTTTAATTTATGTCACATATAGAAAATTCTCCTACCATCTTACCACCAATCAAGGGAGGAAAATTACGATAGAAAGGAAGGGAAAAACTTCTTTCAGGAATCGACAACCATTGATTGAGTTAGATAATGGTAATATTCATGTTCCAGTTGCATTCAACATTTTCTTGCTATTAATATAATTCATGGGTAGCCTTTATTGTTATCACGAACAATTTATAGACTTTAGAATTCATCACTTAAACACAATCACAGTAAATAGTTATGTAGCCAAAAGTTTATGTTTATATATAACGTTATTCATACATAAAAGTCTTCCAAATTGTATAATAGATTTTCATGTTAATTACAATTATCTAGATTTGAGGTTTAGGAGAAAAATCATTACACCATAAGAAGTATGTATTACAACTAATGTCTTGCTTTATGTGTAACACCCTACCACACAGAACTTTATGCTTAAGTCGTAAATCAAAAATGGTGAGGCGCCACAACCTCTAAAAATAAAATACAAACATATATAACAAGGATAATTTAGCTAGGAGCCTTGAAAGAAAAGAGTACGATCAAAACAAACCGAAGATTTATCGCATATATATAAAATGAAGTAGAAAATAAGTCCCAAAAGAAAAGTCTTCGCTTCCAAGAAAGCAAATCCAGCACAGTCAGCGAGGCGCGTTACGTCCTGCATCTGAAAAACATGTATGGGATGAGATCGGAGGTTCTCAATTTGGTAAAGGTGCCAACATGGATAATATATAAGGTCTCGGGAAAGTTAGAGGCATTCCTAGAACTCCAACACTCAGATCAAGTTTAAATTTCATTTCTAAACTAGAAATCTCGGTAATCTATCTGAGGGATTCTAGTTCTAATCTAACTATGCACCTTCTACTTCCTTCAAAACCTCCTAATCACCGGGTGGAACAACCCTCATCACGCCTCCACCATGATGGATCTCTCAGATACAAACACAAACAAAATAGACAAGAAAAACACAGGTATAGATAGTAGTTACAACAAAAAGATCAGATAGTAGTTAATCACAAGAAAGCAGTTAGGCAAATCAAAACAAATGCATCTCAAACAAATCATACAAATGCACATGATGCATGCCTGTCCTACTGGCAACGAGCTCATGTGTCGGTTATATTGCCAAAACCCAACACATCCAGTAGCTAACCCAGATATCGTCTCTCTGACATGCATCCACACTCTTGGGATATAGTGCCCGTCATACTCTTGGGATATAGTGTCTGCCATACGCATGGGATATAGTGTTCGACATACTTTCTAGGGTAAAGTTCTCCCACACTCTTGGGATATAGTGCTCGTCACACTTTACAAACAGAGAGAAAATGATGCAAAAAAGCATAACAGATTATACGCAACCAATCTCACGTACAGAATTCAACTTAACCTGATCATTCCTCAATCCATCTTATCATAGTCAAAGTCACCATATATCAGGGATATAGTGCCCAACACACTACTCTTGGGATATAGTGTCCATAACACTTTTCAATCATCATCATTATCATCATAATTGCATTCAATCAGTCTCATCAAACTCCTCTTTAACATACACCAAATCAAGCATATTCAAGATTAGAAACAAAATCACAACTCCATATACTCATCCAATCACAATTCCACATACCTTTCCAAGGCCTAAAAACTAACTATTGGACCTTAAACAGGGATTACGGAAGTTTACAAGCTTTTCGAGAAGGTCAAACAGCTAAAAACAGGGCTTTAGTGCAAAATAGGGCATTGTGCGTATGCATCAAGTGTGCGTACATACGCACCAGACAAATTTCCCAGCATGTGCATACCCATCATAGTGTGCATACGATATACAAATTTCCTAACCAAAACCATTTCAAGCATACTCACAATTGACCAAACACTATTCTACTACTTATCAATCATTGATTCACTCAAAATACAATTGCTTCATCACAAATTCAACATCATTTCCATCACATACATATATACAATAATTTCATCCATTCCAATCACTTCTCTATCAACCCCAACGTATATTGTATATTCAACACTAACCACACAAATCTCAATTTACCATACTAACTCGGACTTACCGGTCCTGGCCTCCGACCCATGACTTCTCATACTCATAATTATACTAATTAAGCACCACAATATCACCAACCATCATCACAACTCATATCACATCATCATCATTATCAACTTTCTACACATACTCAATTTCAACCTCCAAATCAAATCCACCACACATTAAATACACACATTCAATCAATCAATACATACAATTCCAACTTATATTAGGGCCACTAACCTAAATTTTCACGCAACATTATATATTAATTACGAGAAACCAAAATCATACCTTGGCGATCGGAGCTCCGGATTGAAAGTTATGGACGATTGAACATTGGAGTGAATAGTACCAAGGGTTTCACCTCCTTCTCCTCTATTGCAGCGTGATTCACAAATGGGGAGGGTAATTGTGGCTGAAACGCTTAAGTTTGAGTTTATATATACTGGACCTTGGGCCCAATATGGGTCTGGTCCAACCGGTTTATCTCGTTGGCCCAATTTTGGTCCAAAACTTTTAAAATTAGTATTAAAATTTGTATTTTAAATATTTTTACTTTTCTAAATTATAAAATTTAATTTTCTAATCCACTTGACTCATAATGAATTTATCAATTAATTATTTATTAACTTACAGGGTTTTACATTATGACCAAAATCCTATCACTGTCACCAACTATTATAAAGTAACTCCAACTCAAATAGAAATCAAATCATTTCATTAACCTTTTAGTTACAAGAATGTTTTAAATCCCCTTCTTCAAATAAGACAATTATATTTTTTCCCCAAATTTCACCATCATGTTGTTATTCAGAAGAAGCATTATATCAATAACCAAACCAATACTGCAAAATGTTTAGAACATTCAAAAAATATTACACTATCATGAAAGGTAACTCTGTGATCGTTCATATTTAATGTATTGTTAAAATAAATTAATTTCTTATTACGATATATCTCTTGATTTGCAAGTTGCACTCAAACCCACTTCAGTCATTTAGAAACTACAAATAATTACAATGGAATGAATCTATTGCAATCTCTAACTACAGGTACACATACTGGGCCTAATGGCACAAAAGTAAGACAAATCATTACATTAAATAAGCCATTCTTACAGTTGCATCTGAACAAAAATTCATTGTTTGTCTCTTGTTTAAAAATACTATAAATAACACATGAAAAATATCATAAATTTAGCTTTTCAGTCTGTCAAGCAAAAATTATTTTGTAATCAATTATTTATACTTTATAATAGCAGATATAGAAGATAAATAACAAGACTATGTTTAAGTTTTTTAAGTACACAGTATAAGATAGAATTTGATTAGCAAAATAAAATAGCTAGCCATGACCCTGACATTTAGGGTAAATAGACAAGTAATCCACTTTAATTAAATAAAGAGTACCTCAAAGAAAAATAGCCAAGATTGATTTGAGTATTAATTTCAACACCTTTACTATATTAATGAAGTAAAAAGGATCAAACTTTTTAAACAATGATATATGTAGGCTACTAAAAAATACTTTCATTAAAAATTTTGTATTTTTTATGTTGAGATAGTATTTTAACTTTGAGAGAGAAACATTTATTAACAAGTGGTCAATAATTTACAATTATATCTTCTGCATAACTATTTACAATTTGAAGGCCTAAGACATGGAGCTCTGGCATTAAGTTTGTCTATTGAGAATCTATTTATCCTTTTTCTTCTTCTTCTTCTTCTTTTATCCTAAGATCTTTCTCTCAAATGCTTTTGAGTTGAAAAATGCAACGAAATTAGACTGGGGACAAATGATATTGATCACAACTGAACTATACTATTAAAATTAGGCACTAATGACATAGCTAAATTTGAGAAATCAGCATAATCTTTGATTATTTTTAAATACGAAACCCACCAGACATGAATAGTATTATGTTGTATTCAGTTTCAAAGTGATAAGGTGTCCAACAAATAGATCAATTATTCTATGCTCAATCTCTGCAATAAACTTAACAAAACGTGTCCTAATTTAAGTAATTGGAATTGCTCATCTCATTTCCTTTACATTTAAACTCTTATATGTTACATTGGATACAAATTTTATGCTTCACTACAAAAGTAGAAATATAATTAGGACTACTTTTTTTTGCCGTGTGCTTTAGCAGCCTAAGAATCAATTATTTTAGATGGAAGTTTTCTTTGATTTAGGGTGGAGTTAATTAATGCATTTTATTTATTAACTTTTATTTGTTAACTTCAGCTCTTTACTGAAACTTGATTCCATGCAGTGAGTTCAAAAATTATGAAGAAAGCACGATGAGCCAGACATCTTAGGTTAGCTGCCAAGAAAAATAAACATATGCAGCAACAAAACAAGGGTAGCACTTCATATGTACCACAGTTTATGCTTCTTAAACATTTATATCATTAATAAACTTAGCAAACTTTTTCATCAAACCAGTTTCTTTTATTAATTGAACACTAATTATGTTTTTCATTTTTACAGTAAATGCACAAAGTCTGCGTTATGGTTGCTCGGAGAATACAACAGCAAAACACTCATCAAGAAAAAAAATCAGAAATCACTGATTAGAAAAGCTGTGTCTGATATGCAATCAGGTAAAAGCACTCTTCATTGTAAAAACTATAAAATTATACATCCATATATATCTCCTTCAATTGTGTGTTTACACACGTATATATACATATAATAATATGTTTAAATTCATTAAATTTTGTTTGGTATTTAGTTTTCCATATGATGTGGGTACACCACCTTGCAATAAGACTAAAAGTAAGACTAACTGTTAAACAAACTGAAACTCCACACTATGCATGAAGGTAGAAAAAAAAGACATCTATGTAATTTCAAATTCAAAGGAATTGAAGGTAGATAAAGATATCCATGAGGACTCTAAATTCACAAACTTTTGTCGCTAATCTTTAACCAAATTTTTAAACAGCACATTATTACAATTTTTTTAAATAAACCTGGCCCCAGAGATTGATTACTATAGATCTTCTGACATTGTAATGGATTTTTTATTTTGCATATCAAAGATTGTCAGCTAACCAGACCAGGCTATAAACTCGGTGCAGTAGAATTTGAATCTCAACCAAGTGTTACTAATTATAAATAAAATATTAATCTGATCATACAAGGTACATTAGAAGCCACAGTTTGAAATTTCATAGTTGCAATACTAAATGAATATTACAAGATGGATTTCATTTTTTTTAAGATTCAATAGAAGCTCTTTGTTACCATTCAACTGTAGAAAATTCGACCAACAATGAGAACGAGCTTCAATCGATTAACGGACAAAAGCTTTCTGTAGTAAATCGAATACAAGTATCGAATATCACATTTGATCCACCATTTGAATTCAATAATAAAAGACCTGGGCTTCAACCAGGTTAGAAAATTAATTACTTCTTAAATTCTTATTTATATCTTATTTATTTGCATAAATGATTTCTTTAGATGATATGTCATGTTGGTCTAAAAATTGTATATTACTTGAATAGTTAAACTTACCAGCTGCAAAAGAATTCATAAAAAACATTGTAAAAATACCTAATAAGGCAAAAACAAATAAAAAATATTGAAAATAATTCATTCCATGTCTATCATTTTGTCATGACTTCTGTAGGTATTACGATAAGTTAAAAATCGACATTTTAACTTTCATATTAGAGATGGAATGGTGTTTCCCATTGATATTGGAGCTGGGTGTGAAAGACGACAACAAACAAATCAGATGGTCAAATTTAGGAAACCACAAATCGGACCTTCCTATTTGGATTTTCTGAATTTCTAAAATTCTTTTTCACAAAACCTACTATCAGATTTGGGTTTTCTTAAATTTTTTATTTTTCTTTTCAGAAAATCTACCCACTGATTTGTTTTCCCTTAAAAATTAAAGAAAAGGACACTGCACAAATCGGAGGTTCAATTTTGTTTTTCGAGAAATTTGAATTTACTTTTGTCAAAAATCGGACGCTTGATTTTTTCATGTCAACCAAATTTGAGACTCTGATTTGCAATTGGGAATTACAAAAAAAAAACATATTAATAACAAATACCACTAATCCATAACTCAGCATAATACATGCTATTTCTCTATTACTACAAAAACAAGCCTTCAAAATTATCTAAACTAGCCTTTTAAACCACTCAATTTTTACCCACTTGCTAAAATTGACATAATTGAAGAAATTAAAAATACCCCAGCTCATATTTTCTTTACATGAACTATCCATTTAAGAGTACATATCATTTGAATATTCTAAGTTCAGTTAATTCATTGAGAAACCAAAAACAAAAATAAAGAATGATAGATATTTGACAACAATCACATCTCTATTACAAGTTGGCTTACAAATAATAACTATCTTATTTTTCTTTAATAGATCATGGAATGAGTCATTTATCAAGCCCCAATCTACAACATTACAACATTGAGAGACAAAATAAATTAGACGAAGAAGAGCATCAAGGTAGCATTGTGTTGTTTAAGTAGTTCTCACATTTCGTGTCATGTTTAAATTGTATTAAATCAAAAAGTGAGGAATTTTTTCTACTTTGTTTGGGTTCACACATACAAATAGTTAATTTGGTACCTTCTGCCTTACTAACAAAATCATAATATTACATTACAGGAGAACCAGACGAGCAGCACCACATTCATAATGACTCAGAACTAATACCACACGGTTAATAGTTATAGAAATTATTTTCGCTTTTCTCACAATAGCCCTATATAATTTCATCCTCACTACATTTTTCATATCACATTTTATCTAGATCTTGGAGATTCGAATTTCAGATGCAAAGATTGTGGAGAGTTTTGGTATCAAGAACGAATTAACAAAAACTATAATGCAAGGAATCCAACTTTCACTTTATGTTGTCGTCAGGGCCTAGTTGAATTACCTAGACTACAGGAGGCGCCTTAAATGCTAAACGATCTAATTTTTACTCGTGATACAAAGGCTACTCACTTCCAAAAAAACATGCGCACATACAATAGTATGTTTGCTTTTATTTCATTTGGTAGCAAAATAGATAGATGTATTAACCACACTAGGGGTCCTCCTACATTTATATTACATGGTCAAAATTATCATTTAATAGGAAGCTTATTATCAAAAGAGGAAAGTTCAGCAAAATTTGCACAACTTTACATCTATAATACACAAAATGAGATAAAAAAATCACAGTTCAATTCTTAGGTATTAATTTAGTATTAATTCGATCTTGCCTCTATTTATTAAGCTTTCTTTGATAGTGACCATAATTTATACACAACAAAAATTTCTTTTTGACAGTTTTGGCAACAAAACTAACCAATGGAATTTGGAGATCATATTTGATGTTATAGAAATGCTGGATCAA
The DNA here is from genome assembly GCF_000816755.2 of Arachis ipaensis. Lineage (NCBI taxonomy): Eukaryota > Viridiplantae > Streptophyta > Magnoliopsida > Fabales > Fabaceae > Arachis > Arachis ipaensis. Next base: position 111,667,417 of record NC_029790.2, on the reverse strand, counting down.
CATAATATTTTTGCAAAAAATTTTCGCATAATACGCGATGTAATCAGAACTAATCCACAAACTAATGTTCATTTACAGCTTATTGGAAAAAGGGGGTAAATATGGAAGGAGATATAATCTACCATCTGTTGATGAGGTTGCAGGTTTAGTTGTTGGAGATTTTGATTCAAATACAAAAGAAAGAGATATTATTATTGAAACAAATTATGGGTAACTTCAACGAATTTCAGAATTCAACCCATCATATTTAGGATTACAATATCCTTTACTATTTTCTTTTGGTGAAGACGGTTGGAGAGAAAACATCCTTTTAAACAAATTGCCGAAAAATTCTACACAGGAAATCTCCTACGTTAGCATGAGGGATTTTTTTGCATTTAGAATCCAAAATAGATCAAGTCGTGAAGGTGTTTTGTTGTATTCTCGACGACTTTTTCAACAGTTTTTAGTTGATGCATTCTCAATGGTTGAAGTGGCTAGACTTAAATATGTATACTCAAAGCAAAGACAATTCAGAGCTAAAATCTATAAAGGTATGAAAGATGCAATTCTGCACGGTGAAACTGAGGCATCGTCACTAAGCAAGTGCATTGTTTTACCTACAACATTCATAGGGGGACCATGATATATGATTCAGAGCTACCAAGATGCAATGGCAATTTGTAGGTCAATTGGTTATCTAGATTTATTTATAACACTAACCTGCAACCCCCAATGAAAAGAATTGAAGCGTTATTGTAAGGAAAATAACTCAAAATCTGAAGATAGACCAGACATGGCTCCAGATTATTCAATGCGAAATTGGACATACTCATCAAAGATATCCAAAAGAATAGAATTTTGGGTACATCAAGGGCATGTAATACTCCAAACCTGCGCTATTGTGAGAAAATATTAACTATTTCAATCCATTAAAATACAATCATACTTAATGCATATCTATTATTGCAGTTATATATACTACTGAGTTCCAGAAGTGTGGGTTATCGCATGCACATATACTACTATTTCTTGCACAAGAGCATAAATTTCCTGGTCCTGAGAGCATAGACAACATTATCTCAGCAGAAATTCCATATCAGAATCTAGATCCAAAATACTATCAGGCAATTATGGCTTTAATGATGCATGGACCCTATGGAATTGCAAACAAAAATTCACCTTGCATGGAGAATGGTGTTTGCACTCGACATTTCTCTAAACAATTCGTAGAGTTTACCACCATCAATCAAAATGGATATCCACTTTATAGACGTCAAAAATGATGGTCATACCATTGAGGTTTCAGGTATTCATTTGGATAATCGGTATGTTGTGCCACATAATAAGTTTTTATTGATGAAGTATGGTGCTCATATCAATGTTGAATGGTGCAATCAATCAAGATCGATAAAGTATCTTTTAAGTATGTTAACAAGGGAAGTGATCGAGTCACAGCTTCTTTTTATTCAAGTTCAACGCTTCCCAATTCTCTAATTCAATCATAGATAAAGTGAAAATGTATTATGATTGTCAGTATATCTCTCCATGTGAATCTGCTTGGAGAATATTTGTATTTGATATTCACTAGAGAAGACCCTAAGTTGAATGGTTAAGCTTTCACTTGCCCGATGAACAACCAGTTGTCTTTGAAGATCAAGACAAAATTGTTGAGAAAGAAAGAATTAAAGAATTCATGTTCATAGCTTGGTTTTAAGCAAACACAGAATATGAGGCAGCTAGACAATTAACTTATAATAGTTTTCCAACTGAATTTGGAAACGCAGCCGTAGAATATGGGAGCCTAGGAAAACAAACATTGTTATTGGTAGATTATTCTTTGTCCCTCTATCCGCAGGTGAATTATACTATTTAAGAATGTTACTCAACATTGTTAAAGGGCCAAGAAGCTATGAAGAACTTCGACTTTCAATGGTGTTGTTTATCCTACATTTATAGATGCATGTTACGTGCGGGGGTTACTTGATGATGATCAAGAATACGTTGATGCTATTGAAGAAGCAAGTCATTGGAGTTTTGGATATTATTTGAGAAAGCTGTTCGCAACTCTTTTGTGGTCAAATTCAATGACTCGACCTAAAGTAGTTTGGCAGAAATATTGGACTTTACTATCAGATGGGATACTATATAATCATATAACTATGTTCAATTTACCAGGTTTAAACTTATTCATTAATATCTACATTTATTTTGCTGCAATTTTCCTCATCAAATGTCCATAAGATACCATTTATTATGTTAATATTAATATCAAGGTTGTTGAAACTTTTTAACAAATATAAATGTCATAATATACAATTAAATGTATTAACGTATTTTTATTTTTAGTTTTCTAATACTCATTTCAATTATAATTGCATATTTGGTTTTATCAGATGATGAATTATCAGAGCTTACTCTAATAAAGATTGAACAAATACTTAACGGCAATGGCAAAACACTTCGAGAATATGCAACAATGCCATTTCCCAACATGGATAACATTCATAGTATGAGATGTGGCTCTTTGCAAAACAAATTAATATTGGATGAACTCCGCTATGATCGAGTTATGTTGGCTGAGGAACACAAGCAATTTTTATCACAAATGACAACAGAACAAAAATATGTATATAACCAAATCCTTCAGGCTGTCAATTCAGATTGCGGTAAAGTTTTCTTCTTATATGGGTACGAAGGTACAGGAAAGACTTCTGTTTGGAATACTGCAGTTGCTTTTAGATCAAAGGGTCAAATTGTCTTAATAGTTACTTCAAGTGGAAAAATAGCTTCGTTCTTGCTACCTAAAGGAAGAACAGCTTATTCTAGGTTTGCAATCCCCCTGACTCCTGATGAATATTTCACCTGTAATATAAAACAAGGAAGCCCACTAGTTGAGTTAATTTTGGCAACTAAACTTATTATTTGGGATGAAGAACCAATGATGAATAAATTTTGCTTTGAAACACTAGATCGAACTATGAGAGATTTACTTCAGCACACAAACCATTCAAGTTTACTGTTGCCATTTAGGGAAAAAACAGTCGTCTTTGGTGGTGATTTTAGGCAAATCCTCCTAGTGATAACAAAGGGATCTAGACAAGATATTGTTAATGCATCGATTAATTCCTCTTATCTATGGAATAAATGCAAGTTACTAACTTTAACTCAGAATATGAGATTAAGGTCTTCAATAGAAGATGAAAGTGTTAGAGAATGAAAAGAATTTGCACAATGGATCCTTGATTTAGGAGATGAAAAGCTTGCTCATTCAGAAGATGGATACAGTGTAGTCCCTATACCACCTGAACTCTTAATTACAAATTTTGATGACCCAATTCATGCAATTGTTGAAGCTATATATAGTGACTACCTAAAGGATCCCATGGAGTTCAGGAATTTGCATGGCCATGCTATTTTGGCTCCAACAATCAACGTTGTTAAACAAGTTAATGATTATATACTAGCTTTAAATGAAAATGAAAAAAAAGTTTATCTCAGCTCTGATTTACCTTCTTTTAAAGAAGGAGCAACAGACAGTTTGGCATCAATGCAAACTCCAGAACTTTTGGCAACTATTGAATCTCCCAGACTTCTAAATCATGAACTTTGCTTTAGGTAAGACTGTCCTGTGATGCTTATTAAAAATATTGATCATTCAGTAGGCTTTTGTAATAGTACTAAATTAGTTATCACAAGGCTTGGCAATAAAGTTATCGAAGCAAAAGTCTTATTAGGATCTAACATTAGTGAAAAGGTTTTCATACCTAGGATGACATTAACTCCTTTGGATACAAAACTCCATTTAAGTTTCAACGAAGGCAATTTCCTTTGATGCTCTCATATGCCATGACTATAAATAAAAGTCAAGGACAATCATTGGATTATGTTGGGTTATTACTTAAACAGCCAGTATTCACATATGACCAACTATATGTTGCAGTCTCAAGAGTTACTGAGAAATACGAACTGAAGATTGTTATTTCTCATGACAATTCAAACAATTACACTGAAACCAACAATGTCGTTTATCATGAAGTTTTTCAGAAATATTTAATTTTAGCATATTGTGTCACATACAATAGGTAAAGATCATATTCTCAATTCCTTTGAATTATTTCTTTAACTATTTCTTACTTATTTATGTCTCAACATTTTCTTTTTAAAATTTTACCAAATTTTATCCTTATCATTATATCTATATGTTGCACATATTATTAATTTGCAAATTCACTTAGTATTTATGCTGTTTATTGCAGCACAACTATCAAATTCTAGAATGAAAAATGTGCACTTTTGCTTCAACAATCAATCTTCCTTCTCTTGTCATGTATTTATATTAATTAACCATGTTTAGTTAATACATGATCCAGAATTATTATTTACATCATTGTCATCATATTTCTAAGTTTAATAAACATACATGACAAACATATCATTATTCAATTTCTATGTGTTTCTCTTATATATCTTTGTTATTAATTGCTCAAACTCAATCACTTACTCGCAGGTATGCACAGAAATCTTGCTAATTTAATATATAATAGATATGAGTAACGGTCTTTGATTGACATGTGTAGTTTCCTTTGTTGGACAAATATATATCCTAATTGAATGACAAGTGGCAACCTAAGAAAACACAATGCATCAATACATAAAGTAGTATTCGATCCATTAATTCCCAACACAAACAAAAAAACTTACATCAGCAAACCCATTCAATTAACTCTTCAACCTAACAACGGATCACCATTCTAACCACCCTTTACACAAACTCAATTTAACTAGCTTGTGCAAGCTTGTCAACAAAGCGAACATTCAAATCTTCCCCATAGGCACCAGGGACCAATTGGGTCCTTGCCCATCGTGTCACTATTTGTCTAGTTGTTCACAACACATTCCTTTCACCCCCATCAACACCATTCACATTTTTTATAAAGTAAAATGACAATGAGATCTTTGAAGATTTCGACCTCAAACTAATTAATTTTTAAAAAAATATTAATTAGATTATTTGCAATAGTAAATGGTGGATATATATGTCTTTCTATCGAAACGAAATAAAGTTGTTTATGTATTTTATTATTTATAGTGGTGTTTGTCCCATTGCTGTCATATGAGCATGAAAACGATATAATTTTTGGACAATGAAATATTTATTATCTTTTGAGTTTTTATATAACATTTATCAACTGCTCTCTATTTATTATGAATTCTATTAAAACATGTAAAATTTCACTCCAAAAATTATTATCTACATGACAATATTTTATAAATAAACTCGTCACAGTAGTTAACGGTACACATAAGCACCACGCTTAAATTTTACATAAAAAATTAATAGAAGAACATCCCATCTCAACTATTTGCTATTATAGAGAATCAAATTAGTATTTTTTTATTTTTAAAAACAAATTAATCTAAGATCGAAATCTTCAGAAACTTAATTGTCACTTTATTTTTTTTTTATATTAAATCTGCACGGCTACTTCGATTGGAACAAACAAAATTCCACCTCCATTCCATGAAACAGGTGATAAACTTCCTAAAATATATTGCTTCTTTTCGTTATTATAATAATTTTAAAATCTTTTCAGAAAATAAAAAATAATAAAAAAAAGGTGTTGATGGTCATCAATCCGCTCATAAAGAGGCCCGCTCCAAATTATGGCAAACGACAGTTCAACGAAGAAGACTCTAGATGTGTTTGTTTAAAACGTTGAAATTATATTATAGAAAGACTTAAATATGTTAGTCAAAACTC
>NC_029790.2:111653833-111661647 GCF_000816755.2 Arachis ipaensis | reverse complement strand
ACCATCAAAATTATAAAAAATCTAACTAAAGAATAACTATTTATCATCCAATATCAGCTTACTTTATAATTTTGTTGGAAGCCATAATAGAGATGAGTCATGCATGTTTGGAATTGAAGTCATATTATGATAAATGTGGATAAAAGAGAATGTAAATAAAAAAAGTCATTTAAAAAAGAAAAAGGAAAAAATTGGTTAAAATTAGCTATAAAAAAATTATCTCCTTATACTTCTTCAACAAACAAATATTTTATGAAAGCAAAATTTAAAAAAAAAAATTATAACAAAATCAAACATTTTCAAAGCAACATAATCAAACTTCTTATAAATACCAAATATCATCATCTTATGTGAATATAATGGTTCTGCAATCCAGGTATATATTACATGGATGAAAAGTTATGTTTTTCCTTGAAGGCTAAAGGTATATAGCTCATCAAGCCGAACATAATAATCAAGGATGAAATATTCCAATTGGGATGACATCAACTTCTCTGTCACCATGAACAACTACTACTATGCCTTGTGACAGAATCAACTATAATAGTAAATCATATTTACATTTAGAGAATTAGCGTCTAAATTTATTTTAATAGTTTTACTGTGATTTGTCTCCTATTTCTAACTACTGAAATACCCTGTACCAGATCTATTTATCCTAATAATGTTTTCTTTGCATATCTAAATCAGTTGAAACGAGATTCCACGATAATTGAAGTGCTTGCTATTTCAAATTTCTCTCTAATGCACATTTCTTGTCACTATGCCAATTCAGCTAGATAGTTTAGCATATTATTAGGGCACAATACCAAAATGTTATGCTATGTCTAAAAGGCTTAGGGAATGTGTGTATAGATAGTTCCATTCAGACACAACCAATTTACAAAAAAGGAAACTTGTTCTCCCATTTACATCCTGTTTGCTTCCTCCCAAAATTCGACTTAAAAATTAACACAAATTTTTTACCTAATAATACAAATTAAGAGAGAAGATGATCTATGTGCTCCCAAGCTCCAACCGCAGCTTGAGGCTATTATCTGACAAACTCTACACTACTTTTTCAACTAGAACAAGATTTGGTTAGATTCTGAGATTATCACCTGGCGGAGGATGCCGACTCTCCCAATGAAACAGAAGCCAGAGAAGAAGCCCAGGCCTTGGCGCTCCTCGCCCTCTCATGAAAGTTCCTGGTCTTGCATAATCGTAACTTGTTCCATATCCTCCTGACATCAACCACGTTGCGAACACGTCCCATCATCACTTGGCTTGTCTCACTGAATATTTGCAAGTTGAGATGAGGAGCATACGAATTCCAGAATGCTTGGAGGTGTGATATGATCTTGGGAAACACAAAGAGGAGCATCCTCAAGCATAGAAACAATACCGAGAACACTAAGTAAGGTTCCCTGCTCGATATTTCTTTAAGCGACACACCAACTAAAGACTTCATTGTCGAATGCTCATCTCTCATTAAGCTGCTTAGTTGATGTATAACAATGTTAAGATTTGCTTCAAATCCTGAGGGTAGGCAAACAGATCATAAGTTTATTATCAGTCATTGTAATTTGTCTCCGGAAAAGAATCAATTCCCGGGTATATATACACTAATGTCCAAGATATAAAAAATGGTGATTTTTTAAAATTTCATTAGAACTTCACAAATTTATGAGCAAGATTCAGAAGATGATTACCTGTGTTTCTCTCATAAAATTCTACAAGGGTTTTAATATTGTGCGGACCACGATATCTCACCCTACAAGACTGGTTCACCAGTAAGATAGCAGGCAGGCTATGGATTCCATATTTTGAATATAAGCTGCAGGGGACAAAAATACATGAGGACACAAATGGAAAGCAACTTATGTTTTTATTTTTATTTTTTTTACTGCTGAATTTCAGTTTAATATTCATGCCATTGCCCTTGACCAAAAGGAAGCAGAGGTAGCACAGAACAGAAAGGACGAACCTAACTGCTGATGAATGATGATTGCATATACATATAACCAAAATACAAGATAAAAATTCTGTAAATATCAAGATATTTTAAAAGAGTAGCAGGACAGCTACAAAACCTTGGCAAAGCTGATGACTGCTCAAGTGCCAAATATTCTACGTGAGGAAACATGGAACTAAGAACTTCATAGTCGGGAAGCAATCTTTGTGAAAAAGGGCACCAGGAAGCATAGAAGAGTATAGAAATTTGTTCAATGCTCTTTCTGCTGGACAAAATCGCGTCTATGAAATCCCCATCAACCTGAACAAATAAAATGGAAACTTCAATATATTTCACCAGAATATGCAAATGTAAACACAAAACCAGAGATAATCAGAAATAATTAAATCTTCAAATATTACTAGCTCCAATTATGAAGTTAAAAGTCAAATAAGAACAGGAAATGCAAGATCACAATAAAAAAAAAAGGCAACAGAGATCACTTCCAAATATCTACATAGATAATACAGAATAGTGTCAGACATCCTGTACAGATAGCAGACTTAATGATGTCATAGATAGTATACAGGGCAGCCACCGCAAAGTATCCTACGTTGCGTAGGGTTCGGAAAAAGGTCACACCCAGAAGTGTAATATAGGCAGCCTATTCTAACACAAGCATTAGTGGTTGATTCCACGACTTGAACCCCATGTTCAAGCCACCCACACAGAAATGAAGTCAAACAAAACAAAGGATCCCTCTGCCGTCGGCCAATGCAGCTCTGCCATGCTGTGCCATTGCCAGAGACAGTTGCATCGGCAACAACACAACCCCATGTCCAATTGCTCGTTTAGACACTTCACCACTACTAGTCTAGTTTTGAACCTCCCCATCAACTGCTATCTCAGCACCAGATGCCACATGAATGGGAGTGAGGATGAACAAGTTGAGAGTTACAAAGGGAGGGGGACACCAAGAAGAGAAAAGAAGGAATTATGGATTTGAGGTAATGTGAAATCAGAGAGGAATTTTAGAGGGTAAAGCTAACATTTAATATATGATGTTAACAGAGTTGAGAGTTAAAGTTTGTTAAAGAGAAGGGTGATAAGTGTCAACCTGCAAACTAGTGAGGGAGGGTGCAAATGTCATATTAAAAGACCTCAAGGGAGGGAGGGAGACATAATTTGCGCTAGAATATATGGATTGGTTAGAGGAAAATACATAGATAGAAAAGTCATGGAATGTGTGGGAAAAAAAGCCAAAGGGTATAGGATGCTCAACTAGTTAGCTTTAATAACACCAAGACAATTACAAGAGAAAAATTACGCAAGAAATCTCTTCTACAGATATAGGATTGATCGACTGCTCAACTGGTCCATGATATTCAAGGGGTAATGAAATAAAAAGACCAAAACCATAATTCGGTCACACACCATCTTTCCTTTTCTATGATTCAGGGGGCTAAAACAACCAGGTTTTACCATCCCTTCATAAAATCATCACCCTTCCTATTATTTTCTGAATTAATATAGATTAAGAAATGCCATACTTCTTATGTCATACAAAATAATTAAAATGCATGTGTAAATATGGGACCAATGTGAACAGTAGTACATGAAAACATTCCATTTTCTTGAACCTTTTTTTTTTAAAAAAAAAAGAAAGAAAGTTTGTTTGAAATAGGAAAATGATTACCAGTCAGTAGTCTAAAATCCTTTTTTTCTTGGTAGAGTAAGAAATTAGATTAACGAGGGAGAATGTAGAAAAGAAGATAAGAAATTCTCAGACAGATAGCTAAGACATAAAGGGATAGACTATGTAACAATAGATGCTAATATCTCTGAAAATCAGCTAGAGGAATACCATTAAATAAACCATTAGCTAAGCACCAAAGGGATGATAGACAGGTCATCCTATCCCACATAAAATCAATATTAGAAAAGAATAGTTAGAAAAACCCTAGAATTCCTTTACAACAAAAATAAACCGAAGCATTGCGTAAATCAAGTATTGCTACAGAATCTTTGATTCTTTGCATGACCCAAAAATCCTGTGTGTGTACGTAAATCAAGTATTGCTACAGAATCTTTGATTCTTTGCATGACCCAAAATTCCTGTGTGTGTGTCCTCGGGGGGAATCAAGGGAGTTTACAAAGCCGCATTCCTGATCCATATAAAATGCAAAAAGTAATTTGGTATAACCTCAAAATTTGGGCAGAAGTTTGCCACAAGTTTTTTGAAGACATCGTTTCATATAAATCATAGGGGTTCATAATATCATTTTCTTAATAATACCCCATTGAAGAATCAAGGGAGTTTACAAAGCCGCATTCCCCACCCATATAAAATGTAAAAAGTAATTTGGTATAACCTCAAAATTTGGGCAGGAGAAGTTTGCCACAAGTTTTTTGAAGACATCGTTTCATATAAATCATATCCATAAAATTTCCACTCTCGGCTTTTAAGAAACAATAAACTGAACTCCTTACAGTAACCTGTTGACTTTATAATCTCAGGATATAAGTCGTTCTCATCATCACTTTAGTTCAACATCAATGTCAGCACTCGGAAACAGGTAGGGGCAGAGAGAAATCAGAGACAAGGGAATAAGATTTGAAAGCATAGGATCAGACAACATGAAGCAAAATTTTATCTGTCATACATGATCCATGTCATACATTATTTGAAGCTCAACACTATAGATTTTCCTAAACAGTACTTGTGCTCCTTAAGCACTACATAAATATCATTCATGTAACCAGAATATATTCCAGCCAGTGCTTAATAACATGGAACATACTTGTCAAATTCATCCTACTTTGGATTGAACCTAGAAGGTAGAAATGCAAAATTTGGATTAAAACAAGAGAGACAAAAGATCTAACTTATTATGTAAAATTATATTCAACAATCAGCTATATATATGTATTAGGACAAGAACACAAATAAGGCATAGCAACAATAAACATCAAGATCACAACATTAAATATTTGAAAATATTCTATATCAGTATGCATAATAACTGGGTCACATCATTTGTATGATTGTTTACATGCCTTAGTACAATACCTATGTAATCTACCATAAATAATGCCTTATATCAAAACAAAGGCTTCTAAGTTATAGATGAGGTCACAACTTGAGGTTAGGAACTACTAAACCAAAACCACTAGGATCATCAGATGAACATTTCAAACAAGCATACAACTCCGAGTAAGTACAAATAAAAAAGGACAAAACCAAATAGGTTTTATCACCACATCCAACACCCACGAAAACCACAAAAAAATATCTTCGCAAAAGTCCACAACAACTCCTGAAATTGCATTTACCACAACTCAAGTACAGGACAAAAGCGAAGAGCACCAGAAAACAGGGGTTGCCTGAAAAATAAATAAACTATAAAACTCTGTTCAACTCACAAACAAGGCTGAACTTCCTCAGCCAAAGTTCAAAGTTGCACTGCAGATGCAGATCATTGCACCGCCTGGCTATAAGTGTTGCATCACCTAGTAGCAGCCATGGTCATATGGTTTCACTGTGGTTGAGGATCTCAAATTCAAAGTTTCAAGGGGAGAGACAGATCAACTATAACTATCCTATAAGTGTCTAGTTAGAAAGGGAAAGAATGAAAACTTAAAAGTCCATAGCAATTAAAAGTAACTAAATCAAATTTATTCATTCTAATAAACAGAATAGTCTAGGGAACTAGGGTAGATATACAGATTTTGAAGAAGCATTTTGGTATGATCTTCATCTGTTAACTTCATGAAAATTGGTCAATGATCAAGAAACTAAAAAATAAACGGACCATGCGAGATCTAGCATAACTACATGCTTACCAGTTATCAAATTTCCATGAACACACTTACAGTTTATGTAAGGAATTTACAAAACAAAAACAATATTCAAATAATTTACGTGAGAACATCTTTGGTGCAACTGGCTTAACAAACAGGGTGTGTTTTTTCCAGTCGAAAAATAGGAGGATGAAATGTAAAATACCTTTTTTTTTTCCAAACTTCAAAAAGCATCTCTTTTGTTGAGGGATAACCTAATTAAATGTGCATCCAAAAAAGGAAAACTATATCTGAGACACTATCAAGCATGCGTAAACTTGCAGCGTAAACGATTTGATTGAATGGATAGAAACATCTATTTTCTTGAGGAAAGTATCATAATTCAAATGATTTCAAGGGGATTTAGGTTTTCCTAAAAGACACTATGATGATAAGCATCTCAACTTGATGCTTGAGTTAGGACCACAAAACAGTTGTCAGGAAGATATCAATGTGATCCCCATTCTTAACTAACCGACCTCTACTGAATGCTCCATACCAACACCAAGATAGCAGAGGTACACAAGATTTAATTGTGTCCAAGCTTATCAAGCATCAAACTATCAATGACTTTAATTCTCTATGATGGTAATTCAAAAATTTTCAGGCACAAAGAGGCCAAAATGAAATCCATCGTTTGATTTGAATTAGAAAAGAAGCTCTAATAAAAGTATCAGCCAAATAGAATATGAAATATTGAAATTATCCCCAGCATGCTTTTCATCTTTCTTCCAATTTCCAAAATCATGAATTTTTCCCTAAATATTTCCACGTATATTGCTTTCCCTATATGCGATTAGATTACTGGCAGCACCAAATATTGTGATTCCTCCATTTTTCTCATTATCAAAAAAGAACCTAATGCTTCAAACAACCAGAAATCCATGAAAACACCAATAAATCAAATCAAAACGAATTAGCAAAAAAAATGGGAAATATATATATATAAAATAACGAAAAGTCAAAATCCAACACCAAATCGGATTAATAACCATCACAAAAATTGTCGTAAGAAGCCAGCAAATCAAATAAAAAATGGAAATCTAAAGGAATAAAGAGATGAACCTGACGAGGCGGTGTCGGCGAAACGTCAATAGAGCATTGAGATTGAAGGGCATAAAGAAAAGGAGGAACGTCTGGAGATGATACATACGAGGATTGCGCGAAGGAGAAAGAAGTGATGAAGAGGAGAAGAAGCAGAGAAGCCATGTATGGTGAAGAAGAAGAAGAAGGAGGAGGAGAAAAGGGAAATGATATGTGCAACAGTGATGAACGATGAACAAACACCAAGGAGAAAAAAAAAAGAAAAGAAAAAGGAGAAATGAAAACAATTATTTTATTACTAATTTATTTATTATTGATATATTATTACAAGACAAAACCCAAAAGGGGTGAAAAGGAAATAGATATATAAATGTGAGATTTTTCTTTTCCTTTCCTTTTTGATAACTACTATATATACAAAGAGAATGTGCTGTGCAATGTAGTCTTTAAATAAATATATGTATCCCTGGAATCTCAAATCTGGTAATGTGGTGGGTTAAGATTTAAGAATAGTGAGAGATGGTGGCTGGCGATTGTGGAAGTGGCAAAATATGGCCAGTTTGGTTTGGTTTTGTTTGGTTTGTTTATTTATTCCAATACAAGGATGGGAGAGGGGTCCAGTAGCGGGTTTGGTTTCTTCCTTTTATTATTTATTTATTTATTTATTAAAGGATTTTGTTATCTTCTACCATAAAAAAATATATTTTAATATTTTGTTAAATTCAATATAATATGCATCTTTAAGATACAAGATAGTAAAATTTCTTATTAAATTGCGTATAATAATAATAATCTATGTAGCTCACGTATATATCTCTTATGTACACTTCTTTTTATAGAAACAGTAAATATTTATTACAGAGAGAAACAAACATAAACAGATATGTATGACCTATATAAAAATATACACTTACCTAATTTACTAAAAAGAGATAAAAATTAATATTTAAATTAAAAAATATAAAAATAAATAATTTTTAATATTTAAAACTTACTG
>NC_029790.2:111642808-111653725 GCF_000816755.2 Arachis ipaensis | reverse complement strand
TCGTGAAACGAAGATTTTCATCTTTAATTTTTACTGTGAATTTTAAAGTGCATAGATAACATATAGTTAATACAACATACAGTTAGTATTGTTAAAGTATTTATAAATTTTTATAATTTATTTGTTATAATAACAAATGAAAAATAAAAATAATAAAGAAACGTTCATATTTATTTTGTTGAGTTTTTTAATTTTTACTAATTTAAAAATAAAATCTTTTTAGTTATATATATAACCTAAAAATATTCATATAAATTTAAATTTTATAATCTATAAAGAAACTACATCAAAGTTGTATGTATACTCCATGATAAATTTATAATCATTTATATTTTTCGTTTATTAGAGTGGGTAAGCAAAGCAAATTTGGATTAATTTGTGTGCGTCTGCCTCTGTGTATACGTTATGTGAACATGTACTGTAGTGTCAAAAATTGAAGAGTTAACTCACCATGTGTGTGTGAACGTGCCAGCAAACTAAAGAGCAGGTAATTCATCGTGATAAGGTAGGTCTAGCAATTTGACTATATTAACAAATATCATTTGTCACTTTGAGGTGATAGTCAATTTGAAAGTATTGTAACACTTTCAAAATTTAACAAGAGAAAAAAACCAAAGAAAAAAGTTATAATGCTAATCATGATAATATAGTGAATAAAAAAGATATTTCGAATGAGTTCAGTCAACAAAATTTATTGTTCACTTGTAAATAAAAAAGAAATTGATAAAACATGATTTTCCTAAAACTATTGTACCAAACTGACATTTTTCTTTGGGTTAATACTCAAATTCGTCCCTAAAAGATCACGCGATCTTTATTTTTGTCTCCGAATGATTTTTTTAATCAAATTAGTCCCCAAAAGAATTAATTTAAACCACGTTCGTTCTTCCGTTAACTGAGTGACGTCGCCATTAGAAATTCGCTGACGTGGACTGTGACTTGGCTGCCCACCCTAACACCTGACATGGTGTGTGTATTGCTAATGAGATATGTTTAGGGTGCTGCATTAATTTGGTCCCTAAGTGTCAAATTAAAAAACCCTAATTCCCAACCTTCGAAGAACACGATTGCCTTGCTTGAGCGTTGTCGCAGACCCAAGTGCTGTTCTTGCAGGAGGAAGTTGAGCTCGGCGCCATGATGGGAAGCGGAAGTGGAGGGTCCGGTGGTGGGTTTCCGTCGCACTCACACAGTAGTTATACGTCGAGCTCGTCCATGCGAAGAAGAAGACAAAACCATGAGGAAACCTGTTTCTATGGTTTAAAAACTTTGATTAAAAATCTAGGACATCAAAGAATCCAGATCGGTTGTTTCATACTTGTGCAAGATATCGGGTGAGTTTAATTTTGTAGGAATGATACCATCATGTTGGCTTTTACTCTTGTTCTGGGGTTTACACTGTTGTTCAATGTTTTCAGAAAGGGAACCATTGCAATTTTTTTAAATGGGTGGAAGAAAATGAAAATGTAGCTGTTGCAGAAGGTTCCAGGGGTGTACCAAAAATCGAAGGAGAACTGGACATTGATTATGAAGAGTGGAAGGTTAAGTTAGCATGGAGAATAGGTAGTTTAGAAGCAGAAGTCAGAGTACATAGAATGTTAATGTGCTTCATGTTCACTATTGTGATGCTAGTTATCTTAGTAGGAGCTTTACTTTGCATGTTATATATGTACAAGTAGGACTTGTTTCGTTGTTTCCAGTACCCTGGCTAAAGTATTGTAATCTGAAACTAGAGTTTATAAATGGCAATTTAGATTTTGAATACACCTGTGATGAAAAGATAATATGTAAAGAAGCAAATGGCAAACCAGACACATAACAAGATAATAAAGTTCCTTAAATTTCTTAAATAAAGTGTCAACACAAAAGGTAGTAGAGTTCCTTAAAGTGATTCAACAGAAACACTTCATACCAAGGCATAACATGCACCCAAAATAGAGGCCTTACAAAACATTCAGACTAAATAGTGTTTAACACAAACATATCTTTCCTAGTCTATAGCCTAAAACAAAAAAAAAGTTGCATATGTTCCGATTAATGTGCTTCAGATGGCGTCGTCTTTCTTCCTTGGCCGTTTGAACCCTGGAGTCGGAACAAAGGTCATAAAATTTGCACGCTTTTTGGTTGTCACAGCACTAGATCCTTTGATTGTTCCAGCAGAAATTGGAGTTGTTGCTGTTGGTGGAGCAGGTTGGGGAGAGGCAGCTCTTTTCCCTTTTCCCTTACAAACTTGAAGCTTTGGTGGTCTTCCTGGTGCGGAATTTATAACCACAAACTAACCGGCAAGTGCACCGGATCGTACCAAGTAATACCTTAGGTGAGTGAGGGTCGATCCCACGAGGATTGATGGATTAAGCAACAATGGTTGATTAATTTACTTAGTTAGACAAACAGAAAAGAGTGTTTTGGTATTCAAAAGCATTAAACAATAATTCAGAAATTTAATAAAGCAAGCAATAAACAGGTTGTGAAATATGTATGGAGAAATAGTTAAGGCTTCAGAGTTATCTATTTTTCGGATTGACTTTTCTTATTAACTATTTTAATCATGCAAAATTTAATTTATGGCAAACTATATGTGACTAGACCCTAATTCCTTAGACCTTTCTAGTCTCCTCTAATTTTCATCAACCGCCAATTCCTTGGTCAATTAGTTATAATTAGGGGGTGAAGTTTAATTCTAGTTATTATGCCAAAAAAATCCTAATTATCCAAATATAAGAGGATTATATGTCACGTATCCCGTTAAGTCCAGATAATTAGAATTTAGGAGAAATTATTTTCAAGCTGTTGTTCAAGTAAAGAGATTTTCCAAGTTATACAAGAACTCAATTAGAAAGAGGGTCATACTTCCATTCCACCCAAATTCATAAGATAAAGAACGAAAACAATTCTTAAATTATAAATCAGTACATGAATTAAAATAGAAAAATAATAGAATCAATCCATACAAATAGACAGAGCTCTTAACCTTAACAGTGGATGTTTAGTTGCTCATGAAAAAGAGTGAAAACTAGGAATCTGGTAAACTGTAAATTTTGGGATGAGATGGAATGGAATGGCCTCTCCCCTAGAAGAAAAGTTTCTTCTTTTTATATCTAATCCTAATTAATTTAAAATCTAATTTCTAAAACTAAAATAATATCTTTTCCTATTTTTAAAAAAAATAAAATAAAGTTTTAAATCAGAATTAATTGTGGCAATCAGCAAGTCTTCAATTGATGGATGGGGACCACTTGCTTCGTAGGATCCACGCCTAACTTGGGAAGTAACAAGAAGTGTTCCCTTGATTCCTCCACTCTGCAGCCTCTAATCTGTGTTTTCTGGGCCGAAAACTGGGTCAAAAACAACCCAAAAATCACCCCCAGTGTTTTCTGCACGTGGCGCATGTCACGCGTATGCATCAGTCACGCGTACGCGTCAGGTACGCGCACGCGTCGCCGTGCAAATCTCCAAATCACGCGCACGCGTCAGGTGCGCGCACGCGTCGCTCCTCGCTGGTCGTCTCCTTTAATTCTTGTACTGCAGAAACTCCATCGAATCCAGCCGAATGCTACCTAAAATAAACAGAATTACACAAGACTCAAAGTAGCATCCATATTGGCTAAAAGATAATTAATTCTTGATTAAACTCAACAAATTAAATGAAAATTCACTAGGAAAAGATAGGAAAGATGCTCACGCATCACAACACCAAACTTGAATTGTTGCTTGTCCTCAAGAAACCAAAACTAATATAGGCTTAGGATGTGAATTTGCATGAGAATGAGAGTTCGATTAAGCTCATGTCTCTTCTTATAGTGGGGTTTACAGCTGCAATCCTGAATAGTTTTGGCATCTCACTCTCCTTTGAATCAGAAGGATGTTACTGTCATTTGGAATTAGAATCCGGATAATATTATGAATTCTCTAATATTTTGTACTTCAATTTAATCCTTGAACACAGCAAATTTCCTTTAATTCTTTTTTATTTTTTGGTGCTTTGCACCTTGAGCCTAGCTGTGACTTTAAATGTTCTGTCTCAAGGGTTAATTGACACAGGAACACCACAAGCACTTAACTGGGGAACTCTTTTGAAGTTCTGATTTTTTTTCTTTCAGCTATTCCCAGACAGTGGTGCTCAAAGCCTTTGGCATACTCTACTAATTGCAGTTGATCTCGACTCTAAATGTTCTGTCTCAAGGATTACTTGACACAAGAACACCACAAGCATATGACTAGGGAAACAACTCTTTGAGATTTTAATCATGTTTGACCTCCCTAGTCATTGATGCTCAGAGCCTTGGACCTTGCTTTTATATCCTCTTTTTTTTTCTATTTCTGTTTCTTTTGCTTCAAGGATTAAACTTTCATAAATGTCAGAGAAGTCATAATAGTTCTCTAAATTCCTGTTCCTTATACATAAACATCCTTTGATTCAAATTCAACTATGCACTGTTCATATCATGCATTCAGAATTACAAACAATACCACCACATTTAAGTAAATAAGACTATTTCCACAATTAAACTCTATTTCTCATGCATTACATCCCCTTTTTCTTCTTTCCTTTTGATTTCAAGCTCCGTGGGTAATACATGAGACACCTTTCAGAATTAAAGCAACTAACAGAAATAAAAAAAATTAACAGAACTAAACTAGAACCTAGAAATCTAACTAATAAAGGATCATGCAATAAACAAAGCAAACTAGCAGAAAACCGAAACATAACATAGTAAGAGCAGGAAGGAATATAGAATGAAAGGAACTCAACCACCTCAGTTATCCTAGCGGTCATTTTATTCTTCAGGTGAGTGAGGGTCGATCCCACGAGAATTGATGGATTAAGAAACAATGGTTGATTAATTTACTTAGTTAGACAAACAGAAAAGAGTGTTTTGGTATTCAAAAGTATTAAACAATAATTCAGAAATTTAATAAAGCAAGCAGTAAACAGGTTGTGAAATATGTATGGAGAAACAGTTAAGGCTTCAGAGTTATCTATTTTCTGAATTGACTTTTCTTATTAACTATTTTAATCATGCAATATTTAATTCATGGCAAATTATATGTGACTAGACCCTAATTCCTTAGACTTTTCTAGTCTCCTCTAACTCTCATCAACCGCCAATTCTTTGGTCAATTAATTCTAATTAGGGGGTGAAGTTTAATTATAGTTATTATGCCACAAAAATCCTAATTATCCAAATATAAAAGGATTATATGTCACATATCCCGTTAAGTCCAGATAATTAGAATTTAGGAGAAATTGTTTTCAAGCTGTTGTTCAAGTAAAGAGATTTTCCAAGTTATACAAGAACTCAATTAGAAAGTGGGTCATACTTCCATTCCACCCAAATTCATAAGATAAAGAACGAAAACAATTCTTAAATTATAAATCAGTACATGAATTAAAATAGAAAAATAATAGAATCAATCCATACAAATAGACAAAGCTCCTAACCTTAACAGTGGAGGTTTAGTTGCTCATGAAAAAGAGTGAAAACTAGGATTCTGGTAAACTATAAATTTTGGGATGAGATGGAATGGAATGGCCTCTCCCCTAGAAGAAAAGTTTCTTCTTTTTATATCTGATCCTAATTAATTTAAAATCTAATTTCTAAAACTAAAATAATATCTTTTTCTATTTTTTTAAAAAAATAAAAATAAAGTTTTAATTAGAATTAATTGTGGCAATCAGTAAGTCTTCAATTGATGGATGGGGACCACTTGCTTCGTAGGATCCACGCCTAACTTGGGAAGTAACGATAAGTGTTCCCTAATTCCTCCACTCTGCAGCCTCTAATTTGTGTTTTCTAGGCCGAAAACTGGGTCAAAAATAGAGCAGAAATTGCCCCCAGTGTTTTCTGCATTTTCTGCATGTGGCGCATGTCACGCGTATGTGTCGATGGTCTTCTTCGTGTGTCACGCGTACGCGTCAGGTACGCGCACACTTCACCGTGCAAATCTCCAAATCACGCGCACGCGTCAGGTACGCGCACACGTCGGGTACGCGCACACGTCGGGTACGCGCACACGTCGCTCCTCGCTGGTCATCTCCTTTAATTCTTGTGCTGCAGAAACTCCATCAAATCCAGCCAAATGCTACCTAAAATAAACAGAATTGTACAAGACTTAAAGTAGAATCCATATTGAATAAAAGATAATTAATTCTTGATTAAACTTAACAAATTAAATGCAAATTCACTAGGAAAAGATAGGAAAGATGCTCACGCATCACTTCCCCTCACCTTAGCCTGCATGACATGCGAAGTAAACACATGAATAGAGAAACTAGACAAATGTAGTAACATGAAATTGAAATTAAAGTAGTTAATCAAACCGCTGTTGATTCAGTGGCTGCATTCGATCGCTGTGGTGGTGGGAAAACAGACAATGGGACATGATTATCTGGAGTAGCACCAGTAGCATCAGTTGGGAGCTCATTTGGTGCATCTGTGTTAGGTTTAGTTAATGCCAGTTGCAGCTGCATTAAACGTGCTTCTTCTTCAGCATCAGCCTGTTTTTCTTTTTGCATGTTCTCTTGTTGTGTCAAACCTCACCACAGAACATGCATCGGATGGAGTTATATTTTCTCTTCATTCTTGTCTTGGACCCAAATCCTCCTTCATCTTTGTCTTTTCTTCTGTTCTTTGTGGGTCTACCTGGTTTGGGCTTAATTGAAGGGGGAACTGGTGCAGGACGACCTGTTTTTTCCCATAAGTCTTGGCCCTTGACTGGGTTAACATGGAAAGCATATATTTTTTGGTATGATTCCATGGTTAACCACTCATGGCAGTATTCCTCAGCCCTCTTATCATTCTTATCTTGTATACATGATATGGCATGCATACAAGGCATACCTGTGCATGCAGTTAATATTTCAGACATGGTTTTGCATTGTTCATACAGTACACTTCAGTTTCTGCATATAGAGTGAGAATATATACCTGTCAATTGCCAGAATCTACATGTGCAAGTTCACTTTCCTAAGTCAACAACCATTGTCGTTGGCCAGCCGTGAACCTCGTATAACTCCTCATTCTGATCACCACTCCATTGTGGGCTCCAATGCTGGGAAAGCTTTGTCATTGCCTCAAGCCTGCTCTGTTGCACTGGAGGCAGAATACCATGGTAGTTGGCCAGTTTCTCCCTATTGTCGATCATGGACTTCATTATGATCCTCCTAACCTCCTCTGCCAGTGTAAGGATAGGCTTACCCCTATCATGCTTGGTCCTTACATTAAACGATTCACAGGCATTGTTACAGATAGTGTCCATTTTAAGCCCTTCATGAAAATGAGATTTCGTCCATGATTCTTTCGGCCACTTATCCAGATAAGCCCATGCTCGTTCATTTAACACCTTCACCCTCTTCATGTTTCTTTCAAATTCACTAATAGTCCTGGATCTAGCACATTCCCACACCAGCTCCTTCAGTTGTATACTCCCCCACTGTTTGGAAAAATTCCTCCAAAGATGCTAGACGCAAAATCTATGGTAAACTCTTGGCATCACTTCCTGCATGGTTGGGATTAATCCCTACAAAAACATTTTACATCGACAAGATTTTGCATTGAAACAGTCCTCAATTGATATTTCATTAAATCAAACAAGTCCATATAGATATTTTATTAAATCAAACAAGTCCAAATAGATATTTCATTAAATCAATTTGGTCCTTAAAAATCATTTCGTGAATCAAAAAGGTCCTTACCTTCTGCATATCCGAAATGAAGGCCCATCCATTTTCCCTGTAGTCACCAATGTCATTTTGCAGCATCTCAAGAAACCAGTGCCAATTATCTCTATTCTTGACATCCACAAATGCATAAGCAATCACGAACACGTGATTGTTGGCGTCCTGGCCACAAGCAGTTAGCATCTGCCCTCCATGCAAGCTCTTCAGAAAGGCTCCATCCAGGCCAATCAATGGTCTACACCCGGCCTTGAATCCTTTCTTACACGCCTCCAGACATACATAGAACCTTTGAAATTGTGGAGGACTCTCAGGCATGGGAATGACACCAACTTGAACTGTTGAACCTGGGTTGGTGGTCCACAGTTGGTTAGCATAATCCCAGATATGTGCATATTGTTCAACTTCATCTCCTTCCACTACTTTCTGTGCTGCCTTTAAGGCCCTAGTAATGCAGGTCCTATTAAGCTTAACGTTGCACTTCCTGACAAACCAGTCATATACCTCTCTATGCTTCATAATTGGGTACTTTCTAAGCTTAGGAACCAGCTTACCCAATGTCCACTCTTGTGTTGCAGCCCTGTTCTTTCTCTTTCTAGGACATGTGTGTTCATCAACTAGTGTCTTAATCTGCCATACCCTATTCTGCTTATTACATGCACAATAAACAACCCAGGGACATCCCTCTATTTTGCATACATCCCTCACTCTCACGTTATCATTTTTAGTGAAACTGATATTCCTACCCCATTGTATGGTATAATCTCTAGTTGCATTCATAAAGTGTTGTTTGGACTTAAAGATCATGCTAAACTCAAGCTTCAGATTTCCAAATTTTGCCTTTTTATTGTATGGTGGATAAGCAGTGGCCTCCTCTTCATCAGAGTCAAGGACCTTATCCATATCTTTCGAGTGCCAGGAGTCACAGTCGGATTCACTCTCAATTTCAGTCTCCTCTCCTGAGTCTGTCAATCCAATCACAACAAATTTCAGTTATCAAATCAATATGTGTGATAAAAAAAAACATGAGTAACATTGGTCGAATTACCAACCATGACTTACCTGAATAAGATGGGTCATCCTCTTCAATATCTTCGTAGCTAGAGTCATCTGTGTCAATAACCTTCTCTTCCCTTCTAGAAGAAGCTGGTCTGTGCTTCTCTCTAAAATCAATCTTTCTTGTACCTCTACTTTCAAACTCTTCACCCCCACTGTCAGTGTCACTGACATCTCCCAAGCCTTTGGTAGGTTTATATAGACTGTCCTCAGCACTCTAATATGAGTCATGAGAGTCACTATCATCCTGAATAGGAGGTGGCTTAACGGCTCGACCAGATCTAGTACAATGCTGAGATTCTTTGTTCTTATTTTTAGCATTTGACTTCTTTGGAGGTTGGTGCCTACTTTCTGGTTGAACAACAGTGTTGGGAGAAGATTTTTTGTTGGAATTTGGACTGGGGTTTGGACTTTTGAGTGGGCTGAGAACTATACTTTCTGGTGGGCTCAGAATTGGGCTTTTCAGTGGGCTGAGAATTGGACTTTTCCTTGGGCTTTTCTGCTTGCTGGGAAGACCTTGTTTTGGGCTTAACATAGTCCATGTTCTTGTGGTGAGGATTGGGTCCAGCAGAGTTGGGAGTGGCTTTGGCTTTATTTTTGGGAGTGGGATGCAGAGGGTTTGTTGTCGGTGGCTGTGAGTGGCTCATTGTGGGCTGGGATGCAAATTTCCTTGCTTGCATTGCAGGCTGTGTGCTGGGCAGCTTTAACAAAGGTGCATTGGTTGGAAGAATTACATCATCTTCCTCACTCATGCATTCCACCACGTGTAGCTCTGAAACTCCATGTTCAAAGAATATGTTCATCACATTGTGATTCCTTCTACAAGTCTTACACAATTTGAGCAGGTCTTTATCAGTCTCCAACTTCCTCAGCCCACTCTCAAGCGACAGCCAAGGAACCTTCCACCAACATATTCCCCCCCAGCATATCCCAGTTCCTTATAGTATCCTTTAACAAAAAACACATCCAACGTATCCCCATCAACCCCCATCAACACTTCCGTATTATCTGGTTCGTAGATTCTACTTCCTTTCTCATCATTTTTAAAGCTTCCACCATGATGAAATATGAAAGTCATCGGAGGACCCTCTATCTTAGAATTGCAAGGCCTCCAAACCCTATACAAAAATTAAAACAGAACATGAAAAATACTAAATCATCACCAACACAGCAACTAAACCAGTAACCATTACTCCATTAATACAAAAAATAGTTATCATTTTTTTTAAGCCAAAAAAATAGAGTCTTTCCTCATTTATGCATTCAGCAGATCATAAACCAAACCTTGGGATGAAACCCTAGATCCTATGCACTAACAGATTCTTAACGATAACTCAATCAAATAATGCGGAAATTAGGGGTTTACACAGTTTTACCAATTTTTTCGGCAACATACAAAAAACTTTACCTCTTACTTCGAATGCAGAAACAATGTTGTGTACTTGCCTTCAGGTTTTCCACCAAGCTCCAAAGCAGACGCACGAACAATTCTCCACGACTACTCCAATGGTTGCGGACAATGGGGCGGTCTTCTTTGTCTTCGTGATGCTTGGTTAGGGGCCAAAGAAATAGAGAGTCATGCTGAGAATGAAGAAGAACAAGTGAGGTTAGAGACAAAGTGTAAAACGTTACACTCTACCCTCAAAACGTAGGCATTTCATTGCAACACTTTGGAGTTGCCAAACGACGTCGTTTGGTTAGGGTGGGCAGCCAAGTCACAGTCCACGTCAGCAGATTTCTAACGGCGACGTCACTCAGTTAACGGAAGGACGAACGTGGTTTAAATTAATTCTTTCGGGGACTAATTTGATTAAAAAAATCATTCGGGGACGAAAATGAAGATCGCATGATCTTTCAGGGATAAATTTGAATATTAACCCATTTTTCTTTCTATAGAAAAAGAATAGTGTCAAATAGGAGTGTACATAAATCGAATTAAATTGAATTTTGTTAGATTTAGATTTGATCTCTATATTTTATTTGATTTATTTTAAATATTCGAATTCAACTCTAAACTAACTTGAAATAAATTGGAGTTAAATTGGGTTGACTCGACATATAATTAATATATATAATTTTGTAAATTTTGATACAACAAATTAATATAATATGACTACAGTAAAAAGAAATTTTATTAAATAAAACTATATTTACATATATTACAAATAATTTAAATTGGAGGTTCT
>NC_029790.2:111616634-111642781 GCF_000816755.2 Arachis ipaensis | reverse complement strand
AAGTATAAAATAAAATATTTTATTACTAATTTTAATATATAATATGTATTTAGTTATATAACATGACTTTGTATTGGGATTGAGTCAATCGAAAGCATAACCTAAACACGACTTGAGAATAATATCAAGTAAGAATGACAAACTCGAACCCCACAAAATATACTTTGGAACCAACCTAAGTTTCAGCTAAAGTACAAACTTGCAGACTTCTAATGTCAAATTACTTCTGCATACAAAATAATTCAGTACTAATTAGCTAGAATGTTAGTAAGAGAAACAGGATTTTTTAATATTAACTTAGGAAAAGAAAAAATTATTGATTGAGGAGGTATTTCTATAGATGAGTTTAAAAAAAAAAATTGTAAGAGTTTGAAGTATAATGACTTGTGAATGAGTTTTCGCCTCCCTTCAACGGTTCAAATTGATTAAGTCGAGTTAACAATAAAAGGTTAAATATGCTATAAATATTTTCAATTTTTTTTAAACCATCATGATTTAGTTATGACACATTAAGTTTCAGAAATTTAAATCTTTATGTCATTCTTAGTTTTTACTTTCTGTAAAAACAACAATAGTGTTGCTTATTTTCTGTTACTTTAAAAGTATAAACAACACAATTTAAATTTTTTTTCTAAAAACAGAATTGAAAAAAATAAAAAGCTCAACAATAAAATTCTTAGCAAAGGATAACTAAATTAATTTCGTGCCCAGACAATTAATTATTTTGTCTCTTTTGCATAATTTTACAAAGAAAAAATTATTATTTATACCCATAAATATTTAAAATACTGATAAAACTATCCATAAAAGAACAAAATCAATGTTATTTTATAAAAGATGAGTTTTGCAGTATGCTTGATAAAAGTATCTGAATGTTAAATTTTTTATTAATTCTATTAAAAAATTATATAGATTCCAAAATTATCGTTATTATTTCCATCATCTTCAATCTCTGATTTCTCCATCATAACCTTTCCCTTTTCAAACCCTAAACTTCTATTAACCTCCACATTCACCATCTTACACTCATAACAACAACCACACTATTCTCTTACCACTACCACCACCACCAACATCACCATTAACAATTGAGAGGATGCTACTAATCAAGCTTCAATTAGGATGCTAAATGCACTTTCCACCACTACCATTCTTCGTCTCCCACTTTTTCTTCTTCATCTTCCTAGCTTTTTTCCAAATTCATTCCCATGGAATTCACCGAAGTTATTATAACCGCTTTTGTTCTTGTCTTCGTTGCTTCGAGGAGGGGTGGTGTTGGAAGTAGAAGTGTGAGAAATAGTTGTTTTCTGTGAAGAAATCAACCGAAATTTTTTGGTGCTAGAAGTTAAATACCTGAAACCTGCAACCGCATCAGTTATCATTAGCATTGACCCTATAATGAGCTGCCGCTCCCTCCTCCGTGCACTGGAACCCATGTTCTCTTCACATGAGTTGGAAATCAAACCTTCTACTCTTGTAGTAAGTCCTGCACCTTCTATGTGCACAATCGTTCTTCGCTTGGTTCCTAAAATCTTGACACGTAGTTGTTCCACCACTGCTGCTTCTATCCAGAACCAAATTGGCAACCATATTGTGGTCTATAGGACGCTGCTTATTCAGGTACTAATGATTATGAGGTTGTTGTTCTTGTGAGAATATTTTCATGATCAAGACAAGCACTGCGATGAAGAGAAGAATGGCAACACGCCATAACTTTGATGCCAAGTGAAGTTGTAGAGTTGTTGGAGTAATTGTTGCTGAGATGGCAAAGATCAGAGGAGGACAAAACGACATCGTTATGGTCATGATGGTGGTGGTGGAAGGAGGATGCTGGAGCGACAACGAAGGCATCGTTGAGGCCAATCAATCCTCCAGGCATATCGAGATGTGTGAGGTCGTAGTTTAGAGACCTGGAAGGCCACACTCCTTATGATGTGGGGGCAGTGGATCCATCAGTGGTAGGGGGCCTGCATTGAAATCGGAAAAGACGTCGTCGATGGGAGCAATAACTTTGGTGAAGGGTGTGAATGATATGTAATATGTGTGGATGTTTGTTTATTTGTTAAGAGGGGGAGTCTCTCGTGGCCAAAAGAATGGTGGCCAAACGTGACTAAGAATTGACCATTCAATAAATAGATGACATGTGGTATGTAGCATTAGTAGATAGATTTTGTATTATAGACTAAACGTATAAAGTACACAATTTAAAATAGTAAAAGAGAGAGAAAAATATTAACACCTTGTAACTTTATAATTTAAAAAATTAAAAAACAGTGATCATAAATTTATGGTGATTTAACTAATACTTTAACTTAACAAAGTAAATTTAAATTTTGATTTAAAAACTATGATAAAATTTCTAATAAAATTTTGAATTTAAATTTTACACATACGGATAATAAATTTATGGTGATTTATATAGCAATTTAACTTAACAAATTGAATTAAAATTTTGATTTAAAATTATGAAAAAATTTCTAAATATGCGTTGAATTTAAATTTTTACGAAAATAGCAAAAATGTTTAAACTAATAATAATGTAACTTAGGAAATTAAATAAAAATAAAAAATAAAGTTATGAATATTATCAAGGAAATTGACTAATCATTAGTTAATAATTAATATAAAAATAAAAGAAAGACATGATAATGAAATATCTTTTTTTAAGTTTATGTTTATCTATTAATTTTAAATTTAAGTGTTACTAAGATCTTTTTGAAAAGTAGCTATTTTTTTTTTGTGTGTTTAGGGTTTAGTAATCATGTTTATTAGGGTCAAATCATGATTCATTCAACTCCAAACTCTGCCACATGTCAAATTCTTATTTATTTCTTGATCTTAGCCACTCAATCTTTATTGCCACTAGAGACAAACCCTTGTTAAGATGGTGATAGTGGTGAATATGAATGCTACAGAGGTCTAGGGTTTGGATGAGTTTGAAAAAGAAAAGTTGATGAATAATCAAATGTTGAAGATGATGGAGAGGATACGAGTAATATATTTTAGTATTTTTGTCAAACATAATTTATCTTTTATGAATACAATATTAACTATGTTTTTTATGGATAATTTTATCAGCTTTTTAAATATTCATAGGTAGAAATAGTAGTTTTTTCTTTTACAAAAGTGTGGTTTCTGCATAATAAGCAATTAATCTTAGCTTTTAAAAATTGATTGTTTGCAAATTATTTTTTCAAATCATCAAATTTTGACATTTTTTTTACTTGTGATCAAACCCCCTTTTAAAGGATCTTTTTATTCTAAAATAAAAAAAAAACTTTATTTTCCTAAAAGAAATTATTCAAACTTTAATTTTCCGAATCCATTTTTTGTGGGACAAGTTTGCTCGCAAACTTTAAATTTTTATGTTTCTCAACTACTCCTTCTATACTTTTATTTTGAAAAAAAAAATATATACTCCTGAATCGTTTCTATGCTTTTAATTTGAAAAAAAAAATATATGATGATCAAAACTCTTAATGTTAAAAAAACTTAATTTGATTTAATTCGGATGAAAAAGAAAGTTGTGGAGTTAAATATTGGACAAACAAAAAGCATGAATTCTTTAACATTGCTAGCGACAATGACAACCATTGTTAAACTAAGTTAGGTATTTTTAAAATTATGGTATTGTGGAGCATCATTCCTACTACACTATTTTTGTGTACTCTTGTATACTCTTGGAGACGATGATAATGATTGCTATTGCTGCCAAAATATTATCCAGTATTCAACTTTCTGATTTTTCTTTTCACTCAGTCTAGTATTTATAGAGGGAGACAAAATGAAGTTTGTTGGGAGTGCAGTAAATCTTATAAAATTAGTGAGGTTTGTCGAGGTGCGACGAACTCAACCTAAATGCCAAAAAATATATTTTGAGAATTAAAGTCTAATTGATTTTATTTTTTTGAGAAATAAATTTATTTTATTTTAAAATAGGAAAAAATCTCCTTCTTAAACTTTACAAGCTGACTTTATCCTTATTTTTAAGCTTTCCAATGCTCTAAATAATTTGTCATGTTTCAGATAATATTTTTTGTTCTCTCATTGCTTCATTTAAAAAAAAGATTATTGAGTGAAAAATAAAAAATTCTTGTAAAATAAATAAGAGAGAATCTTAGATGTCCACATCATTATATAATTCATGATAGAAGATAATTATAAATAAAATTGTATGATAGTACAATTGAGATGCATCTAATTTATAATTTTATGTATTATTTTTCATATACAAGTTATTTATACATATAAGTCTATACAAATCATTTTATATTCACATGTCGTGCACTCTTCTTCTGCCACTTTGTCTTCTTCTTCTTCTTTTCCTTCTTGTTGAACTTTTTTTCTCCTTCTTCCTTTTCCTCCTTCTCCTCCATCATCTTCATCATCATGATCATCATCGTTATAGCATCATCATCTTCTTCTTATACGTATCGTCGTTATCGTTATTATCATTATTGTTATTGTTATCGTAGAAATTTTGTCATATTGATGACGTTGCCTAATCCAAAATTTTTGTCACAGAATTTTCTCAATTTGTGTAGTTGAAGCAAATTTCGGGATAAAACTAAGACATTTAGGTGTATTGTTTAAAAATTTTCGGTGGATTTATATTGATAAATTCTGCATAATTCAAAGCTCTTCGTCTTCTTTCTCCTCATCTTCTGCTACTGCTTCTTTTTTTTTATCATCATCACCATCTTCTTCTTTTTTTTTCTTATTCATCTTTTCTTTCTTGTTTTACCTTCTCAAGTTTCTTCTTATTTTACTATTTCTTAACAAGAATAAAAACAAAAAAAAATCAAATAAAAAAAAGAAGAAACACATAATACTACAAAATTACTTGAAAGAGGATGAACTTATATTCATTCAACTAAAAGAAAGAAAGAAAGAAATAAAGAAAAGAAGAAAAAAAAATACAGCATTAGAGAAAATATTTTTGTGTAGTTGTAGCAAATTTCTGGGTAAAACTAAGATATTTAGGTGTATTGTTTAAGAATTTTCGGTGGATTTGTACGGATAAATTCTGTATAATTCAAAACTCTTCCTCCTCTTCCTCCTCATCTTTTGCTGCTGCTTCTCCTTTTTTTTATCATTATCACCATCTTCTTCTTTTTTTTTTCTTATTCATCTTTCTTTTCTTGTTTTACCTTCTCAAGTTTCTTCTTGTTTTACTCTTTCTTAACAAGAATAAAAACGAAAAATTCAAACAAAGAAGAAGAAAAAACACATAATGCTACAAAATTACTTAGAAGAAGATAAACCTACATTCATTCAACTAAAAGAAAGAAAAAAAGAAGAAAAAAAAATGCAGCATTAGAGAAAATATTTTTGTGTAGTTACAGTAAATTTTGGGATAAAACTAAGACATTTATGTGTATTGTTTATGACTTTTCGGTGAATTTGTACTAATAAATTTTGCATAATTCAAAATTCTTCCTCTTTCTCCTCCTCATCTTCTGCTGCTTCTTATTCATCTTTTCCTTCTTGTTTTACCTTCTAAGAAAAATACATAGTATTGCAAAATCAATATAAAGAGGAGGAGGAAAAAAGTGCAGCAACAAAACAACAGTAATAAAAAGAACAACGAAAAGGATGAAACATGCGAAGAAGAAAAAGAAACACGAAAAAAATGAGGAAGAATGCAAAGTGAAAAAAGAAGAAAGGAGAAGGAAGAGGAATGCAGGATACAAATGTTGGAGAAAAAACGTTGTGATTTTACGCGTGCATTATAAAAGTGGATTTTATTGGATTAGGTTAACTTGTATAAATTTATATGTTAAAAAGATTTGTATGTGTAACAAATGTCTAATTTTATTATGTATATAAAAATGTCGTTTAAAAATTTCATGAAAATGTCTGCTAGTTTTAGTCACAACAAATTCAAGACATTATGCTTTCGAAGATCATCACTTATAAAGTGATAGCAAATCATAACGTGTTTGGTCAGAATGTAGAATATGATTCTTGATTAAATTAATATCACTTGTATTATTAAATTTTATGGGAATATGATCAAATTTGAGTTCATAGACTACTGGTTATTTGATCCAAAGAATTTGAACGCAACAACTATCACTCTATCAGCAACTGCATACTACGCTTCGGCGTAGACAATAATACAACACCTGTTTTTTTGTATTAAGACATTAAAAAATATCCAATTAGATATAGTATATACGATTAATTCTTTTTCTATCGAACTTACATCTCATAAAGTCAGAATAACCAACCAAATCACAAGTAAATACTTAGGATACCATAACTACCCTAATTCAATATTCCAACTAGATAATTCATAATATTTTTAACCACATTAAGGCGTGATTCTTTGGAATTAGCTTGGTATTTAGCATATATATATAGCATAATATTAGAGTTACTTGCTATAACATAGAGCAAAGATCTTATCATACTTTGATATTTCTTTATATCTAATTTCTCATTTTTCTCATTCTTATCTTTAGAGTAAACACCCAACTCGATTCTTATCTATTTTTGTGAAGAACAAAGCGATCCTTCTCTTAAAAAAAGGTACATCCCGACCCCTGTTTTTGTATTCCATGAAACATGGCGGTCCTTCTGTACCTTCCGGCATTAAAAACAAACGAATAAGTATACATGTCACTTAACGGTGATGAACTAGCTGTCAGGTGTTTATTAAGTGTCAAATTATCAATTTAAAAATGGACAGAGGTCGATTTTATTGAGATAATAATATGCCCAAGATCCAATCTATCATGATTGGCTCTCGTGCAAGTGGGAGATTGTTGGGAATAAGTAGTATGACCACAATGCAATCAATCATGTGTCAAATAATTTGTTATTGTTATTATACTAAAATGTTAATATAATAAGGTCCTTGATTAAATTTAGAGATTTATCATTGTGATAGTGATCATAATATTGAGAGATAAATCTTTTATAATTTAATCTAAATTGTTCTTGGTCATAAAATTATTAAAAAGGACATTAATAATCCGGAAAGATCAATATATATATATATAATGGTCTTCGTTGGATGAAGATTAATAGATCTCATTTATTAAATTATATATATAGATGGTGCATATAGAAATATAACCATTGAACTAACTCACTTTGAGAATTCCTAATGGTTATAATTACCGTATATTTGTCAATAGGATATTCTCAAGATGAACATAGTAATAGAGTTTCCTTTGACCTGCGACTGTCATAGTAATTAACAATGTATTTATTATACTTTGATTCCGGACACCTAATACCCTAGGGTGCTAGTTGAATGGATATTGGGTATAATTTAAATACTTGTAGAATTAATGATTAGTCAATAAGGAATCTGTCAACTCTCGGTAAAGAGTTTGAGCTCTATGATTATAATGACTGAGATGAATAAAATCTTGGCCAAGGGGATTGAATGAATGAAGAAATGAGTTTCTTAAGTCATTCACAGTTCATTATAATAATGATAACAAGTTAGAATTTGACAATTAAACCATACTCTAAGGGTGTGTGTGGTTGGAGGAATTATAAATAATTCCTAGGAATTTTAAGATGGGAATATCATATTCCCATGTTTGGTTCAAAGTTTAAAAAGTTATTTCTAAGAAAGTTTGATTCTAGGGAATCAAAATACTATCATTTCAATTCTCACCTTCTCCTTGGGTATCTTTAATTCCCATGGAAATGAAATCTTTGTAACAAAGTAATACTTGAACCACACACACCGTAAGGGTTAACCAAGAGCTGGAAAGATGGAAAAAATTATACTTTGTTCTTTTAAAGTTCTTAGTAAAAATATATTACTTCATACTATTGGGTCGTTGAGGAGTGTTGCTAGACGCCAACCTTGATTAATAAATTTAATATGACTAATTTACTACCGCTTAGTATTGAACCTATGGGGTCACACACTAACGAGTGTTCTAATCTTTGCTGTAGAATTATTTAATTATTATTTTGATTTGACCAAATAAATAATTATATTAATTCAGATGGAATATTATTATATTTTTTGCTAGCACCAAGAATATAATAATAGTAGGATAATTG
Organism: Arachis ipaensis; assembly: GCF_000816755.2. Lineage (NCBI taxonomy): Eukaryota > Viridiplantae > Streptophyta > Magnoliopsida > Fabales > Fabaceae > Arachis > Arachis ipaensis. The sequence goes on along the minus strand of NC_029790.2, from coordinate 111,634,747 downwards.
AGAATATTAAATGAGATTTGAGAATAATTAGTTATTTTATTTCTAAATTTGAATTCTAAATTTGGATGAGATCCTAACTGATTTTGTTTCAAATTGAGTTATGCTATGATTCATAAATTTGAAGGATTTAGATTTAGAATTTTAAGATATGATTTAAATTTGAATTGAGATTCAAAATTAAAATCAGTAACAAATCTCATACTATATATATGTATGCCAAGAGTAGAGAAAAGTGACGAAGATGAGAATAAAACATAAGAGTTTTATTCATTTACCTCTACACACATAAACGTATGTGAGCCTGATTCTTGGAGAAGAATTTTATGGTGTGCAAAGAGTTGCAAGAGGTTTCTCAATTTAGATTAGATATCCATTGGTCAAAGAGTTGACAGCAAAGGTTGGTCTCGGTGTGGATACGCATAGCGCCTTCGTACCATCGAAGGAGAAAAAGATTTTTACTAGCGTACTCAGGTATTTAGATCTGATCTACTATATATTGTTTATTATTGGAATAAAGTTTAAGCACAAAAATAGATCTTTAGGATTACCTTCTTTTCTTCCACTGCTGTGCGTTATGAACACATGGTAATCCTTCAAATCTGTCCCTGCCTTCCAAACAAAAATGCTGTCGTTTTAAGTGGGGGATTGAAATGGTGCGTATAGTACATACTTTGGGTTTCCATTTAACCCTTTTTCCCTTTCTCCTAATTACAGAATACCCAAGAGTAAGACACTGACAGTAGTGTTGCTGACAACGCTCCAAGTGAAGCTTCAGACGGCACCACTAACGAACTCCGTGACGAAGTTGACAGAATTTTCTTGTGCAATTCTTCGAGGTAAGTAACAGATTATTTAACTAAAATATTAGTAATATTGTATATTGTTTAATTAGTTTTGAGTTTGTGAGTGTTTGCATTTTTTTTTTCTGGCTTGGTATCGCATAACAAAGATAGAGTTTGGTTAGGGCTCAATGTTGCTAATTTTGGGGCGTTTGCCATCAAGAGATAAAGATGTTTTCTCTTCCTAGAATGGAATTCATATATAGAAAATAGGGTTCAATGAAATTCATGTATAGTTTGCAAGTGGGTTCAGAATGCATCAATTTGCTTGTATTAAAATCACAAACTCTATATATAACAACAAATCTTACAGATATAGTTATCTTTATTCAAATTTCAATATTATATATATAATATATATAAACATTGCTATATACTTTGTTTGTCTCAGATGGATGATTTTATGGTTGTTCCTATATTTTATCATGGAGGAAGTTTTAAGATAAATTCAGAGGGTATTATGTTATCTTAATGAAAAAGTGCATAAGTATCCACTCATGGATTTAGACTATATTAACTTTTTTTATCTAGAAATTTTATTTAAAGAATTAAGGTATACAACATATAAGGAGATGTATTGGTTTGATAACACTGCTGATGACATGGAAGCTAGGCTACATGTTATTAAAGGTGATGCTGAGATAAACGAACTGAGGGATGTTCAGAAGAGAAATAAGGGCAACAATGAATTTTATCTTTACTTTGATCACCCGATAGATATTCCTAAAGTTGTTGATGATGGTGTGAAGTGTGATACTGTTGTACTGAGTGAATCATCATCATCTTCAGATGATGGATACGAGACCACAGAAGATGAGCCTTATAAGCCTCCTTCTTCTGGTTTTGAGGATACAGACAGCAGTGATGAGAGTTTGGAAAATAAAAAAAAAATATTTAGAAGAAGAAGAAGAGAGTTTCACCTAAAAAGAAAGCTAGTCATGGCCCAAACTATAGGTGCTGGTTTAAGTGGCATTGGAACTAGTTTGGGTGGCACATCCGGGAGTGTTGGGCCAACTATTGAGGAATTGGATTCGGATTATGACAAGTCATATGATTATGAAAGTGAAGCATTCAACAGCCCAGTGTCATCTGAGGACGAAGGGAGGACTGCATACGAAATGAAGAAACTGAGTACGGGGAGGTTGAATTTAAAGTTGGAGAAACCTTCACTATAATGGAAGTATTCAAGAGTGCGCTGAAGGATTATTTCGTATGAGGTAAAGATGTTATGTATCTAAAGAATGAGAAGTAGAGGGTCAGGATCGCATGTGCTAGTGAAAATTGTTCATGGCTAATATTGACATCATGGAATAGTGCACATGGATGTTTTCAAGTAAAAAATTTGTTCAATGAGCATTGTGGAAGGGATTTCAGCAGCAACCTTGTTGATAGGCAATGGATAACATCGAAGTTAGTTAAGAGGATTCTTACTCAGCCAGACATAAAGCCAAAGTAGGCTATGGAATACATGATCGAAGACTACAACATCCAATTGAGTGGTAAAATGATAAGCAGGGCACTTAAAGCAGCTAGGGAGGAGGTAATTGGCGACGAAGGAGCACAATATGGTAAGATTAGGGATTACCTGATAGAACTGCATAGGACAAACCCTGGTTCAACTACAAGATTAGATGTGATACCTTAGTCAGAGTCTCTCCCTTTGTTTGATAGACTATATATACGCTTGGATGCTTGCAAGAAAGGCTTTATAGAAGGATGCAAGCCTTTGATTGGATTAGACAATTGTTTTCTTAAGGGCTATTGCGGCGGTCAGCTACTGTCTGCAGTGGGTCAAGATGGCAATAACCATTTTTTTGTTATTGCATATGCAGTTGTGCCAAATGAGTGTAAAGACACTTGGAAATGGTTCTTTGTTATTCCAAGGGCTTTTCATAGGAACTGTATACTACACATTTGGAAGAATTTCATTAAGCAATTTAAGGACCAACAGACCAAGCAACTTGTATGGGATTGTGCACGTTGCACCACACAAATTGAGTTCAAGGCAGCTATGGAAAAGCTTAAACAAATCAGTGTTTCAGCTTGGGAATATCTTGATAGGTTTGATCCAGCTGCTTGGTCAAAGGCGTTTTTCAGTCCCGGATCCAAGGTTGACAATATCACCAAAATATGTGCAAAGTTTGGAACGCTAAGATAGTGGCACACAGGAGTAAGCCAATACTGACGATGTGCGAGGACTTAAGATGTTATCTAATGCGGAAGATGGCAGCACACAAAAAGAAGCTAGAGAAACATATTGGCGCTTTAGCTCCAGTGCAGCAAAAAAGATTGGACGACTTCATTAAGACAAAAAGCCATAAATGGAAAGCTATCTGGGCTGGAGATAGTAAGCGAGTTCTTTTTGAAGTGCACTGTCGAAATCACAAGGTTAGGGTTAACCTTGAAGAAAGAACATGCATATGCAACCTGTGGCAGCTAACTGGTAAACTTGTTTTGAATATTATTTTGTATTTGTAAAACTGTATATTTGTTACATAGGATTGATTGCATGTGATAAATCAAATTCATGTCTATAGGTATGCCTTGTAGACATGCAACGGCAGCCATGTCTAAGATGGGCCTTAAGCCTGAAGATTTTGTGCATAAGTGACTGACAAGGGAAGTAGTAAGAGCTACATACTCACATTGCATCAAACTAGTTAATAGTGAAGAGTATTGGGTACAATCAGATGCTCCTAAGACTCTTCCTTCTCCAATCAAAAGAGCTGCTTATAGGCCAAAGATGAAGAGAAGATCAGACCCGGTTGAGAAAGAGATGAATCCAAACAAATGTAGAAAAACCTTTCAAGTCACTTGCTTAAAGTGTGGTCATCTAGGACACTACTACAAGACTTGTACCAATGCACCTTAAGACCCTAATTGGAAACCCATGACAAAGAAGGTGAGAAGGGCAAAGAAAGGGCCTTTGCAATTTGTAGAGTCAAGCCAAGCTAACACTGAGCAGGTATAATTCAAAAAGTGATTATTCACTTTCAGAATATATTTAATATGCTAATTGTCCTATAAATATATAGTTAAGGAATTAAGTGTCCTAATTGTTTGAGCCTTGTTGTGTTCCAATCTTGTGATTTGACGATCAAACAAGTTCAACAAACATGACAGGACAACATAACTGCCAATGCTAAGGAAACTATATTAGATGTTGCTATGAGTTTATGCCAATTTAGGGTCTTTATTTGGCATAACACTAATTTATTTGTTACCCTAATAGTTACCATTTATGATAGGCTAAGGCAAAGAAGAACAAAAAGAAGCTTCCCAAAACATCTGCAAGAAGACAATCAGTGAACCATAGTCAAGAGGAGGAAATTAATGTCTCCTAGTCTGCACCCCAAGCAGATGAGGTAAAAAATGGTCCTAAGTTAAATTTGTAATCTCTATTTAATTTAATTATGACCTTTGCTATGATCTTTTCTAAGGATAGCCTGCAACAAAATTCAACACCAACTCTGCACCATGTTTTAGAGAGAAGCAACCAATTGTGAGACCCACTGCTCCAATAGCACAAGGCTCAAGTCAAATGAACCTACGGCTAACCCCATCTGTTGGTTCAGGTCAATCTACTTCAACGAACCAAGGGGTATTAACAGGAGTATCAGTTGAGACCATGGTTGCAGCAACTTCAGAGACTGCAGCAAGACTTTTTAAGTTCATCCCCACTCCAGGAATTAGGCCTCCCAACAAAAATTGAGTAGTTGATCTAGTTTTAAAAGTTTAGGACTAGGAATAATAGATAATTTGGACAATAGCTTGTTAACACTGTGTCTATTTTGGTTATCAAATTACTTGCTATGACAACTATGTTGATTAGGGACCATGTGTTGCCCTTACTTTTGTTATTATATAATTAGATGCTAAGACATACAACCGGTGATATAGTTGGTTGAATACTCTTTTGGGTAACTATACTAGTAAGGGCTATTATGATGATTTCCTTATTCTATTATTATGGTATCATGTGTTAAGTTTTAACTTTCAACAGATGGCTTCTTACTTTGTTCAACAAATTCATAATGCCTTATTTTATTACAAAATCATGTATACTACTGCATTCTTTAAAATTGAATAAACGGACATATAAAAACAAAAGCAGCTTCATTATATTTATATTCATTCATCAAAAGTGATCAATAGCAACAAATGCTATAACCTAAACAACTTAACAACTATGATAAACATGTTTCACAATACTCCAAAAGCAACATTTGATCTCTCTAAACTACACCACTAAATAGGTTTCCAATGAAAATTCCAGCAACAAATGCCAACATAACACATCCAACACTAGTGCATCTAATTTGACTAAAATTCAATCTAGCTTTCTTCAAATGAATTTCTAAGCCTACCAATCTTTCCTCTAGCTCCCTAACTTTGTTATCATCTGTAGAAGAATGACCCTCTTTATAATTCTGATTTAGCTTCAAACCTCCAAACAAAAGAGTGTTCGCAACATTCTCATTAAATGATGCAACATAATCATCAAGCCAACAAAAATATTTGCAATGAGGTGTTGGAGTCTACAAAATAATATTCTTTATTATGAATCTAATGGAAAATAAAGTGAACATAATTTTAATTCTTGATAAACCTACATTGAAATATGAGCATCAATGAAAAACAAAGTTCTTGATAATTTTAATTGTTAATAAACCTACCTTGAAGTATGAGCATCGAAAGAATAGTCTGTTTGGGTTCATATCGGTTCCAGACATGAACAAAATTGCATAAATTCCACAATTACACTCTGGAGCAACCCACTTCTTCTTCCACCTTGATCCCACACTCCCAGTAACTTTCAAACTCCAACCTGATTCGTTTTCAACTCTGTCACTTCGTTGAATTGATGTCAACCCACATTCTTCACTATCAACCATGCCGTCCTAGGGTTTACAGTCAAACAAAGTGATACATTTTCAGAGTATATAGTGAAGCAGCGCAGCATTTGAACCTCCCATCCCACTTAAAACGACAGTGTTTTTGTTTGGGAGGCAAAGAGAAATAAACCCCTGTCCATTTTTAAATTGACAGCTTGGCACTTAATGGACACCTGACAGCCAGCTCATCACCGTTAACTGACACATATACTTATTCCATTTTTTAATGCCGGAAGGCACAGAAGGGCCGCCATATCTCACGGAATACAAAGACAAGGGCCGAGACGTACCTTGTTGAGTTTGGAAAACTTCAATTCATTATGATGATCAAACATTATTAAAAATATTAATTAGAAATTATTAATTTGATTATTGCTGCAAAATTTGTTTATTTAATAATTTCTATTTTGTGTGTAGAATTTTGGTCATTGGGCATAAGCAACAAAAACCCCAATAGGTTGGAAAAATATTCAGCATATGGTACAAAAATATTCAAGCATTATAGCTGAATTATTTTTTGTGTTGATTGGGCTATGAAAACTGATACAAAGCCCAAGATATAATTGTCTTGACCCAATATCATCATGGGTCCAAAAATTGGAAGAAGAAAGAAAGCAAGGGTGCATGCTTTTCACGAATACCCACTTCTCTCTTTGATGGAATTCAAATTTAATTAACTTGATTAAATGCATTGGTAACAGGAAAGAGAAAGTTGAAATTGATTTTATTGCAAATAAGAGTTCACACATTACTATGCATAGGGGAATGAAAAGTTGAAACTTAACTCATTTTAATTTCTTTCTTTACTTCCATTGAAAGCTTTTTTCCATTCTCTCTCTTCTCTCTCTTCATTTCAGTCATTTCAGTGTTAGAGAATAAGATGGTAGAAGCAAGTAATCAGAGGAAGAAAACAGAAGCTAGGAAGAAGCAAGCGGCCAAAGTGATGATGGCCCTTGCAAAAAGTAGATCTACAGTATGGAGTGGCTAGGATTTTTGCAACTAAAGGCAAGGTGTGGAGAAGAAGCTTCAAGATCTCCATGCCTAAAATGGTTGCAATCTGTTTCGATCAGAGAGGAAGATCTCTGAGGTGAAGCTCGTTTCTACTTTTTGTTCATCCATCACAAAAGGTAGCTACTGTAGCTACGTGGAGGAAGAAGCAGAAATAGAACAGATGGAGCTATCAAGGATCAAGAGTTCATCAAGGGTCAAAAATCTTTCTTGGGGACAAAGCCAAGATAGAAGGCTCAGATTGATGAAGCTTGATGAGAAGGGATGAGAGAGAGGTACATGCATGTTAATTTGCTTTCGGTTCTCCCTCTCTCTTCTCTCTGTTCGAATCGGTTTTGGTGTTGAAGAAGAATTTGGCTCGATTGAACCGTTTTAACCTTGGAAGCTTCCCTTTCTATAATAAGGGTGAACGGCCAAGGGTTGAAATAAAGAGAGAAAGCACAAAGTTCTATAGCTACCCAAAGCTTACAGAAGTTCTTCTCCTTCAATGTATTTCATTTTGTATTTTCTTTAGTTTTGTCTATCTGAGTCTTATGGTGAAAAAGGCAAATAGAGTGAGGTTTGTAAGAAAAAGTCATTGAGTGAAAAAAGGCAGAGTGTACAAAATTAAACAAAAAGGTATAGATGTCTTAGAGGTCCTTTGTACATCTGTGTTGTGTATCATGATTCTGTGGGAATTTCCTTACAAGTTGGGTTAGCACTTTGCAGTTGAAAGTTTGGTAGGTGACCAAGTCAAGTTCAGTATTGGGGATAGATCCTGGACTTATCCCGGATAGGAAGGGTAGTTCCTATGGAGAATTGGTGTCTGTAATCAGTTGATTATAGTGAAATTTCATCATTGTTGTGATGGAGACTGGATGTAGGCTGTATTGCACTTAACAGCTAAACCACGATACTTCTTGGTGTGATTCTTTCTTTCTCCTCTACTCCATTTCTATTTCTGTTACGTAGGAGACAAAATTGAAAAATATCTCCTGACTGGTTACGAGACAAAAAGAAAATTTCTCTTGACTAGTTACAAGACAAAAAGAAGAAAATCTCCTGAAGCTATTTTGAAGGCCAAAAAGTAACACTTAAAAAGAGGGGCTAAGATTCAACCCCCCTTCTCTTAGCCACTGATTACCATCAATTGGTATGAGAGCTTGGTCTCAAAGAGATCAAGCTTTGCAGCTTGGAGAAAAGATCCTGATGGCAGATAACAGTGGCTCAAACCTGGTGGCCTATACTCTGACAGAAGGGCAGTCAAGCAACATACCTCCACTCTTTAATGGAAAGAACTACAGTTATTGGAAGGAAAGAATGAATATTTTTGTTCAATCAGTAGATTACAGACTCTGGAAGATAATCCTGGAAGGTCCTCAATTTCCAACCGCTACAGGAGCTGATAGTGTGGTCTCTCTCAAGGGAGAAGCCAGTTAGACTGAAGAAGACAGAAAAAAGGTGGAGCTCAATGCCAAAGCAGTCAACTTGCTCAATTGTGCAATCAACTTCGAGGAGTACCGGCGGGTATCAAGGTGCACAACGGCAAAGAAAATCTAGGACAAACTTCAAATCACTCATGAAGGCACAACCCTAGTAAAGAAGGCCAGAATAGACATGCTGAACAGAGAATATGAAATGTTTTTAATGAAGGAAGGAGAATCGATCGATGAACTGTTTGAAAGATTCAACGTCATCATCAATGGATTGGATGTTATGGGATCACATATTCAGAATCTGTGCTTGTAAGGAGAATATTGAGAAGCCTTACAAAAGAGTGGAAAACCAAGGCAATAGTGATATCTGAGAATAGTGGCGTTGATTCTATGACTTATGATGACTTGAGAGGAAATTTACTTGCCTTTGAAAACACATATTTGAAAAAAGATACAAAAAGGAAAGGAATAGCTCTCAAATCTGTTACTAACCCTCTGGATGATGAATCCAGTGATAACTCATCTGAAAATGATTTTGTTTTGTTTGCTAAGAAATTCAGGAAAATTGTGAAACTGAAGAAAAGAAGCAAAGGGAACGGCTCAAGGAAACAAAAGAATGATTTCAGTAAAGTGATCTGCTACAACTGCAAAGAGGCTGGGCACTTCAAATCTGATTGCCCTAAACTGAAGAAGGAGGATAAGCCAAAGAAGGGAAAGAAGAAAGGACTGATGGCCTCTTGGGAAGACTTGGAAAATGACTCTAATGAAGATGAAGAATCAGAAACTAAGTCCCAAACTTGCCTCATAGTAGATCACGTGGAACATGTAGTTTTCCCTAACCCTGACACCGAAGACCTTCATCTCATGATAGATCACCTTTCTGAAAAGATTAGATGCTTCCTAAGTGAAAACCAAGATTTTGAGTCTCAAATTGCTATTCTAAAAGCTGAAAATGGTTTTCTCAAGGATAAATTAAGGGAGGCTAAAACTGTTGTTGAACTTGTTGAAGAAAACAAACAGTTAAAAGCCCAAATTAAAAGGTGTGAATACCACCATTCTGTGACTGCAAATCTGAATTATTTTGAAGAAAATGAGTGGCTACATAAAGAGATAAAAAGGATTAAAGAAGACTTAGCCAACTTTGCTCAAAGTTCAGAAAATTTAAATCAACTCTTGGCTAGTCAAAAACCTCTTTATGATAAAGCTGGGTTGGATTTTCATAAAACTGCAAAATTTGTTGAAAAACCTTTCTTTACAAACATGGCATCATCTTCTAATGATGTAAGGTTTCAAAATCCAGCAAGCTTTGTGAAAATAGAAACTCATAGATTTTGTAGATTATGCAACCAGAATGGATATTTTCCTATTCAGTGTTTCTTTAGTGAAAGAATGATTGGAAACAAAGTTTGTAAAATTGTTTGTGACTATAATGGCTTCGGACAAAGAAGATGGTTTGACGTCAAAGGATCCAAAAAGATTTGGATATCTAAGGTCACTTGAGCTTATTTTGCAGGTTTGCCTAGCATCCAAACGGAAAGACAACATGTGGTATATGGATAATGGGTGCTCTAGGCATATGACTGGAAAGGCAACCTTCTTCATCAAGCTTGATGAGTATGATGGAGGGTTTATCACTTTTAGTGATAGTGGAAAAGGAAAGATAGTGGCCATAGGTAAAGTTGGTAAAAGCTTTTCTTCCTTCATAAATGATGTATAAATTGTTGATGGGTTGAAACACAATTTACTAAGCATTAGCTAATTATGTGATCTTGGCTATGAAGTTATTTTTAGAAAATTGGATTGCTTAGTTATTTGTAAAAAATCTGGTGAAATCTTGTTTGAAGCTAAAAGGTGTAATAATGTGTATGGATTGACTCTTGAGAATTTAAAAGATCAAAAAGTGACATGCTTTACTTCACTTGAATCTGAAAAATGGCTTTGGCATAAGAAATTAGGTCATGCAAGCATGTACCAAATTTCTAAGCTTGTTAAGAAGAACTTGGTGAGAGGAATTTCTAACATTAAATTTGACAAGGATATTACTTGTGATGCTTGTCAACTAGGCAAACAAGTAAAATCCTCCTTTAAACCTAAAGATGGAATTTCCACCAAGAGGCCATTGGAAATGTTGCATATTGATCTTTTTGGTCCAACTAGTCCTCAAAGTTTAGGAGGTAAACACTATGGTTTGGTGGTGGTGGATGACTACTCTAGATTCGGTTGAGTTCTCTTCTTAGCTCATAAGAATGATGCTTTCCATGCTTTTTCAACACTTTGTAAAAAGATTTAAAATGAAAAGGATTTGAAAATAGCCCACTTGAGAAGTGATCATGAAAAAGAAATTGAAAATCAAGATTTTGAAAAATTCTGTGATGATTTTGGTATTGCACACAACTTCTCATGTCCTAGAACTCCTCAACAAAATGGAGTAGTTGAAAGAAGGAATAGAAGCCTTCAAGAAATGACTAGGGCAATGCTTTGTGAAAATGATGTACCAAAATTTTTGTGGGCTGAAGCTGTAAACACAACTTGTTATATTTTGAATAGAACCATCATTAGAAAAGGTTTAAAGAAAACTCCTTATGAGCTATGGAAAGGAACCCCACCTAATCTTAAGTATTTTCACATTTTTAGATGCAAATATTTTGTACTTAACAATAAAGAAAATATTGAAAAATTTGATCCAAAATCCTATGAAGGAATGTTTGTTGGATACTCTATCACTAGCAAAGCATTTAGAATTTACCTCAAGGAACATAGAACCATAGAGGAATCCATGCATGTATCCTTTTGTGATTCTAATTCAATTCCCAATACCCTTTTAGATGATGATGCAGGAAGTGAAGTCGATATGAACCATCAACCAAGTCAAGAAAATTCTAAAACTGTCCCAAGTGAAGAACCTGTCCATCCAGAAATGTCTCATCAGGATGGAGGAGACATTTCAGTTTTGTCTCCTGAACCAACTAGAGAATACGGAACAGAACAATCTACGGAAGCTCATCAAGGCAGAACCTTACCTCAAAGGCCAAGAGAATAGAAGTTTTTGAAGGGTTACCCTCATGATTTCATCATTGGTGATCTTTTCCAAGGCGTAACATTAGATCCTCAAGCAAGAAGCAATTGGAACCAAGCAATGTTGCTCTCTTGTCCCAATTAGAACCTCTCAATGTGAAGCAAGCTCTTGAAGATCCCTCTTAGATTAAAGCCATGGAAGAGGAGCTAGCTCAATTTGAAAAGAATGAGGTTTGGACACTTGTACCATATCCAAATGGTAAGAAGGTAACCGGTACAAAGTGGATCTTTAAAAATAAATTGGGTGAGGATGATAGTGTTGTGTTCGTAACAAGGTTAGATTAGTGGCCCAAGGTTACGATCAAGAGGAAGGAATTGATTTTGATGAGTCTTTTACCCCGGTAGCAAGAATGGAAGCAATTAGGTTGCTTCTTGCCTATGCTACCCATAAAGGGTTTAAAATATTCCAAATGGATGTCAAATGTGCTTTCCTTAATGGTTTTATAGATAGGGAAGTATTTGTGACTCAACCCCCTGGTTTTGAAAATAAAGAATTTCCAAATCATGTTTTTAAACTTTCAAAGGCTCTTTATGGCTTTAGGCAAGCTCCAAGAGCTTGGTATGAAAGGCTTAGTGCCTTCTTGTTGGAAAATAAATTTCAAAGGGGTACACCGATACAAATTTGTTTATAAAAGAATCTAATGAGGATATTTTACTTGTTCAAGTTTATGTGGATGACATAGTGTTTGGTTCGGCCAATGAAACCTTGTGTGAAGAGTTTGGAAAACTTATGACTAGTGAGTTTGAAATGAGTTTGATGGGAGAATTAACTTTCTTTCTTGGTCTCCAAATTAAACAAACTCCTAGTGGTATTTTTATTCACCAAGGTAAATATGCAAAAGAATTAATCAAGAAATTTGGCCTTGAAAATTCTAAACCAATGGAAACTCCTATGCATCCAAATAATAAACTTGAAAAGGATGAAAATGGCAAATATGTGGATGAAACACGGTATAGAGGAATGATAGGCTCACTCATGTATCTTACATCCTCTAGGTCGGACATTGTTCAAAGTGTGGGTGCATGTTCAAGGTTTCAATCTCACCCAAAAAAATTCCATCTTTCAGCCGTCAAAAGAATCATTAGATACATTAAGGGAACATGAGATTATGGCTTATGGTATCCTAGATCTAATGAATTTTGTGCAGTAGGATTTTGTAATGCAGATTATGCGGGAGATCGGGTGGATAGAATAAGCACATCCGGAATGTGTTGCTTCCTTGGAAGCTCACTAAACATGTGATCAAGCAAGAAACAAGCCACTGTTGCTCTGTCCACGGCTGAAGCTAAATATATATTTGCCTCTGCTTGTTGTTCTCAATTAATTTGGTTAAAAACTTAATTAGAGGATTATAAATTGAAAATCAATAGCATAACTTTATTTTGTGATAATATGAGTGCAATAAACATTTCTAAAAATCCTGTTCTGCACTCTAGAACTAAGCACATTGAAGTTAGATATCACTTTATTAGAGAACATGTGCAAAAAAGTACTATTGATATTCAATTTGTGAAATCCGAAGAACAACTTGCTGATATATTCACTAAACCTTTGTGTGAAGATAGGTTTTGTTCATTAAGGAACAGTTTGGGAATGTTAGATTTGAATGCTGTTGAAAACTTGTGATTTTGATAATTCTGTTTGTTTTTGTCTCGTAGGAACTAGGAAGCAAGGAGACAAATCTGGCTATGCGATGAACAAGCCATGAAACAGGGGGAGACTAAACCTTGGTGTCAGTAAACTTGAGCCCAACTAAACTCTTTTGACCCACTTCATGACTCTGGCCCGTTTAAATTCTTCATCATATTAAAATAATTTTTTTGGAGGTTATCACATCATATCCTTTTAGGGGGAGTTCATGTCAAATCAAAATATTTTCTCTTATTCTCTCCCTTGATTCAGGGAAAAGATCTTTCAGTTACTTTTTTAATTTTAAAAAATTTCCTTGATGGATAACCGTTCCATTAAATACCCATTATTCTAATAATCCTCTCTCCACTCAGAATTTAATGTGGTTGTAACCTCTCTCCACATTCCAACCTCTTCGGTCATCTCTTCATCTTCTCACTCTCTACTTCTTCCACTTTCATAATGAGAAAGAAGTTGGCTACTAGAAAAAGCAACCGAACCCCTTCTTCCAAAATTCCTCCATCCTCCTCTGCTCCCCATACTCACACCCATATTCATATATACTCTGCTTCATTCTCATCCCCCTCTTCACATTCAACCGAAACTATGAGGAAGAAGGTGATACATCAAAGAACTTCTTCACACAAGAAGATTGGAAAAGAGAAGGGCCCTATGGCCGAAGAAGAAGCAGCATCACAGTCATCTCCACCTCCTTCACCTCCACGGCATTCAACACCTCATTCCTCTGGCCGAACCACTCAACGTTCGAAAGGTTACATTCTTTGCAACACTAGAGAACCATAAAATTTGGATTCTCTTGAGTTCAAAAAAAAGTTTAACAAGAATCATTCTCACTTTGATCCGGCTCGGTTCACATCTTGCGCTGCCTATGAGTTCCATTCACAAGTTCTAGTTAACCGTCATCTGTGTGCCTCTCATATTGTGAATCTGGAGACTCTGAGTGCAAAAGGAGTTGACTTCACAACATTTTTTGACAATCTCAAATGGACTCCTCTGTTTAAGATTCAAAAGCCTGTGTACCCAAATTTGGTTCGCAAGTTTTATGCGAACATGATGTATCATGATGGAATGTTACATTCTTATGTCAAGAAGGTGCATTTGACTTTGAACAGAGAGACTATTAGTGCTACCTTGGGATATGCAGATGAAGGAGCCACAGCATATATGTCCGGCAAATGGGACTCTAAAGTTGGGATTTCTCTTCAGATTGCACTAACTCAGGTCTGTGAAAATTTTTCTGCTCTTGATGGAACTGTTTTGACTCACAAGGCTCTAGGTCCAGTAAGAGCACTGCTTCATCGCATTATCAACCACATTCTGATGCCCCAGAGTGGTTCCTATTAGAGAGTAACTGTCTGTGATACCCTAGTTCTATTTGCTATTCTTACTTCTTCATCTATTTTCTTTGCTTATCTGATGGTGCAACACATGTGGGATTGTGTACGCAGTGATAAGAAGGCGAATCTTCCTTATAGTATTTTTCTGACATGTATTTTTGAATATTTGAATGTTGACTTAATCAATGAGCCTATAGAAAACAGGGTGTCTACCATTAAGGGAGGTAGAGTTTCTGGAACTATGAAAGGAAACAAGGGAAAAAGCTCGATGCCATCCATGTCATCTGATAGTGATCTTGAAACTCGTCCTTCTGATCCATCTAAGCTTTCTGAATCAATCAAAGACGTCCTAAATGAGCTTTCAAACATATCCAATTTGATGGTGCGCTCTTGCAAAAAAGCTCGCAAGCAGGCCTACAAAAATGAAAAGGCATGGACCAAATATAATGAAAGGATCAATCTGCTGCTCAAGAGCTTTGAAAAGGACATGGCTCACTCCGACAAAGACAATGATCTCTTTGACTCTGATGTAAATCTGTCTGATACCTAACCATTAGGCTCACTGCTGCCCTTTTTTGAACAATTTCTTGTTTATTGCTCCTTTGGTTTTAGTACTGTTTTTTTTTTAACTGCTTGTTGATGGATGACTATACTCGACTACTTTGAACTCTTTTGCTTTGTTAATAAAATATTCTGTGTTTTCATCATGCTGGTTTTTTTATGCAGGTTCCCCTCTTGATGACAAAATGGGGAAGAAAGTAGAAAAAGGGGCTGATCTAATGATAAATCCAATGATACTCTGATTATTTCTACCAATTTTTATTTGATCTGATATGTTAAATGAACTGTATGTTGCTGGATATATTTTTTTTTATAGAATTGTTTGGCAGGAAATATTTATTTTGAACATGGTGATATAAAGTATGTTGAGTCTTGGTTATATGTTTCAATATATTCTAAAAGTACTCAGACATACTTTATGTTTATTTTTCTTTGAGCAGCATGTTATCTAAAAGAGAACAAATTGAGTTTTGATTATTCTTATCCATTTGCTCAAAAATCAAGTTGATCAACATGTTCCTATTTGAAGGGTTCCATATGTTGAATACATAAATTTTTGGGAACTATTTTAAGCATGTTGTTACAAGTATGGCTTCTACTGAAAAATTGTACATATTAAGGGGGAGCTATGTAACAAATAAAAAGGGGGAGGATTCAAAACCTTTGAAGGAGTACTCTTAATCCTTAACCTTTTTCAATTTTGTTTTAATAATATTTGTCATCAAGGGGGAGATTGTTGAGTTTGAAAAACTTCAATTCATTATGATGATCAAACATTATTAAAAATATTAATTAGATATTATTAATTTGATTATTGCTGCAAAATTTGTTTATTTAATAATATTTGTTTTGTGTGCAGATTTTTTGTCATTGGGCATAAACAACAAAAAGTCCAATAGGTTGGAAAAATATTCAACATGTGGTACAAAAATATTCAAGCATTATGGCTGAATTATTTTTTATGTTGATTGGGCTATGAAAACTGATACAAAGCCCAAGATATAATTGTCTTGACCCAATATCATCATGGGTCCGAAAATTGGAAGAAGAAAGAAAGCAAGGGTGCATGCTTTCCATGGATACCCACTTCTCTCTTTGATGGAATTCAAATTTAATTACTTGATTAAATGCATTGGTAACAGGAAAGAGAAAGTTGAAATTGGTTTGATGGCAAATAAGAGTTCACACGTTACTATGCATAGGGGAATGGAAAGTTGAAACTTAACTCATTTTAATTTCTTTCTTTACTTCCATTGAAAGATTTTTTCCATTCTCTCTCTTCTCTCTCTTCTCTCTCTTCATTTCGGTTATTTCAGTGTCAGAGAAGAAGATGGTAGAAGTAAGTAATCAGAGGAAGAAAACAGAAGCTAGGAATAAGCAAGCGGCCAAGGTGATGATGGCCTTTGCAAAAAGAAGATCTACAGTATGGAGTGGCTAGGATTTTTGCCACTAAAGGTAAGGTGTGGAGAAGAAGCTTCAAGGTCTCCATGCCAAAAATGGTTGCAATCCGTTTCGGTCAGAGAGGAAGATCTCTGAGGTGAAGCTCATTTCTACTTTTTGTTCATCCATCACAGAAGGTAGCTACTGTAGCTACGTGGAGGAAGAAGCAGAAATAGAACAGATGGAGCTGTCAAGAATCAAGAGTTCATCAAGGGTCAGAAATCTTTCTTGGGGACAAAGTCAAGATGGAAGGCTCAAATTGACGAAGCTTGATGAGAAGGGATGAGAGAGAGGTACATGCATGTTAATTTGCTTTCGGTTCTCCCTCTCTCTTCTTTCTGTCCGAACCAGTTTTGGTGTTGAAGAAGAAGAAGTTGGCTCGGTTGAACCGTTTCAACCTTGGAAGCTTCCCCTTCTATAATAAGGGTGAATGGCCAAGGGTTGAAACAAGGAGAGAAAGTACAGAGTTCTCATAGCTACCCAAAGCTTACAGAAGTTATTCTTCTTCAATGTGTTTCATTTTGTATTTTCTTTAGTTTTGTCTGTCTGAGTCTCATGGTGAAAAAGGCAAACAGAGTGAGGTTTGTAAGAAAAAACCATTGAGTGGAAAAAGGCAGAGTGTACAAAATTAAAGAAAAAGCCATAGATGTCTTAGAGGTCCTTTGTACATCTGTATTGTGTATCATGATTTTGTGGGAATCCTCTTGCAAGTTGGGTTAGCACTTTGCAGTTAAAAGTTTGGTAGGTGACCAAGTCAAGTTCAGTATTGGGGATAGATCCTGGACTTGTCCCGGATAGGAAGGGTAGTTCCTAGAGAGAATTGGTGTTTGTAATTAGTTGATTATAGTGAAATTCCATCATTGTTGTGATGGAGACTGGTTGTAGGCTGTATTGCACTTAGCAGCTGAACCAGGATACTTCTTGGTGTGATTCTCTCTTTCTCCTCTACTCCATTTCTGTTTCTGTTACGTAGGAGACAAAATTGAAAAGTATCTCCTGATTGATTACGAGACAAAAAAAAAATTTCTCTTGACTAATTACGAGACAAAAAGAAAAAAAAATCTCCTAAAACTATTTCGAAGGTCATAAAGTAATACTTAAAAAGAGGGACTAAGATTCAACCCCATTTTCTTAATCACTGATTACCATCATACCTTTTTTTTGGACAAAGATCGCTTTGTCCTTCAGAAAAATACTCACGGATCAAATTAGGTGTTTATCCTTATCCTTATCGACATAGTAAGTTGTGTTCATGTGTCCATTGCCTTTGATTGTCTAAATCTCTTGAGAAATTTCTTACTGTATATTAGCTTCATTAATAAAGTTCCTTCCTTTGCTTGCTTAATTTGGTATTAAAAAAAAAAAAGATTTTTCACATCGCAAACATCTTAAATTTATTTTGCAAAATATTGGATAAATGCTTTTATAAACTTTCATTAATAATACCAAAAATAATGTTATCACATAAACTTCAACCAAAAAGATATTTTTCTTTTTGTTCAAGATAAATTGAGATTCATTCATTTTGAAAACGCATGTGATCCAGATATGCAGAATCTTCGAATTCGGATGGTGAGGATTAGTCTCATACAAAATATGTATAAATTCTTCTATAGTCATGGTTCTTTTATTATAAACTCTAAATATTTTACTGTACAATGAATATTTTAAAAATATTCCTTCATCAACTTTTACAGCAAATATTTTTACTGTACAATGAATATTTCAAAAATATTCCTTCATCAACTTTTACAGCAAATATTTCAAAATTATCTTTTCTATTATTAAAAAAAATATTTAGCTTTCTTCTCTTGAACAATTTATATGGAGTTTTTTTTTGTTTTTTTTTTTTTTTAAAAGAATAGCTCTAATAACACTATTCATAATATATC
>NC_029790.2:111579922-111616417 GCF_000816755.2 Arachis ipaensis | reverse complement strand
ATCTTAATTATTTTTTTTTTTATTTAGATTTGTTTGGATTCAAACTTATCTACTCTCTTAACGTTATTTTCCCAATAGTCTCAACTAACTTTTCTAGAACAAACAAATATTATTTTAACTTTCTTTATAAACAAAACGGCTTACCGCTATCTTGATATAGATGTAGAGAACATCTCATGTTATTAAAAAGCTATGATGGATTATTTAAGTTACTAATTATGTATTTCTTGTTAACCTATAAGTTTGTTTAACAGCCAACGGCTACTCGAGACCTGAAAGCCAATTTAAAATAGTTATGTTATTTATGTTATGGGACGTTTATTCAAACTGAATTTAGAGAGACTGTGAGTAAAAAGAAAACTAGTTATGATCAATCATATTTACTTATAAATAGACTTCTGTGATTGCAAGCCTTCACATAACCAAAAGAGAAATTAAGAAAGAAATACTAGTTACCATATAATACAATTTGGAGAGAGGCATGGAGTTGAAGAAACAGGTGGTGTTTGTGAATCTGTTCCTTTTAGTTTTAGGAATGACTACCACTATTTTCGCTGGGTTTGATAGAATTCCAAGTGTGTTGAAGGAAGCTGCAAATCTAAATGATGACGATTACTATCCGTGCTGTGATAATTGTGTCTGCTCAACCATGACGAGTGGCACATGCCAATGTAAGGATGTTGTGGATGCGTGCCACGTGTCCTGTGGTAATTGCATTTGTACATCTCCAAAACACTGTGGTTGCCATGATGAATTGGAGTCCTGCGATCCTCCATGTGCTTACTAACTCAAAATCTTAAATACCAAGCTAACTTTGGTGAAGTTCAGTTACTATTGATGTAGCCACGAGGCAACTAATTCACTTGGCCTACCTTTACTTTCGTGTGGATAGAAATATTAGCAAATAAAGACAAAAATTTACTTCTTTTATTTAAATAAAAAATTTGAAGGAAGCTACTTAACAAGGAACCAAAATAGGTGAAAAGAATAAATAAAAATGTGAAAATACATGTTAGAACTAACTTTGGATTGAAGCCAATTAGGTACTCTGATAGGTACTCTCTATTAATCGATTGACGCAAATATGAAAATCGAAGAGGCAGACTCGACGGAAGTCAGCTATATCGAAGAAGGGGTTAGTAGTGTCGAAGATGGTAGACAAAAAATCGAATCGAAGGCAAAAGTTTCAATCTCTAAAGAAATTTGTTAGTTGAGAAAAGAAGTGAAAATTAACTATATAGGATTCATCGAGGATAGTCAATTTATGAAGGAGATGATTTTGATTGACTAGGATTCATCAAGAAAGAGTGAAGCAATCGAAGAAGTGAAAAAGTTAATAAGTGAAGATAGTTAGTGGCAGTTACAGACGGCATTCAAAGAGAGCGAGAATGGTTATTCAAGAATTGACGCACGTGGAAGTTATATCTGAATTTGATTGATCGAAGACTTCCATAAATACGTGAAAGATCGAAGGAACAAAGGTTAGAATCTTTTTAGAGAAAACACTCACACTCACTCACATCCCCAACGACTTTTTGAGTCAATCAAGAAGGGTTCCTTCTATGTCTTTACTTTTCATCTAAATTTTCTGCAACTTTCTTTTCATGCAATTTATCTTCCTTGCAATTTCCTTTCCTTTCCTTTAAATGCGGCAACTTTTACCCTTTTCAGTCTTTACCTTTTAATTTGCCATTTATTTTTCCAAACACTTTTTCTTTCTGTAAATTGATTTTCCTTTTTATTCAAGCCATTTAAATTTTACTGTTCATTTCGAATTTTTGCAAATCTTGGTTCTTTCTTCTTCATTATTATCAAAGGCATAGATTTTGATGCAAATAAAACTGGTACCCGCAAAAGAGGAGTAGGTTTTGCTCCCAGACCATTAGATATTGAACCACTATCGATTTGTTAAAAAATCGACAAAACAAATTGGCACGCCTGGTGGGACAGTTTTAAAATTTAATTGTGTCAAAATTTGTTGCTTTCAACTGATGCATTGAGCATGCAGTGTTGATATTTGGTGCATGCGATTAAGAAGTGGTAGAATTGTTACCATGTCTGACGATGTTTCAAATGGCAATGCAGAAACAAGTAATAATGCCCCAATAACTGATACACAAATTTCTGCAAATTTGATTCCACATGCAGAGTATAATTCTGGGGAGAATATTGCAGTTATTGATGCAAGTGTTGGTGGTAGTGGGCAAAATTCACGCCCTAGGATCACCCCAGTACTGAATCAACCGCAAGTAACTACAGGTTGGCTTCCATCTGGCCTTCCTCCTAGCTATACACCTCCTATGGGCAGCTACACATTTTCAGTCAGATTTGGAAATGTACCAGGTACAGTTTCTAACCAACCTTCTTTCTCATATCCCAATGTTAATCGAGATTACCAAGTGGGATCCTCGTCGAATAATTCAGGATCGATGGCTAAGTTTCGACAATATATTGACAAAAGCCATAATGATTTAGTCAACCTGTTGACTCACCAGATGAGTACTATTCTGAATTCTATCCTGGCTGACAATGAGTCAAAATATGATCGACTGGTTAAACAAGTCGAGAGAATTGTTCGAATTGTCGATTATGATGAGGGGCAGCCTATCTCCCAAGATTTGGTAGTAAACCAGGAGAACGTAGGATATAATGAGGAGAATGTATTTAACAATCCTGAAAGGGAAGAAAATATCCCTTATCTCATTCGACGAGATCAAAATGCTGATGAAGTTTTGAATGGACTTCACACACAGCGTGGATATCATTACCAGGTGACAAAGATTGTCGAGGATGTCCTCAATAGAATGGGTATCAACGTGGGTCTCATGCAGCAACTATATTTTGTTTCTGCTTTTTCTTCTGCAGTGCAAATGACAGAAGTGCCAATGGGTGTAAAAAATCCCAAAATAATTACAAAATTTACAAGAGAGGCTGGAGAGTCAACTGTCAAGCATATTGCTCGCTATATGGTCGAATTAGGAAATTTGGCAAATAATGAAAATCCGAGAATAAAGTTTTTTCCTGCTTCATTAACAAAAAATGCTTTTCCTTGGTTTTCAAATCTGAGACCCAATTCGATTTTAACATGGGCACAATTGGAAAATACTTTTCATGCTCAATTTTATAGAGCAGAATTGAATATCTCGTTGAAAGATTTGCTTGCAATGAAACGAGATGATGGAGAATCGATAGATGACTATATAATTCGATTCAAAAATGCTCGCAATCGATGTTATGTATCGGTCCTTGAAAGAGAGATTGTCAAAATAGCCATCAAAGGTCTTGGTTGAATATGCATATTCAAAATATGCGTCGAAAATTACTCAATATGCATATTCCTGATTTAGCCTATTTGGTTGAGAGAGTTCGACAAGTTGAAAAAACAAAAGAAGAAAAGAAGAAAGAAAGAGAAATGGTTGAATATGAGTTTGTCGAAAACAATATTTAATTATGATAAGTGTTTTTGCTTTTCTCCTTCTAGCAAATAAAAAAATTCATCATCAAAAATAATATTTTCGACAAGTTATTGTTTAATTCTTCGACAAGCCAATGTTCGACAAATTTGAACTTTGTCAAGTTACAGGTGTATATTGGAACACTTTGGAAGGAGTTGCGTACTCTATAAAGGTATGTACAAATATGTCTGTAGAAAGAAGTTCTTGAGAAGCGGTTATTGGTAGTTGTTAGATATAACTGTGAAAATGAGAAAAAATCTTTTATCAACTTTGAAACTCTATAAAGTTGATCAAATTTCAAAAAAGAAAAAGCTTCTCTGTTCAATTTTGAAGTTGTGAAATTGGAAATTAGAAAAAATGGATCTTGATCATAATATTTTTGAATCATCAAATATAACAACTCTCTGACCACAGTGATCCGAGAAGGAAAAGAAGAATTACCATGATTTGGATAATATGTTGTCATAAAAAAAATCGATGAGGTATCGAAATGAACACGGCTGAAAATATTCAACAAAATGTTGAAGATCTAATAGTTCGACAAACAGCCACTTTACCTCAAGATGTCGAAAACAAATACTTGGGGCATTTCTTATATCGAAGATAATTTTTCTTTGATAAATTGAAAAAAAATTATCCTTGGCTCTTCAAGAATGGCATGATACTTTACTAATATTTTGTCATGCACTATCTGAAAATATTTGTGAAAATTTGTACAATATATGAAATTTGATCAAATAATTATTTAGGGCCAGTTTTAAATTGATCAAGCCATCGAAAATTAATTTCGACAAAGAAGAGCAAGCTAGACAAAGAGGCAAGACGTCCAGAGGCTCCATCCTCTCAAAGTCCACATGACAATTATTCATCTTAGTTTTGTTGATCCCTGACTATTGGGGTTGGATGGATCAAGAATTGGCAAGAGTTTGGTGATCCAAAAATGAGATAATAGCAATAACAACAGGCTCGATGTTGTTATTTTGGTCGAGACCGTGCTAGAAATACCAGTTTTTGAGGTCGAATTGGTGATAACTAAAGTGGTCGACATTTGTATCGTGTTCCTTCTACTTTGACTGATTGAGGTAAAGTAGTTGAAACTCCATTCCTAAAAATGGATTAACTATGTCGAGGAAAATTTTGAGGAAGAAGATGAAGAAATGACTGGTACTGCCGTCGAAAATATGGAATAATAGTAAGTATTTATAGTTTCTTCCTTCTAGTCGAAAAAATAAATATTTATGGGGCATTTGTTATATCGAAAATAATATTTTCGATAAAGATATTATTGAACTCTTTGACAAGCCAATGTTTGACAAGAATAGATTTCGATCATTGCCAAGTACCAAAAAATATTTCGATCAACCTCCAAATACATGTCAGAATCAACTTTGGATTGGAGCCAATTAGGTACTCTGATAGGTATTCTCTATTAATCGATTGACACAAATGTGGAAATCAAATATGCAGACTTGACGGAGGTTAGCTATATCGAAGAAGAGGTTAGTGGTGTCGAAGATGGTAGACAAAAAACCGAATTGAAGGCAAAAGTTTCAATCTCTAAAGTGATTTGTTAGTTGAGAAAAGAAGTGAAGATTAACTACATAGGATTCATCGAGGATAGTCAATCCATGAAGGAGAGGATTTTTATCGACTAGGACTAATCAAGAAAGAGTGAAGCAATCGAAGAAGTGAAAAAGTTAATAAGTAAAAATGGTTAGTGGCAGTTACAGACGGCACTCAAAGAGAGCGGGAACGGTTATTCAAGGATTGACACGTGGAAGTTATATCTGAATTTGATTGGTTGAAGACTTCCATAAATACGTAAAAGATCGAAGAAACAAAGGTTGGAATCTTTTAAGAGAAAACACTCACACTCACTCACATCCCCAACGACTTTCGGAGTCAGTCAAGAGTCTTTTTCTTTGAAGGGTTCCTTCCATGTCTTTACTTTTCATTTAAATTTCCTGCAACTTTCTTTTCATGCAATTTATCTTCCTTGCAATGTCCTTTCCTTTCCTTTAAATTCAGCAACTTTTACCCTTTTCAGTCTTTACCCTTTAATTTGTCATTTATTTTTCCAAACACTTTTCCTTTCTATAATTTGATTTCCCTTTTATTCAAGCCATTTAAGTTTTATTGTTCATTTCGAATTTTTGCAAAGCTTGGTTCTTTCTTCTTCGTCATTGTCAAAGGCATAGATTTTGATGCAAATAAAACTGGTACCCGCAAAAGATGAGTAGGTTTCGCTCCCAAACCATTAGATATTGAACCACCATCGATTTGCTAAAAATCGACAAAACACATTGTTCTTCTGCTTTTGATTCTGATTCTATTCTTTTGCTTTTGATTCTATTGTTGTTATTGGTTCTGCTACTTCTATTTATATCTTTGTTGTTGTTCTTCAGAGTTGAGAGAGATGGTAATGGTTTCTCTTTTCTTCTTCTCTTCTACTGTTGCTGCTAGTTGAAATGAATTGTGTTTTAATTCTTTGATATTTGTTAGTTAAAATTCTGTTGCTGCTGTTAAAATTCTAGTTGAAATTCTGTTGAAAAAGAAGAAGAGATGCTGCTGTGATGGAGAAGAAGAAAAAAAAGAATAGTAACGGAGTATTTTGGTGAAAAAAGAGAAGGGTATTTTGGTTCGAAGGACGATTTTAAAATCTAAATTAAATCTTCTTTTTTTACCAAAGATAGGAGACTCGAACCCGCAACCTCTTAATTGAGTATGGGGAGATTATGCCATTTGAACTATAACTCATTGGCTTTTTTTTACTAAAGATAGGAGACTCGAACCCGCAACCTCTTAATTAAGTATGGGGAGACTATGCCATTTGAGTTATAACTCATTGGCAATCTAAATTAAATCTTAGGGACGATTTTATATGTAAAAAAAGTTGGAGACGAAAAAAAATTTCGGTATTAAAAGAATCATAAATTGAAAGTTTTAAGTTGATGATTAAATTTGAAGAGTTTAAAAATTTACCATGTTTCGAAATCAAAAGAGAAATTCAAAATGAATTCAAATTCCATAATACAATATTCATGAAGAATGGAACATATGAGTTGAAAATTTGACCTAACCTTAAAGTATTTGAAGCAAATTTGAATAAGAAATTTGACTAGTTAAGTTTTTACTGCTTTCTTGAAATATTACAATTAGTACTTAGTTGTTATGAGAATTATTACTATATTAAACTTTGCTTATACAAAGGTATACATGCTTCAGTTTGGGTAAACAATTTAAATAAATTCTTTTGAAAAAAGGGGTTAAAATATAAGGATTTTTATTAATAACAGCCTATAAATAAGTTATTTTGTATTTGAATTTTTAGCTATAGAAGTACTTATTTTAAAGTTGTAGCGTTTGGATAAATGACTAAAAAAATACAATTTTTTTTACACAAGAGAATAGATATTAAAATAGCGATGGTAACGAATACATTCCAATAAAATTCTAATTCACAATAATCTTGATGGTAATGCTAAAGAAATTATTGTATAGTTAATGTTTGATGTTTTATTGCATATAATATGGTATATAAAAATAGAAAACAAATGTGAAATGTGTCATGTATGTTTTGTTGCTGTTTTTTATATTTTTGCTACTCTACTAGAACTCCTTTCTTCTTTATTGGGGTCGAAAAAACAAAATCACATGTGAAAAAAGTAGAATTGAAATTGAGATTTCATACCACACACAATGTTAAATACAAACTTAACTCTAAAAATAGAGTGATAAAATGATAAAAAAAAAATACATGGAAGGGACATATATAGCAGTGATTCAGATGAAACATGGTGTGAAAATAGTGTTGGATAGTCAGTACTTCCAGCAGATGAAATATTGCGTGAAAATAGTAGTGAAAGGCTAATACTTTTAGCAGATGAAATATTACATGAAACTGATGATGGAAGACAGTACGTTTAGCAGATGAAATATTGCATGAAAATGGTGGTTGATGACCAATATTTCTAGCAAAAACAAGAAATAATTTTCACAGAACTAATAATGAAAGTAGCACAAAAGGAGAGAAGTCATATTTTTCTATTTCTTCAAAAATTCTGAATTAACATCTCAAAAAGTTAAAAGTATTTCTCAAGAATAATACCAAACACGTGTAATGTAATTTTTCATAATTCAAAAGTAACAAAAAAAACTGTTGCTACTTCCCAAACGCATCTTTAATATAATTTGTTGTGTTCCATATAATACAGAGGCTATTGATTAAAAGGTCTCTTATTCTTTTCCATGAGTATTAGTGAATTTGAGAGATAAAAAATATAATAGTACTATTTATGTGAGTGAATGATTTTGAAACCAATAATTGTGAATAGCATACTTACATTTTTATTCAACTATTAGTTTAGAAATCTAATTTTTCCTTAATTTCTCTAAATCCAAATCTAAAATTGAATGCAGAGTAATCGATGATACAAACCGGAATATGTTTTACGTGAACTAGAAGACCCATCAATGAGAGATGTTAGCTATAATGGGTTTGAAGAGTATACGAGCAAGCCTTAAAATGGGATGTGCTTCTACCTTCTTGGAATGATGGTGTTGAAATCGAAGACAAAAATAAATTTTAAGCGATAGTTTTTTTGAGGCCAACAAATTTTGATATGAAAATATTTTTGGAGATGTGCTCTAAAATGATATTGGATGGTATTATGTTATGGCATGATAGATTCATAGATTCAGACCTTCTTCCAATATACAAGAAGATTTAATCAAATTTTTTAATTTTTATACATGTGCATGAGTGCATCTCGCTACATGCTAAAAATCATTTTAATTTTTTTTTAAATTTCCTGACAATGCATCTTGTTAATGGCGAGAAAAATGTTTTGATTTTATTTTTGATTTTTTTTATAACATTTCCATTCACAATCTTATTTTTTCTATCTCACCTATAACACTTCCATCAACAACAAACTCAACACTTTCTTCGACATTCTCTCCCTTCACAATAATCACAACCACCATACATTATTATTGTGTCCTTCATCATCCTATTTATTCTCGATTCTCAAGCAACCATCAACCTTTCCGTTTCTCCTTCGAGTTTTCATTAAAATGGTTTGATAATTCTCTCCTAAACAAACAAACAACAACAAAAATCTAAAAAATTAAATATATTTATTAAATAAAAAAAATTCATAACATGGTCATAAAATAAGATTTTTAACCTTTTACACAAAAAATTATTTAAAAAATCTTATTAACAAATAAGAGTAAAAAAAGTATAGTTATTAACTACTATCAACATCATAAAATAGAAAACAAAATACAAAAATTCAACTAAAAAAGTATATAAAAAAATTCATAAATCTTATTCACAATTGTTTTGAAAAAAATATATGCAATTCTCTTGTAACTTTTTAAAAAGAGATGAAGCATTAATAAAGAGGATAAAGAACCCAAAGAAACTTTCAAATGCTATAAATCTTTCAAATCACTTTTCAAACACTCTAAATTTTTTTTATTTTAAATTTCATTCCGTCACTATATAACAATTAAAAGTGATAATGTTAGAATTTTTTTTATCTATGAGCTATGAAAATAAAAGAATAGAGAGAAAAAGGAGGATTCAGATCTTAGATAGAGAAAAAGAAATAAAAATAATTAATAAATATATATAATGAGAAAAAATGTGAAATTTTTACATATAAAAATGAAAGAAAGAGATGAGATTAGATAAGAGAATGGATTTGAACACGTTTGTGTGATAAGACAACTCATAATACATCTTCTCGCACTTTATCTATCTATCTATTAATATATAATAAAAGAGTAGTAGTAGGTTCTTTACTCGACAAGTGATACGTTCAATGCTTGACAAGTACTAGCTTTTATTTGATATGCTGTGGTATGTGATTCTAAAGGTATAAACTAGACAAAATTTAAATCTAATAGAAAAATATAAGCTGATTATTGATAAGCTGTGATCTGTGGTTGGAAAGTATGATAGAATTGACTGAGATTATGGAGTTGTGGTAATATGTAGGTAGATAAAGAGGATTTTATGCGAAAAAGATTCTAAAAAATGCTATTATCAGGTGAGATGAATCAACACTCTCATGGGTGGATCCAACAACGACACAATTGCTACCAAAAGACTGCTAATGCCAAGGGATAGCAAATAGGAGAATAAGGCTAAAGATTCCAAATCAAGGATTTGTCCTCCTTTAGCTACCGTAATTTGTTTCCAAGGTTCGATGCAATAGTTTTTTTTATTTGGTTTGTTACAGTATAAAACTTGAGTTTAGGCTTATTAGTCCTAAAGATGAAAGAGTAAATTAATTTATGAACGAGGTCTATTTGATATATATTATGATTGGTGTGAATTCTTTAGTACGTATTTTATGACCTATAATCTCCTTCGTGCTCCCCTGTTTCCGAATGGTGCCACAAGTTTCATCAAATTCGTTTAAAAAATTGTAGAGTCTGCTATGATTATTTCTACGTGTTTTCAAAATTAAATATATTTTCTCATATCTAATTAATGAGCTGTATTTTTTATAATTGCAGCTGGATTATTAGTATCAAGAAATTAAATATATTTTTTTATATCTAATTAATGAGTTACATTGTGCATTGGATTAGACTGACAATAATTTAGTGGTTAGTGGAATCATTACTTTTCTTAGACAAATGATATTTGAGAAGAGAAAAAATCTCATTGATCTTGAGACAAATATGAGGAAGAATAATTTTACTAATTTATATGTTTAGTTGTAGATAATTACCAGCTAATTGAATTTAGCAAACAACTTTCTTTTAACTTAGTAATTCACATAAATATGTATTCAAGCTACGTGTATTTTTACTGTATGTGCTTTAAGATGTTATTTTACAGTTATAAGTTGGTTTATCCATGACTTTTCAGTAAATAAAGCTCAAAGCTGCAAGAATGCACATTTATGTCAGAAGAGACGGTCAAATTATCAAGCTGACGTAACAAAAATGCGCCTTGAGAGAGGAACGACAAATACCAATTCAGGTAGGAATACAACAATCTTTCCATAAATCTTGGATTATGAATTTATAAAACATAAATTATATGATGGAGTCGAGCACACAGAGTACATCATTTTCCGTCAGATACATTGACTATGTGACTAATTTACAAGCATGGAGGATAAAACTTTTGAAATATAAAATTAAAATTAAATATCAAAATACATGGACCATCGTAATTACAAAAATACATGGACCACTAAGTTGAACATTAGAATTTACCACCAAATTTTGTGAATATTTTGAGCGTTTTTTTTTATTTATTTTAGACTCTTTCTTTTTGGCTTTTGAGATGATGCATGATGTGATTATACTATTTAGCATTTTTAAAGAAATGAATATATAGAGAGAGAATATGATTTTATATGTGATTTGTATGGAGAAATGTTAAAGACTATCAAACATGGTATTAACTAGCCTTTTAATTATATATATCTTACATTAAGACTGATTTGCTTGGCTCCTTTTTTTTTTTGCTGTTCTCTTTTTTGTACTTCTTTAAATATCTGTTTGATTCTACAAAGTGATATCAATGCAAGTTTATAGATAGCTAGATTAATTTATAACAATCCATTCAAAGTTTTCAAACAATAGAAAAAATAAAAATGGTTAATATTCAAAATGATGTCTAAAGAGATCATGTATATGTTAATGAAGCTTTTCAAAAACTCAGTTTTAATTAACTTTTTATTAATACAACTATTTTTTATTAAATTGGAAGTTAAGATTTTTAAAATCCAATTAAATTACATAAACAATTTTTGTATAACTGTAAAGTTAGTGATATGCGATGATACGGCAGCAGATGGGAGAATACACATATATGAGAAAAATCACAGCTATCTAAAGATGCCATCAACCTATTCAAAAGAGATATCCTGAATCTCAATATTAAATTGGCAGAGCTTCAGGAACTGCTTGATGAGAAAGAAGCGAAATTATCACACTACAAAGAGGAGGTAAGTATGTTCAATTCTCTCGAGACTCTAATGAGATATGAATATTGATTTTTTTAATTAGTTGTGATTGAAGTATGGAAGGGAATATTAGTTCATTGAGTAATTTTGCGAGACAAAAATTCTCAGATGTCAAGAGGCATACATCCATCTCCTGTTTTTGGTGGTTCTCCTAATCTTAAAGCATTAGCAATTGAAGCAAGTAATGCTGAAGAAATGAATGAGGAACATTTTGGGTTTTTTACTTAAATAAATTAAATGCATTTTAAAATTACCCAATTCCCCTGAATCAGATTCTGCAACGTGATTATCCTTTTTGTATTATTATATAAATCGTCCCAAGGTTCAAAGGATTATATAACACGTAAATCATCTCACCCTAGGACGATTAATGAATGAATTTGTGATGCAAAATAAGAGTAAATCGTGGCAGGGCTTCTTGGGTTAGTAGTTGAGCATAAATCGTCCCAGGGTAGTAGGTTTTACGAGTTAATGGGCTAAACCAAACTGGGCTGCCACGATTTATGTGTTTTTTCGGACCCTCAGGACCCTGGGACGATTTATGTGTTACTCTGTAACACTCAAAGGGCTGGGACGATTTATGGCCAAGTAATAACCCTAAGGACTCAAGCACGAGTCATCTTTGTTGTTGCTGCGGCGTAAAGGGTTGAAGGAGGTCTTGGAGCCACCATTGTTGACCTGAGAGAGTTTGGGTGGAGAAGTGTTTTTGGGTGTGGGACCAGCCGGTGGCGGAGGTGCAACTGGTGGTGGGCAGAGGCGTCTGAGTGGCACCGGGGGTGGTGGCAGCGGGCCGCAGGTGGTCGGCAGGAGGAGTTGGGGGATCTCTCCGGCGGTGGTAATGGCCGCGAACCAAGGAGATATGTACCGCCTGAACGGCGTTGCGCATGTTGCCGGATTTATCGATCAAGAGGTAATCTTATAAATTTTGTAATGGTTTTAAATTTTGGATGATATAGTATGTTGGATGATATTGTATAGGGTGAATATGCATCTTAGAATATTTTTTTATTAAGACGTTGCCGGATATCATGTATAGTGATTTAGTTAGTTTTTTGGTTTAGTATAAGACGTTAGCAATCAGTGGTCTTATAAGATCATGGAATTCACTAATCATAGGGTGATGGTTCTGACGGTAGAATCCCATGGAATTTGCTGATTTTACTATAGACTTCGGACCGGCTCGAACCGGACCGAACCGAACCGGACAGGTTCGAATCGGACCGAAACAAAGCGGTTCGAGGGTTAAACCGGCCAATGGGATCCTGAATCGGGCCAGTCGGATGATATGACCGGATGAGGGAACGAACCGGTTCGGTGTGGTCATACCCGGATTGAAATGGTTTAAACTGATATCAGTTAGTAAGACCGGGTCGACCGAACCAGTTGAGTTTCAAATTTTTTTTAAAAATGTTGTAGAGATATTAATAGTGAAAATATGTATTTAAATTTTAGTTTTGAAAATTATTAATATGTTTTATTTTTTAAATATATAGGACGAGGTCAATCTGTTCAACCGGTGAATTTCCGGTTGAACCGTTAACCCGTTGAAATGATCGGTTCGGTTGTGACTTTTATGGTTCTTACATTGTATTGGTAATGTCGATTTGAACATGAGATGTTATTATGAACATATCCATTTTGATGGCATCTGTGAGTTGAATATTTGTCATGGACTAAGTTATTTTCTATGTGTGTGTGTATAAGGACCCGAAATAATGATGTGCTTATGCTTGCGTATTTTCAGCCAACCCGGTGCGTTAGGAGCGTGCATCGGCAACAGAAGATGATACTGCATGATCGTATACTCCCGTACTTAGATCGTGCGAACCTATTACATGTTGCTCGGTTGAATGATTACTGGTTCAAGCTTGATGAGCCACTGATCAGTGCTTTTGTGGAGAGATGGCGTCCCGAAACACATACCTTCCACATGCCATTTGGGGAGTGTACCGTAACACTACAAGATGTGGCATACCAGTTTGGCCTTCCAATTGACGGTCATGCAGTGAGTGGGTGCCTCAGTGACTTCGAGCAGTTGATGGAGGGTGGCAAGCCTGCATGGGTGTGGTTTGGAGAGCTATTTGGTGAACTCCCACCGGAGGACTGCATCGATGACTTCACAGTTTCTTTTTCTTGGTTCCAGAACAAGTTTAGAGTTCTGCCCGCTCATGCGTTAGAGGAGACGGTACAGATCTATGCACGGGGTTATATCATGATGTTGTTGTCCACCGCGCTGTTCACGGATAAGTCTGGTGCCAGGGTATACTTACGGTGGCTCCCGTATGTTGCAGACCTCGATGGACTCGGCAAGTACAGCTGGGCTTCGGCCACCTTGTCTTGGTTGTACAGATGTCTCTGTAGGGTTGCGAATCGGAATGTAAAGAACCTCGCTGGACCGCTGTCACTACTACAGTCCTGGATATTTTGGCGTTTCCCGGCATTCAGGCCTAGAGGGTTTGATGCTATTCTCTGGCCGCTTGCTGCGAGGTATATCATTTTGATGCATAATCATTGTCATGCACATGTTTGTATCGTATTTTATAAGCTCACTTATGGATGCTTTGTAACGGTACAGGTGGGGTCGGTTTCTTCCTTCGTCGGATGAGAAGGGTCCCCGTGTGATTGCTACCCGACACAGATTAGATAGGCTGACTGGCGATGATGTAAGTTTGAATGTATATAATGCTATTTTCTGTACTTCTGTTTTCATATACTCGGTTGGTAATGTTGACTGATTTCCATGTTGCAGATCTGGGTTGGGTGGCGGTGGTGGTGGGGGTGCTAGCGGAGCTGTTTGGGGTTGGGGTGGTGGCAGTGGGGGAGGAGACAGTGGAGGAGGAGGTGGGTCAGCACGGGGAGGTGGTAGTACCTCCGGAGGGCATGTTACTGGGCATCAAGTTGATGCAGGTGTTGTAGGGGTTGAGGGCACTTTATTCCATTGTACTACTGAGGGTGGGAGTGGGGGTGTCCAGGCTGATGCGGCCACGCTGTTCTCCGACTTCGGCAGCCCAAACCAGATGGAGCAGGTATTTGGTGCTGGTTCAAAGTTCTTTGCAGATTTTGCCCAGTTTGGGAGCCCAGCTGGTGATTACAGGCCACAGTTTGATGGTGTTGCGGTGGACCTCAACGTCGACTTGAATGAGGTGCCGACTGGTTATCACGGAGGCGAATTTGCCTTGGGAGGCACTTCGGCATCCGCCATTGGGGGTCTGAGACAACACCCACCGCCTGTTGAGCCGGAGCCTGCAGATGCCGCTGATAGCAGGCCCCCGGATGCGTTTGTCCCAGTCACACAGCAGAGGAAGCGCGTGATCAAGCCGGCAAAGTGTGGCACTGGTTCACACATGTGTTAGTTATTGGACTTTTGTTGTTTTTAGAGTTGTTATTTTTATTTCGTCTAGGTTGATGCTTGTTCATTGTTTTTTATCTTTACGTTTGGAGACATGTTTGTGCTTGGTACAAGTTTATGCTACTTTATGGTTTTGTATCTTTCCATTCGGTATATGTTTGTGTTCCTTCAATTCGTATATATAAAGTTCGCGTGTCACTAGCATGAGGTAATAGAAAATAAGTATAAGTCCAAACAAAAAGCAAAGTCAACGAAAATTAAAAACAACCGAATTGAAATACATATAGATCACGTTAACAAAGGTTTACCACGAATGTAAACATAAAAAATAGACGACAAACTATAAAGAGGCATGACGTATAGTAAACATTCCTAAGCCAACGGTGCCTACGCATTGCTACCTTCGTGCGATCCAGAAGCCCCCGGGCGCTGTGGACAGTTTCTTCTGGTATGACCAGCGGTCCTGCACAGTCCGCATCTCTTGGGTCTATCCGGATCTGCCTCATCCATACTATTCCTTATCCTAGTGCTCCGAGGTCTTCCAACTGCTACCATGGGTTTGAGCTCCCACGGCAACTGCGGTGTCCTCGTCAGCGTCGCTCTCGTCACCAATAATTGGTGGCTCCGAATCTGACCCATCATCACCTATAGCCTCCACAAACGGATCTCTCTCTCTTACCTCCATGAATGCGGGTGCACCGTCCACTACAGGATCAGCTCCCATCGCAGCTGCAAGCTGGCCGAAGCTACGCCCATCACCCAAGTCATCACCCGAGACAGGCAAATCAGCAGCAAAAGATGGGGACAAAACAAGTGGAGTCGCCGGTTGCCTTGTTGGAACGGCGGTGGAAGTTCCTTCTATGATGCCAGTGGGCAGATTCGGAGCAGTCCCCCCGCTACTGCCCTCCACGTCAACCATTCTGACAAACAACTCCAGCGCGGCTAAGTCGGGAAATTTTGATTGACTATGAAATATAACTCGCATGTCGTCATCACCCAACATCGCGTACTTCCCAAACTTAACATAACCTGGCTGCAACGATATCGGAATACGAAAAAATAATTGCTTCACGCGCTTCTTGCCACAATTTCCAGCCTTCTCTAATATACTACTGTGCAGATCCATCAACGTCGTCGACGGAGTAATAAACACACCTATCTGCTTTTTGCTAGAAAAAGTTACACCCTCACTTGTGTTTTCATCTATTTTTCCCCGGTGATGCACTAACAAGAAAATACTCTCTGCCATCTCTCACAACCTCAACATATGTTTTGTGTGGCTCGTCTGTTTGAAGCTCGTTTATTTATAGAGTTTCTGCCTGCATAAATCGTGCTTGAGTCCTTAGGGTTATTACTTGGCCATAAATCGTCCCAGCCCTTTGAGTGTTACAGAGTAACACATAAATCGTCCCAGGGTCCTGAGGGTCCGAAAAAACACATAAATCGTGGCAGCCCAGTTTGGTTTAGCCCATTAACTCGTAAAACCTACTACCCTGGGACGATTTATGCTCAACTACTAACCCAAGAAGCCCTGCCACGATTTACTCTTATTTTACATCACAAATTCATTCATTAATCGTCCTAGGGTGAGATGATTTACGTGTTATATAATCCTTTGAACCCTGGGACGATTTATATAATAATACAAAAAGGATAATCACGTTGCAGAATCTGATTCAGGGGAATTGGGTAATTTTGAAATGCATTTAATTTATTTAAGTAAAAAACCCGAACATTTTTGTACATGCAAGTGCTCAATATTCATGGTAGGTAGATTTAGCATCTTAAAACAAATATTCCTATATAAGTAATTCTACTCATCCATTTAATTATTTTTTACATATTTTTTAAAATAAAAAAAATAACTAAGATAACATTCTTAGCACACTTATATCTCCCATATAGGACTAATGTACGGTGAATTTTTTTGTTATTATTTTTCAGTACATCTAAAATTGTGTAATTCAGATTGAAAAAGTAATAATTGAAATTGTCCAAAATAAATAGTAATTTTCTATTATTAGAAAGTTAAACAGACATCTCTTAAAACATAAAAAAACAAAAGTTGCTAAATATATGTATGTCATGTTGTATATTATATATATTCTTATTATTATTCGTTTATCATGTATAATCATTTATTGGTTTGAATTGTGATTTTTTAAATGTTCTTCGTATCGATGTGTCATTCTGATTTAGACAAAGAAAAACCTGAAAAGTCCGACGAACACCTTTGTTACCTCTTTTTAAATTTGGAACTTCAACGAAAAAACAAATTCGATTCGTTGACTTACTATAGTCATGTAAGTGATGTTGTAAAAATATTTTAGGAACGGTAACATCATCATTTCTTTTGCTTGATTCTTTAGATTACACTTAGTAAGGATAAAAGTTATTACTTTATAAACAAGAATTAAAACTTAATTTGTAAACATGACGACACTTGGTTTACTATAATTTTCAATTTTTTTGTGAGATATCTGTAAAAGCTACTTGGATCTTTTTTTTTTTTCATTTCATGAATATTTTGGTAAGTGCATTGGTTTTGCCGCTGCTTCTTTCTTTTTGATCTGCCAAATGAAGTATAACCATTTACTGGAGGAGGAATTGAGGGTGTTTAGATGTGGTATATGTACTTTGTTATTATTTTGTTTATTTGTGTCCATCTGTATCCTAGGAATAATCATCTCCTTCTCTTTCTTTCTATTTCACAGCTTTTTGTGGTAGCCGATAGCCTGATAAGGATTATACCATGCTTCAACTTTTGAAAAATTTGAGATGCAAGATTATTGATACTGATAAACAATAAAGTGAAAAAAGTAAAAACAAGTTCACAAATGGAGGTTTCAAAGTAATCAATTAAATATTTATCAGTTATAAATTATCAATCTTTTATTATGAGTATATTGTAAATTGGCTCCCAAAATATTTTTAATTAAAGATTAGTGTTTAAGAATTGTGTGGGTCAAGAAAAAAAAGTCATAACAGTTCCTTTAATATGTCTTTTACAGTACTCCCATATCATGTCAGATTGGAAGTGTCTATAACAAAAAAATTATAGTAAGTATATTGAAATCAACTTCTATAATTCTTTAGTATAGTATCAAACTGAACCTCCGTTCTAATTAAGTTAGTATCTAAGATCATAATCCACTTTTTATTTTATTTTTGACATATTTTTATTATTGACCCAATTTGGTATATTTAATCATATTTTACAAATGTGATATTTATTAAGCTCTTTATTAGTGGGTTTTGTCTTTGATTTTATTTTGCTTATTTATTTTTTGAGGGGTAGCCAGGCTTCAAACATGGCCATTTTTCTTTGAGAGAAAAATCATAATTATCTGTTAAAAAAACTATTGAACATATAAATAGCAAGTGAATGATTTAAGTTTTTCATTCTATTAGGGGCAGATCTATTTCCATGAAAGATGATAAAAGTCCTTAAATTATTGAGTTTTATTTTAAATATTTTTATATTCTTATTTCTCATATTTGAATCGAAGGTAACAAAAATAATATTTATTGAATGTCTTTAAGATATTGAAATGGTGAATATTTTTATATTTTTATTTTTCATTTTTGGATGAAAGATGTTACGGACCGCCGAGTCCAGCCCAATTAGCCGACGGGTCGGGGCACCACCTCGACCCAAGCCCAAACCTCCAATACAGTTCAACGGGCCAGCTCCTAATACCCGCCCCAAGGTACGCCCAACCCACCACCCGTACGAACCATTCCATCGCTCGGGTCGGTATCCTCAGGACAGAGTCCAAGCCCCCCAACCCGGAGTCCGGGACGACCTGGAGCTCCCACGTGGACTAAGGACAGCTCACAAGCTCCTTAACCAATGGTCTAGGTTACCGCTAGGCCCACCCAGCACAGTATATAAGGGGAGAGAAAAGCTCTCCCCCCGAGGTACGTCATACTTTTACCTAATTCGGCCATCTTTTCGTACGGACTCTGACTCGATCGTCGGAGTGTCCTTGCAGGTGGCCACCCTCCCCCCCGGTGCTCCACTCCGCCTCCGACGTCATCAGCGCGCATCAGTCCTCGCTCCACGTCAGCTTAGGGTCTCTTCCTCTCCTCTACTCATAACCACCCGACTCGTTGAGTACCCGAGATCATCAGGTAACGAACATTGGCGTCGTCTATGGGGATCCCGGAGCATACATGGAGCGACCCCTAACTTCGAAGGAGCTCCGCGAAGGAGGCGGGGCCCGCCTGAGCAGGGCAAGTTCGACAGCCCGCGCTGGCGAACAGCCAAGATCCTCCGTTCAGCCAAACCAACAAATGAACACCAAGATCCCCGAAAGACGTCTCTTCAGGGGGACAGGGGCCGACAGCGCCAAGATTATGCAAGAACTCAGGCATATAGTACAAAACCTTGAGCGGGAGCTGGCGGCGAGGGGCCGACCCCACGAAGACGTCAGCCACTCCCACGGCAGCATCAGCCGATCCCACGCCCGCACTCGCTCCCCCTCACGAGCACACGACAGCCAAGAAAGAAGCCTAACAAGGCGCGACGAGGCGCACACACAAGCAACTTCCCGACCTACCCAAAGCGGGTCGGAAAGCTGCTGGAAATCCCAGAAGGGGAAAGCCAGAAAACATCAGGACCCCATTATCATGGGAGCCACTCCTTTTCACCCCTCGATCCTCAAGGTCTGGCTCCCGAGAAACTTCGACAAGCCGACGGACATGAGGTACGATGGGACCAAGGACCCCCAGGAGCATATCACAGCCTTTGAAGCGAGGATGAACTTGGAAGGGGTAGGCGACGCGGTCAGATGTTGGGCATTCCCCGTGATGCTGGCCGGCCCAGCAATTCGATGGTTCAACGCCCTCCCACAAGGATCCATCACAGCTTTCGCAGACATATCCCAGAGCTTCCTGGCTCGGTTCACGACACGCATAGCCAAGGCAAAACACCAAATCAATTTATTAGGGGTTACCCAAAAACCCGGGGAGCCGACCAGAAAGTTCCTAGACAGATTCAACGATGAATGTTTAGAGATCGACGGCCTCACGGACTCAGTCGCTAGTCTATGCCTAACAAATGGCCTACTAAATGAGGACTTTAGGAAGCACCTCACAACTAAGCCTGTATGGACCATGCAGAAAATTCAAAGCGTGGCTAAGAAATACATCAATGATGAAGAAGTCAGTCAGGTTGTAGCGGCCAATAAGCGGTAGCTCCCTAACTCTTCAGCCCGGCAGGTCCCTCAGGTCGATAGATACAAGGAGGCCCCCAAGGATGGAACCCCAGCCAAGCAGCACAAACAACCTCCGCGGGTCGGAAGGTTCACAAACTATACACCACTCACGGCGCCCATAGTGGAAGTTTACTAGCAAATCGCAGACAATGGAATCCTATCCAGACCCAGACTGTTGAAAGAGAGAACGGGAGGCAATAAGAGCCTCTACTGTGATTATCACAAGGGTTTTGGACACAAGACCCAAGACTGTTTCGACCTCAAAGATGCCTTGGAACAGGCCATCCGGGAAGGAAAGTTGAGTGAGTTCTCCCGACTTATTCGGGAGCCAAGGAGATAAGAACGGGAGCGCTCAGAAGAAGATCGAAGCCGGACCGTCAAGGCAAGACAAGAACCCGCAGGTATCGACAGGAGGTCCCGCCACCCCAAACGGAGGACCTCCCATGATATCCTTCGGCCTGGAAGACCAGTGGTTTCACGACCTCCTTGAGAACCCTCCCATGGAAATCACGGCAATGGTGGGAGCCGGGTTGGTCAGGCGAATTCTCGTCGATACTGGAGCTGATTCCAATATCCTGTTCAGAAACATGTTTGATGCCATCGGACTCAGGGAGTCCGACCTCAAGACTCACCAACACGGGGTCATGGGGCTAAGCGACAACTACATAAAGCCCGATGGGACGATCTCACTCCCAATCCGCCTTGGGGCTGGTGACGCTAGGAGGTTGGTAATGGCGGACTTCGTAGTCCTCAGAGACTCTACGGCCTACAACATCATTTTAGGAAGAAAAACCATCAACGAATTTTCAGCTGTAATTTGCACCAAATTTCTAACAATGAAGTTCGTGACAGACAAAGGAACGGTCGGCTCCATTAGGGGAGACTTGGAAGCAGAGGTCACATGCGACAACGCCAGTCTCTCCCTAAGGAAGGAATCCAAGAAGGTGGCCGGCGTGTTCTTGGCCGATCTAGATGTAAGAATAGAAGACAAGCCAAGGCCAGAGCTGGAAGGGGACATAGAAAAGTTTCAAATAGGGAAGTCGGCGGAACAGTTTACCTTCGTAAACAAAAATTTACCCCACGAACTCAAAGGCCCCCTCATGGAGGTTATAAGGGCAAATGGCGACCACTTCGCATGGACGCCGTTAGACATGTCGGGCTTAGATCCCGAAGTCATGTCTCACCGGCTAGCCGTCAGAGCAGACGCAAAGCCAGTAGCACAACGGCGAAGAAAGATGTCCCAAGAAAGGGCCAACGAGGTCGCCAAGCAAACAGTTGGGCTTCTTGAAGCCGGGTTCATCAAAGAACTCGAATACTCGACATGGCTATCCAATGTCGTACTGGTTAAGAAAGCTAATGGTAAATGGAGAATGTGTGTCGACTATTCTGACTTGAACAAAGCATGTCCTAAAGACTCTTTTTCCCTCCCAAACATCGACACCTTGGTAGATTCGGCGGCAGGGTATCGTTTCCTCAGCTTCATGGATGCATACTTTGGCTATAATCAGATTCTGATGCACCGACCCGATCAGGAAAAGACAGCATTCATAACACCAAGAGGCACTTATTGTTACAAAGTAATGCCATTTGGATTAAAAAATGCGATGGCCACCTACCAAAGACTGATGAGTAAGGTTTTCCACAACCTCATCGGCAAAACGGTAGAGGTCTACGTTGATGATATCCTAGTGAAAATGGCAGAACCAAGCAGCCTTATGGATGACCTTCAAACTGTCTTCAAAACACTAAGGAAATTCAACATGAGGCTCAACCTGCTTAAGTGTGCGTTCGCCATGGAGGTCGGGAAATTCCTAGGCTTTATGATAACACAAAGGGGGGGCAGGAAGTTCCTAGGCTTCATGATAACGCAACGGGGGGTAGAGGCTAACCCAGACAAGTGCGAAGCCGTCCTCAAAATGACAAGCCCAGGGTGCGTCAAAGACAAACAGCGACTAGCCGGGAAGCTCACTGCTCTATCCCGGTTCCTCGGAGCCTCGGCTGAGAAGGCCCTCCCATTTTTTAATCTAATGAAGAAAGGAATCACCTTCGAATGGATCCCGGCATGCGAAGAAGCGTCAGCCGTTTCAAAAAGGTACTCTCAGAACCACCTGTACTCAGCAAACCCAAAGAAGGAGAACCCCTCTACCTGTACCTGGCAGTAACCACGTAATCCATGGCGGCAGTCCTTGTCCGGGAGGAAGAAAAGACTCAGCGACCAGTATACTTCATCAGCAAAGTGCTCCAAGGAGCAGAGGTAAAATACACCAAACTGGAAAAGCTAGCCTATGCCTTGCTAACCTCGTCGAGAAGGCTCAAACAATACTTCCAAGGGCATAGGATCATCCTAAGAACCGACCAGGCGATTTGGCAAGTCCTCTAGAAACCCGACCTCGCGGGGAGAATGATGGCATGGGCAGTAGAACTATCCCAATATGACTTACAGTACGAGTCCAGGCAGGCAATCAAGGCCTAGGCAATGGCGGATTTCCTAGTAGAGGTCACAGGAGAAGCACCTGACATACCGGACACGCGGTGGAAACTCCACGTAGATGGAGCTTCCAACCAAGCGTTCGGAGGGGCCGGGATCATCCTGGAAAATTCAGCGGGAATAGCTTACGAGCAGTCGATCAGGTTCGACTTCCTAGTCTCCAACAACCAAGCGGAGTACGAAG
Organism: Arachis ipaensis; assembly: GCF_000816755.2. Taxonomy (NCBI): domain Eukaryota; kingdom Viridiplantae; phylum Streptophyta; class Magnoliopsida; order Fabales; family Fabaceae; genus Arachis; species Arachis ipaensis. Next base: position 111,593,725 of record NC_029790.2, on the reverse strand, counting down.
CATTGATAGAGGGCTAATTCTAGCCAAAGAGGTCGGAGCGTCAAAGATTGAGGTAAGTAGTGACTCCCAGATCGTCAGATCCCAGATTAATGGAAGCTATCAGGCCAAGGACACACTACTACAGAAATACCTAGAGAAGGTAAAAGAGCTATGCAAAAACTTCGACGAAGTCATAATCCAGCATGTTCCTAGGGAAAGGAACGCCCGAGCAGACCTCCTCTCCAAGTTAGCGAGCACCAAGCCTGGAGCAGGAAACATGTCACTAATCCAAGGGTTGGCAACCGAGCCAGCAATCATTCTATGCGCAACCCAAACACCAAGCTCCCCCTCCTGGATGGACCCCATCCTCCGATATATGGAGAAAGGCAAAACACAACAAAACGAGAAAGAAGCACAAGCCATCAGGAGAGAAGTTCCCAAATATGTGATTATACAAGGGCAGTTGTATAAGCGAGGGCTCCACCAACCTTCGCTCAAATGCCTGCGCCCCGACCAAACGGACTACGTCTTGAGCGAGGTCTATGAGGGGTGTTGTGGTCACCATATTGGAGGGAGGTCGTTGGCAAGGAAGATCATCCGAGCGGGATATTACTGGCCTACCCTGATGTCGGACACTCAGGAGTTCGTCAGGAAGTGCAGGAAATGCCAAGAAAACGCCAACTTCCACAAAGCCCCACCCGAGGAACTCAGCTCGATGATGGCACCTCGACCTTTCGCTCAATAGGGGGTCGACCTCTTGGGGCCATTCCCACCCGGGCCAGGACAAGTAAGATATTTGATAGTAGCTGTAGACTACTACACCAAGTGGGTGGAAGTAGAATCACTAGCCAGCATATCCGCAGCAAACTGTCAAAATTTTTTGTGGAGGCAAGTCATCACTAGGTTCGGGATCCCAGAGTTCGTCATATCGGATAATGGGACACAATTCACGGACAAAAAATTCAAAGAGTTCCTCTCGGGACTAGAAATCGAGCAAAGGTTCTTTTCCGTCGAGCACCCTCAAAGCAACGGACAAGTCGAAGCAGCCAACAAAGTCATGGGCAGCCTTGAAGGGAAGAAGGGCTCATGGGCAGACGAGCTAGCCTCAGTCTTATGGTCCTACAGAACCTCCCCCCAATCATCTACCGGTGAAACCCCCTTCTGACTCACATACCGGGTCGACGCAGTCATCTCAGTCGAAATAGGGGAGCCGAGTCTGAGGCTACTCCTTGGAGGAGGAAGTGAGGCAGTCGAGAAAGACCTAGTTGATGAAACAAGGAAGATGGCACACTTAACAGAGACATCAATCAAACAAAGGATAGCCTTAAGATACAACGGTAAAGTGCTGAAGAGGAGCCTCAGGGAAAACGACCTGGTCTTACGATGTAATGACATAGGACCACCAACCCCAGGAGAAGGCAAGTTGGCTGCAAATTGGGAAGGACCTTACAGGGTAAAAGAAGTTCTCGGCAAAGGCGCATACAAGCTAGAGAAACTGGATAGAAGCGAAGTGCCGAGAACATGGAACATGGCAAACCTAAGAAGATTCTACTCGTAGAAGAAAGTGACCGGACGGCCCGGCAATGCGGCCACATCCGTTTTAGTTCCTTTAATTTTACTCCTTTATTTATATATATCGCGTTACCCTTCTGTTTTAAAATTTCCTATATGCATATATATAATGAAATTTGTTCTTTGCAAGATTTACGACAAAGCGACACAATGGCACTAATAACGAACGGTCGACCTAGCGGGAACCCGGGACTGATCACCCCGGGAACCGTAAGGACCAAAAGCAAAACGACTCGGCGACAAGCAACAAAAGCGGTAAATACCATAAAAACGGTAAACCAATAGGCTGCGACGGCCCGAATAAACATAAATAGTAAAAGCAAAGCCGCGACGGCCCGAGCAAACAAGCAATAACCAAGAAAACGGCCTAATTAGGATAAAAGAGCCAAAATGTTCATTACAACCAAGGAGCGCTTTAAAACAGGCCCCAAAATAAAAGCAAGTTACAAAAGATAAAGCAAGGAATACAAAAGCTAAGAGAGTATCTCAACGCTTGAGGATATCAACAATCTTCCCGCCCTCCACTGTCTTCATAGCCCCAACTTGAGAAAGGTCAAGGTCGGGAGCCAGCACGGCCACCTGGAGCTTAATTCCCTCCTCGGTCAGCTTGACGGCCTCTCGGGCCCCCTTTGCAAGATCCTTATTTTTCTTCTTCAAGGCAGCCATCTCCTGACGAGCAGCCTCTGCCGAGCTCTCCGCCAGCTTTAGTTTTTCCTCCAACTCCTCAACCTTCTTCTTGGCAACAACAGTCTCACCACGGGAGGCGTTCAAATCCCTCATCAAGGCTATATCCCGATCTACCAGCCTATTAATCTCCTTGGCATCTTCCTCAGCTTTCTTCTCCTGCTCAGACAATTTAGTCTTCAGGGACTCCTCCCGAGATCGTGAGTCCGTCATATCTTTTTGGGAATCCCGAAGCTTCACTTCCATAGCATGATAGTTTCCCAACACAGGCTCCACATTCTTGGCAATAGCTACAGCTTGGAGAAGACTACGATAAATCCACCTCGCCTGCCCAGAAAGGTCGGCATCATGGAAAAACTCTTCAGTGCCGGGGAGCAACTGGGATTCAATTAAACCCCCAGCATCGAAGTTCTTCTCTATTACCGAGAGCGCCTTCCCGAAATCTCGCTTTCTCTTTTTAGGGTTGCTGACGACCTTCAAATCATCATCACCAAACCCTAAATCCTCCTTGTCAAAAGGAGTTTCTGTCTCCACACCCGGGTTCGCCGAGGTATTCTCAGGAAGGACCTCTGCCTCCTTCAGCTGACCTTGATCGACCGAATTGGCCCAACCACAGGCCTCCCCGGTTTCCCCCTGCTCCTGACTCGCCGTAGGAGTCACCGAGGAGTCGTCGTCACCCTCTTCATCCCCCTTGATGAGGTTCATCAAGTCAGCCAAGGTTTTCTTCCCACCAGCCATGGAAACTGCAAGCAAAGGAAGAAAAAGCAAAGGTATGAATGATAAAAGAACAAAACGCTAGAAATACAAAAATAAAGAACTCACCAACATACGACCGACCGGCCTCCCGATCCCCCATAACCATGCGAGGTTAAGATTTTTCTCGTCGAAAATTGCCAACAAAATATCAGCAATATTGCGATCTTCCAGACTCAGCCAATCATAAGATACTTTTATCAAATAGTCGGATCCTGCCCCGAAACTCCAGTAGGTCGGGATCCGCCTTGCCTCCTCGGCAGTAAGCCAGAAAGGTTGATGACCTTCAACTGGCCTAACCTTAAAGAAGGTAGACTTGAAGCCGTGGTAGAAATCCTCAAAAAGGCCAAAAATCCTACGGCCTTGTTAGGCCCTAAAAGACATATACCCCTTCTTCACCTTTCGCTGGCTAGAAGGGTTCGTAAGCAGGAAGAGGTAGAGAAAAACGTTCACCGAAGTCGGGAGCTCCAGATATTCGCAAACCATCTCGAAGCATCGGATGGCAGCCTAACTGTTCGGATGAAGCTGTGATGGAGCAACATCACAGCAGTTCAACAAACCCATCACGAAAGGGGGAGAAGGGCAAACGAACCCCCAAGGTCGTGAACATGGGTTCGTAAACCCACAACCAGTCGACAACTCGAGGGGAGGCCAAGTTCTTCTGACATACACGCTCCCGACCAGCAGGAACGTAAACTTGATATAACGCTTCCTCGGGACCACCTCCACATAAGAGCCCGGATTGGCGCAGATTCTGGAGGCCCTCCTTTGTGACCTTGGAAGGGGTATCCTTCACGTCAGAGGAAACCCAGGTGTAATGGTCAACAAAGTCGGCTAGCAGGCGCTGAGCCTGACCCGGGAGAACAAGGCGCTCGGCCATACCTACAGCGAGGGCACCACTTAGTCAAGACGGGAGGTCGGGAACCCTCAAAATAGTAAAAGCAAAAGGCTACAACTCCCCAAATCACCCTCTAGATACTCCTACACTAACCTAAAATGCAAGCAAAAACCCAGTGGCACCCCCTCTAGAAGAAAAAACAACAAGAACAAAACAGAAACCCAGGAATGCATGGAGGGAAGGCACAAAGGAATACGCGAAAACAAAAAAAAAAGGAGCAAGCAAAAGAAAAAACCATAAAACGTACCAGAAAGGAAGAATCCGCAAAATGATGAATAGAAACGAAGAATCCAAGAGGAAGAAAGGGCACTGGAAGGAAAAAGGGAATCGATACAGCAAGAGCAAGAAGCAGAAGCAACAGCAGCGCAAGTAAACAAGAAGAAGAGGGAGAATAGAGTTGTGAGGGGGTTACGAAACAAAAATAAGGAAAAAGCGTAACCGCCGAGGAAGAGCGCCAAAAGACAGGGGCATACTCGCCATTTCATTCAAATTTTGAATCAATGAAATGATGGGCATTTAATGCCCAGCGCGGGAGCCAAGAAAGCAGTGCTGGGGTCGAGGTGAACACATCCCACCCCGGCGAGCAGGACAAACGCGCCCAGCCACGAGCTCCAAACTTCAAGGCTAGCGCGTTGGGGCACTGTTACGGACCGCCGAGTCCAACCCGATTAGCCGACGGATTGGGGCACCACTAGTGTGGTAATTTATAACCACAAACTAACCGGCAAGTGCACCGGGTCGTACCAAGTAATACCTTATGTGAATAAGGGTCGATCCCACGAGGATTGATGGATTAAGCCACAATAGTGTTTTATAGGCTTAGTTAGACAAACAGAAAATGGTCTTGAGATGCAATATAAAAGACATTAAACAATATAAAGAATATTGAAGAAAGGCAAATAAAGACTTTGGGAAGAAAATATGGAGAAGATAGTTAAGGCTTCAGAGTTATCTATTTTTTCTAGATTAATTTTTCTTACTAACTATTTTAATCATGTAGGATTTAATTTATGGCAAACTATATGTGACTAGACCCTAATTCCTTAGACCTTTCTAGTCTCCTCTAAAATTCATTAACTGCCAATTTCTTGGTCAATTAATTCCAATTAGAAGCTACATGATCAAATTCCAGTTTATATGTCACAAAAACTCTAATTACCCAAAAATAAAAGGATTATATGTCACGTATCCCGTTAAATCCAGATAATTAAAATTTAGGAGAATATGTTTTCAAGCTGTTGTTCAAGTAAAGAGCTTTTTCAAGTTATACAAGAACTCAAATAGAAAGAGGGTCATACTTCCGTTCCACCCAAATTCATAAGATAAAGAGCGAAAACAATTCTTAAATTATAAATCCATACATAAATTAAAATAGATAAAGCAATAAAATCAATCCATACAACTAGACAGAGCTCCTAACCTTAACAATGGAGGATTAGTTGCTCATGGTTCAGAGTAGAAAACTAGGATTACGGAATGTAAATTTGTATAGAATTGGAAGTCTGGAATTGGAATAATGTTGTGTTGGAACCACCCTGTTGGGATCCCTCTAGGTTCAATGAAAAGTTAACTAATGTTCTCTTTTTATATCTAATCCTAATAAATTTAAAATCAAATTTTAAAAACTAAATAATATCTTTTCCTATTTTAAAATAATATTTAAATTTAAATCAGAATTAATTATGGCAATCAGCAAGCCTTCAATTGATGGATGGGGACCACTTGCTTTGCAGGATCCACGCCTGACTTGGTGATGGGCTGCGCCTTACTTGGTGTGAATGAAGTGAGGAAGGGCATGTTGGGCTTGATGGATGCGCCTAACTTGGCCATGGGCTGCGTCTAACTTGATGGAGGCCTAATCCTTATGCATGCTTATTAATGTTTTGCGCCTAACTTGAGAAATCTCAAGTTAGGCGCAGCCTTGGCAGCGTGGTTGGAGAAGAAGTATGGACTATTATATATCGTTGGAAAGCTCTAAAAGTTAGCTTTCCAACGCCACTAAAATCACATCTATTAAATCTCTGTAGCTCGAGTTATTCAGGTTTGAGTGCAGAGAGGTCAGGGTTGACAATATCATTCGCCTTCATCTCTTCTTCTGCAGAAACTCCATCAAATCCAATTGAATGCTACCTAAAATAAATAAAATTGCACAAGACTCAAAGTAGCATTCATAGTGACTAAAAGATAATTAATTCTTGATTAAACTCAACAATTTAAATGCAAATTCACTAGAAAAGATAGGGAAGATGCTCACGCATTACAACACCAAACTTGAATTGTTGCTTGTCCTCAAGCAACCAAAATTAATGTAAGCTTAGGATGTGAATTTGCATGAGAATGAGAGTTCGATCAAGCTCATGTCTCTTCTTATAGTGGAGTTTACAACTGCAATCCTGAATAGTTTTGGCATCTCACTTTATCATTTGAAGTTTAGAATGATTGGCATCCATAGGAACTCAGAATTCAGATAGTGTTGTTGATTCTCCTAGTTCAGTATGTTGATTCTTGAACACAGCTACTTTATGAGTCTTGGCCGTGACCCTAAGCATTTTATTTTCTAGTATTACCACCGGATACATAAATGTCACAGACATATAACTGGGTGAACCTTTTCAGATTGTGACTCAGCTTTGCTAGAGTCCCCAGTTAGATGTGCCCAGAGTTCTTAAGCACACTCGTTTTGCTTTGGACCACGACTTTAACTGCTCAGTCTCAAGCTTTTCACTTGACACCTTCACGCACAAGCACATGGTTAAGGACAGCTTGATTTAGCCGCTTAGGCCAGGATTTTATTCCTTTGGGCCCTCCTATCCATTAATGTTCAAAGCCTTTGATCCTTTTTACCCTTTGCCTTTTAGTTTAAAGGGTTATTGGCTTTTTCTGCTTGTTTTTTTTTTCTTTTTTTCTTTCTTTTTCTTTATTTTATATATTATTTTTATATATTTTTTTTCACAAGCTTCGTGTTTTTCACTGCTTTTTCTTGCTTCAAGAATCAATTTTATGATTTTTCAGATTATCAATAACATTTCTCTTTTTTCATCATTCTTTCAAGAGCCAACAATTTTAACATTCATAAACTTCACTATAAAAAATATGCATTGTTCAAGCATTCATTCAGAAAATAAAAAGTATTGCTACCACATCTAAGTAAATAAGACTACTCTTAAAATTAACTCAATTTCTCATGCAATACATCACTTCTGTATTTTTTATTTGAATTCAAGCTCAGTGAATAATACGTGAGACATCTTTTAAAGCAATAAGAGAAAACTAAACTAGACCTAGGATTCTAACTAATAAAAGATCATGCAACAAACAAAGCAAAAATAGCAGAAAATCAGAACATAATATAGAAAAAGAGGGGAGGAAAAAAATGAAAGGAACTCAACCACCTTAGTTATCCTAGCGGTCGTTTTATTCTTTAGGTTGTGCTCCTCAGTAAAGAGATTCACCTCCCTTTTGGTGCCATAGGAATAAACAGAAAACCTTTAAGCAAAGCGTCAACACCAAACTTAAAGGTTTGCTTGTCCTCAAGCAAATAAGAACTGAGGTGTCTGGTTCCTGTGATAAAATAGCTGCATGATTAGAGAAACAGTAAAAACTCAATAAAAAATCAAGTAAGAAAACTACTACTACGAAAAGTACTAAGGATATGAAATTATCGGGTTGCCTCCCGACAAGCGCTTCTTTAACGTCACTAGCTTGACACTTGATTATTGAAGTTTCTTTCTCTTCTTCCAATTGGTTAAAAGAAATGTCTCCAAGGGGGGAGAGGTGAAGATTAGTGCCCCCTGATATGAAGTCCTCCTAACAAGCTTTCTTTTATTGTGATTAGCTTGATTCACCATGCTTGTTGGGGTAGAGGTTGGATTGCTTTTTGTTGACCTTTTCTTCTTCATGGATATTTTCTTCTGTTTCTTGGTCACAATCCCCTTTTCAGTGCTTCCCTTGGTTATCTTCACTTCTTTGATTCCAACATGTGGATGTTGTGTGATGGTTAGAGTGTACCCTTCATCAAGAACTTCTTGAATTAGTGGTTCAATAAACTCACTCTCCATGCCACTCTCTGCTTCATTGGAGTGTAGATTCCCATAATTATTTTCATCCCTTACAACCTCCTTTGTTTGTGCATCTTCCTTCTTTGTTGGTGCATCAACCTCCTTTGTTTTTGCATCATTTTCTTCTTCCATGTGTGAGGGTTGAAAGTTCTCTAATTCATTGGAGTATGAACTCCTTTGATTGATTTTCTCACTTTCTTCTATAGGATCTTGTATTATATCTCTTGGGAAGGAATTTGCTTGCTCCTCTTCCTGTGACTTGATAATCGACTGCACATGTTTCTCTACATTTTTGACGCTCGTCTTTATATCATGTAAGAATTCTTTCATGAGAAGCTCAAGATCTGATGGTATTTGAGATGAATAAGGCGGAGGTGATGGTTCTTGATAAGAATAAGAAGGAGGTGATGATTCTTGATAAGAGTAAAAAGAAGATGGTTCTTGGTAAGAATAGGTAGATGGTGGCTCTTGATATGGGTAGAAAAATGATGGTTCTTGGTATGTATATGGAGATGGTGGTTCTTGATATGAATAGGGAGGTGGTGGCTCTTGATAGTTAGAACATGGAGCACTGAAGTGTCTTTGGTTTTGACCTTGCCAACCAAAATTTGGGTAGTTCCCCATTCATAATGATATGAATCACTACTCGGGTGTGAGTAGTAACCCATATGATCTCTCTCCATTATTTTTTCTTAGCACAAAACACCAAAAAGGATTAAACGCATCATGTGATAAACAGGAAAGCAAAGAAAAAAGAACAGAATTCTAAAAATTAAAATAAAAAAAAATTAAAATAAAACTAACTAGAAAACACCAAACTTAATTTCAGAAAATAAAAAAAATATTAATGCTATTTATTTATTTATTTAAAATATTCTTTTTTTTAAATTAAAAATAAAAATAAAATAAAACTAATAAATTAATTATTTATATTTATTTTATTTTATTTTTCGAAAATAATAAAACGAAATTTAAATAAAATTAAAACTAAAACGTCTAATCTAAGCAATCAAACAACTAATAGTTGTTAATTACAGTCAATCCCCGGCAACGGTGCCAAAAACTTGGTGTGGTAATTTATAACCATAAACTAACCAGCAAGTGCACCGGGTCGTACCAAGTAATACCTTACGTGAGTAAGGGTCGATCCCACGAGGATTGATGGATTAAGCAACAATAGTGTTTGATAGGTTTAGTTAGACAAACAAAAAATGGTCTTGAGATACAATATAAAAGACATTAAACAATATAAAGAATATTGAAGAAAGGCAAGTAAAGACTTTGGGAAGAAAATATGGAGAAGATAGTTAAGGCTTCTGGATTAATTTTTCTTACTAACTATTTTAATCATGTAGGATTTAATTTAAGGCAAATTATATGTGACTAGACCCTAATTTCTTAGACTTTTCTAGTCTCCTCTAAAATTCATTAACTGCCAATTCCTTGGTCAATTAATTCCAATTAGAAGCTACATGATCAAATTCCAGTTTATATGCCACAAAAACTCTAATTACCCAAAAATAAAAGGATTATATGTCACGTATCCCGTTAAATCCAGATAATTAAAATTTAGGAGAATATGTTTTCAAGCTGTTGTTCAAGTAAAGAGCTTTTCCAAGTTATACAAGAATTCAAATAGAAAGAGGATCATACTTCCGTTCCACCCAAATTCATAAGATAAAGAGCGAAAACAATTCTTAAATTATAAATCCATACATGAATTAAAATAGATAAAGCAATAAAATCAATCCATACAACTAGACAGAGCTCCTAACCTTAACAATGGAGGATTAGTTGCTCATGGTTCAGAGTAGAAAACTAGGATTACGGAATGTACATTTGTATAAAATTGGAAGTCTGGAATTGGAATAATGTTGTGTTGGAACCACCCTGTTGGGATCCCTCCAGGTTCAATGAAAAGTTAACTAATGTTCTCTTCTTATATCTAATCCTAATAAATTTAAAATCAAATTTTAAAAACTAAATAATAACTTTTCCTATTTTAAAATAATATTTAAATTTAAATCAGAATTAATTATGGCAATCAGCAAGCCTTCAATTGATGAATGGGGACCACTTGCTTCGCAGGATCCACGCCTGACTTGGTGATGGGCTGCGCCTTACTTGGTGTGAATGAAGTGAGGAAGGGCATGTTGGGCTTGATGGATGCACCTAACTTGGCCATGGGCTGCGTCTAACTTGATGGAGGCCTAATCCTTATGCATGCTTATTAATGTTTTGCGCCTAACTTGAGAAATCTCAAGTTAGGCGCAGCCTTGGCAGCGTGGTTGGAGAAGAAGTATGGACTATTATATATCGTTGGAAAGCTCTGGAAGTTATCTTTCCAACGCCTCTAAAATCATGTCCATTGGACCTCTGTAGCTCAAGTTATGCAGGTTTGAGTGCAGAGAGGTCAGGGTTGACAGCATCATTCGCCTTCATCTCTTCTTCTGCAGAAACTCCATCAAATCCAGTTGAATGCTACCTAAAATAAACAGAATTGCACAAGACTCAAAGTAGCATTCATAGTGGCTAAAAGATAATTAATTTTTGATTAAACTGAACAATTTAAATGCAAATTCACTAGAAAAAGATAGGGAAGATGCTCACGCATCAACCACCCCGACCCAAGCCCAAACCTCCAACACAGTTCAACGGGCTAGCTCTTAATACCCGCCCCAAGGTACGCCCGACCCACCACCCGTACGAACCATGCCATCGTCCGGGTCGGTATCCTCGGGACAACGTCCGAGCCCCCGACCCGGAGTCCGGGACGACTTGGAGCTCCCACGTGGACTAAGGACAGCTCACAAGCTCCTTAACCAATGGGCTAGGTCACCGCTAGTCCCACCCAGCGCAGTATATAAGGGGAGAGAAAAGCTTTCCCCCGAGGTACGTCATACTTTTACCTAATTCGGCCATCTTTTCGTACGGACTCTGAGTCGATCGTCGGAGTGTCCTTGCAGGTGGCCACCCCCCGTGCTCCACTCCGCCTCCGGCGGCATCAGCACGCATCAGTCCTCGCTCCACGTCAGCTCAGGGTCTCTTCCTCTCCTCTACTCATAACCACCCGACCCATCGAGTACCTGAGATCATCAGGTAACGAACAAAAGATAACAAAAATAATATTTATTGAATGTCTCTAAGATATTGAAACAGTGAGAAAACTAATTCGTTAATTTTATATGATTTATATATGCTTTCTTACCTTTATTTACAAATAAAAATATCAATTAGCGAGTTTCGGTAGTCGTCTGCTAAAGATTATAAAAAAAATTATATTGTATTATATAGTCTATAGTAATTGCAAGGACAATTGGCCAATAGTTGGTTTTAAAAAATTTTACTATACCATTTTTTAATCATAGACTTCTAAATGTATAAATTTGGATCAAACAAAGTCATTTAGTTACACGTTTTAAGGATTTAAAAAAAGGTGAAAGCTCAACATAAAAGATCTTTTTCTTTTAGAAATATGCATATGCAAAAAAATAAGGAAAAAAAAATAAAGGACACTGACACATCAAATAAAAAAAAGTAAGAGAAAGAAAAATAAAGAAACTAAAAAAAATACAAAAAAATAAAAAATTTGAACAAAGTATATATTTTCTTTTGTTCATTTTCATATCATTATCAATAAAAAATTATCATTTAGCTATGCTAAAAAAATTCATTGATAATACTCCAACATAATTTAAATTCTATAAGATAGTTGGTTCATAAAAATTATATTTTTTAAGAGTTTATGTGTGCAAATTGGTTGAAGTTGGTATCATGCATAATTATGTTTGTGAAACACCAATCATAAATGTTGTAAATTCTCTTATTTATATTTGTCTGTTATTGAATAAAAATTATAAATAATTTGTTCATTAACTTTTTTTCGTAATCCGGAGGTAGTCCAGATGTTATACTAGTGAAATATAATGTAAGCTTCTCGCATGATGCAAGAAGCAAATTTTCTATACGATGGCAAAACACCCTCTTATGTCATGCATTTGAGATATATCAATATTAATTCCACCTCAAAATTAATTTTTGCATTTTCGATATCCTTTTATAGAAAGTATGTAGCACTGTACTTATTCTATGACTCCTCATATTTGAGAGTTGAAACTTTATGATGATTCTATGTTTTTATTTTGTGTTAGGCAAAATAAAAATGTTGGGTGCAATTATTTTTAGTAAATTGATAAAATAGATAAAGAAGAATATTATAATGTGTAAAACTATGTGAAGTTTTTTTAAGAATAAATGTCCGAAATTTTTATCTAGTTCATACACAACCGGTATTTATAAATAAGAAATGTTAAGAATCATTAAAATTTATTATTTTTAGTCATTATTTAGTTATTAATTTAATTTTTTTAGTCTAGCAATTTAATAATACACTTTAACTCTATATTTTTAAATATTGATGATTAACTGATAGTAAGAAAATAATAAATCTTAATGATCATTTAGCATTTCTCTTTATAAATAGCGTAATATCCAATTAATAGTTTTCAAAAAGTTTTTAATTAGACTATAATTTTCAATAAATTTTTAATCACAACATCAGTTTTTTTATTTTTTTTTTTATTTTTTTTGTTACACATATCAATCATCGCGTTAAATTTTGGTAGAAAATTAAGCAAATAAATCTCTATCATTATTTAATAAAAATATAACATTCTCTACAATTGTTTAAAATTTTTAAATTAGTCCCTCCATAGTCCATATAAACAAATAATTAATCTGTTATGGGTAGGGGTGCACAGACCCGGCCCGGCCCGAAGGCCCGGCCCGGTCCCGAACACTTTTGGGGCTAATTTGGTGTGATTTCATCGGGTTTAGGGTCGGGTAAGGGTCTCAAAAATAGACCCGGTCATTATTTCGGGTCGGGTCCGGGTCATAGCTCGGGTCACCCGAAGTCGGCCCGGTGACCCGGTCATCATACACAATTAATATTTTGTGTTATTAGTGATGGATCATGACTATTCTTATGTGGAATTTAAGTATTGTAAATCTTAATATTTTGTGTTATTAGTCATTATAAAACTATAAGTTAATGTTTTATGTTTAGAATGCATAATATTGTGTTATTTGTATTGATTTAAATATTTGGTATTATTAGACAATATTAGTATTGATTGTGGTTATACTTTAGTATTGATTGTGGTTATGCTTTAATTTTGAAGAAGGGTTGGTTCTTGTTATATTTTTCTAAGTGAATTTTACAATGTCAAATAATGGTTGGAGTCTTGAAAATTTGGATATTTTTACATGCTAGCTTACAAGAAGGTATCAACGTAATGTAATGTTAACGGCCCGGTTTTCACCCGGTTTTCACCCGGTTTTTACCCGGTATAATTGTGGCCCGAAAGTGTATTGGTTTCATCGGGTCTAGGGCCGGGTTCGGGTCTAATAAATAGACCCGGTGTATATTTCGGGTCGGGTCTGGGTCACATCAAACCCGGCTTCACCCGGCCCATGTGCACCCCTAGTTATGGGTACTAATTTTTTTAACCAAATAAAAGTTTGAGAATTGATTTAATGATTAAAATCTATTAAAAATTAAAGTGTCTAACTAAAAAATTTTTTAAAGACTAATTTAAGATTTTACTCTTATAAATATTTTTCGATTTTTTTGAAGAAAAAATTAAATTTATGTTATTATTACTTGTAAGTCATTCCACATTCCATACAATTTAGCATAAATTTCGTTTAATAAAAAAACTCGTACTAAGTCCTGATTACATTATATTGTCATTATGGTTTTTTTTTTTTCCAAGAAAAACATTTTTGTTTAAACATTTCATTACTAATTTTTAGTTACTATTAAAAATAATTCCAAAAATATTTTTTTCCTAAAATATT
>NC_029790.2:111571323-111579796 GCF_000816755.2 Arachis ipaensis | reverse complement strand
TACTTAATCTATTTTTTTAATAAATAAATGTGTATAATAAATTAATAATAGTAAATTAGATATAATTAAGAAAACAAGTATTTTATGTTTTAATAATTAAGAGGGTGAGTTTAAGTCTTTATTTTAAACATTGTAAAGTATTTTTGAGTTTTGTTGTCATTTTATGCCAGCCGTTGGATTGAAGCATTGAGAGAGTCATCAGATCTAGGTCTTGTTTCTTTGTTTCTTGCGGAGCAGATAGTAGTAGCTAGTGGTGGTGGTTGGCGATGGCGGGGAAGGTGTCGAAGGCGGCCTTCGACGCTAAGATGTGGAAACTACTGAGGGACTACAGCCAGGTCCTGGTGGTTACCTCCGATAACGTCGGTTCCAACCAGATAAACGGCATTCGGAGGGGTTTGAAGGGCGATTCTGTGGTCGTGATGGGTAAGAACTCCATGATGAGACGCTCTTTCACGCTCCAAGCTCAGAGGACTGGAAACAAGTCTTTTCTCAACCTTATCCCTCTTCTTAGGGTATAAACTAGAAACTCTTTTAATTCTGGATTATCGATTCAAAATTGAATCTTAGGTTTTCGAATAGAATTTTTCATTATGTAGTGCTTATTCTGTGAATTGGATCAGGGAAATGTGGCTTTGATTTTCACGAAAGGGGATATGAAGGAGGTTAGCAATGAGGTTGCCAAGTTCAAGGTTAAGTAATCTTGCTCTGTGCCTCTCAATCAATCTATGCTTGTGTGTTAACTGGTGTTCGTTATGGTAGTTAATGAAAGAAGCAAATTAAAATTTGGAGCAGAGGAAGTAGCAGAGAATAGAAAAAAACGTATCATATTGTTGCTTTCTTCAGAAAACAAATGATTGGTACAATAACTATATATAAAACTTGCTATTAGTATTCACAAAATCTGAATGGTACTAACGGAAAGATACAAGGAGATTTGGAGAAGATTCTGGAATAGTCTTGCTGGCATATGGTGTTGGTTTCTTTTGATGGTTTCTTAGTGTTCAGAAGCATGAACACACGTTTAAACATCTTGAACGTTGGACCAAACTTGTTTGGATGATTTTTTTTCAACATGATTTTTACCCTCAAACGTACGTTTAATTGAAGCAATATTTTGTAGCTTTTGCTTTCAATTCTTACTGTCATCTTTATTTTATTTTTTAATTACCCTTCTTCACCTTCATGCCTCATCTTTTCTACAATCATCTTCATTTTATTTCTCAACTATCCTTCCTCACTCTTTTCACACACTCATTTCCCTCATCTTCAACAATCAAGGTAAATCTCTTTCTTCTGCCAAACACACACTTAGTAGTTTGGTTCATCCTTTTGCAATTATGTTCAGGATTTCACTTAATAAGATTGTCCATAGTGAAGTTGTGAATGACAGTCTAGGTAATTGATAAGGAGCCTTAGTAGAGAAGCTATGGTATTACAGCTTAGTTGCTGAGAGGCACGTTTATATATCAGTTGATACACAAGAGAGTACTTTCGAGATTAAGTATGCCTTTGGGACTTGACAACGGCGGTGCTTACTGACATTTTCCTATTCTGTCCTTGTTTTTTGATTCTGCACCCTTAGATTTTAGCCAACAATTTTGCTAGCTCATCCGTCTATGCTAGTTAGTACAAGACACTAGGGTGGGGTTTAGTAATAATATTCAATATAAACTTACTACTAATGTTCATTGTTATCTTATGCCTTGAACTAGAAGTAAGAAATTAGCACTCCTAATATTCTGGGTTCAGGCTTTTATCAACTTGACTGGTGGAGCCATTGAAATTTTTACTGTAGTGCTCAAGTTTGGGCCTGGTTCATATTTGTTGATTTAGTTGCTGATATAAATATTGGGTCTGTTTGCAAGTAGAGAAACATGTTTATTTATCAAGGAACCTATGAGCCTAATATTTGCTCAATAACTATATCCACAGGTTGTTGATCCTCTTCTCATGTGCCCCAAGTACTTATCATATGAATCGTACCGCAATTGTTCCTACATGCAATCTGGACAGTTACCTTTGGGCCTCAAGTGTTGTAATCAGCAGTCGTCGCAGGATTCGGAGCCCTTTCTTGTATGCTCAAAATTCACTCCGCACCAGCATTGTTTCATGCAGAGATCAAAACAGTTCTTGGCAATGAGTGTATGGTCTCCTCTTCTCCTTTTAGCTGGGAGCTTGTGATGTGGAAAAAGTGTTGTAATTTGGATCTAATGGTTTATGCGAAGGATGAGTTTCACATATTTTCTTTGAGCACCATTGACTTTATTAGTTTATTTAGAGCTGAATCCTCCTTGTTACGAAATGAGGAATGAATTTTTTTTTTTTTTTCCATTTTGTATCAGGGTCTGTGTTTGGGAATGGGGATTTTGGTACGGGGAATTTTATTGCAGGAATTTGTTCGCTGTTTCAATAAGAATATTAGAACTAGTGTATTACCCAATGACTAACATTTTTTTTATTTTGTGTGTATTATTTGAGTTAACACTAATCAATTTTTTTTTTCCAATTATTAGTTTAGTTCATTGGAAAAAAATTGGGAAAGCTTAACCAGAAAAACAAAATTCGGGGGGTAATGCATATCTTCTTCAATGGAAACGTGGTAATAGAAGAGAAGCACAAGCAAATTTAGACTAATTATAACGAAGAATTTACTACAATTTTACTAAAACGAAGTCCTTGTTGCAATATGAATGTCCAATCAAGTTAATTTTGGGCGGTGCAATATTAACTATGAGTGGTGCTTTGTTTTTTCAGAATAGACTCTATATTAATGTACTTTGAAAAAGAGAATTTTAGGTAAATATAAATAGATGCTTTGTTTTTTCATAATAGACTCTATATTAATGTACTTTGAAAAAGAGAATCTTAGGCAAATATAAATAGGACAAGAATATGAGATAATATATAATATTAATATTTTTTTATTAGTGTGAGATATTGATGTGGTGAATATTAATACTAAAGTTTTCTATTTACATTTTTTTATTTTATATTTATTATATCTTCCTTTAGTTATTTATTTCACAATATATTATCAGCACGAGACTCTGATCAAATTTTAAGAAGACTCAAGTAACAAATTTTCATTATGTCGAAACTCTCATCTTGAATTTAATGCCCTTGATATATCTGGAAACAACTATTTATCATGGATACTAGATGCTGAAATTCATCTTGATTCAATAGATTTTGGAGATACCATTAAGGCTGAAAATAATGCATCCCAAAAGGATAAAGTCAAAGTCATGATTTTCCTTCGTCGTCATCTTGATAAAGGATTGAAAAATGAATATCTCATATTAAAAGATCCTGCAGATCTTTGGAAAGACCTTGAAGAAAGGTATTATTCTTGCTGAGGTTGACCGGTGTATAGCTCGTCCGTCGATGAATTTCTTCAAGCTTCTCGTCGGAATGAGTTATACATCGGCAAGGAAAGAACAAGGGGGTGGGTACCTGCAAAAGACACTCCAACGCTCAAGTCAGTAAGTGTTTAAGAGGTATAAGAATAATTCTATGAATATAGAATGTAAGACATGAAATAGAAATCATCATGTGTTGTATATTATAATAATTATATGAATATAGAATATATCTAGAATGTCTCTAGAATGTCTCTAGAACGTATCTAGAATGTATAGTGTATATAGAGATTGGTGCCTTTTATAGGCATAGAGTTGATGAATAGAATTGATGATATGACCGTTGATCATTAAGTAGAATAATGGTCATTAAGTCAGTAATGAAGGTGTCAGTTACAGAATGAATGATAATTAAGGCCGAGTTATAACTCATAATGCACAATAAAGACCGAGTTATAAGGTGACGGATCAGGTATAATCATCAAAAGACGGTGATACTTCCTTAAGCCCGATATGAATGGACGCACTTGCGTCTACAGGATTTTAAATTCATAAATGAATATAATTCTGTAATGTTTCGAATCACCTCACGAATGAAATTATGTGAAAAAAAGATAACTGATAATGATATGTTGGAGAAAACTTTCTCGACCTTTCATGCCTCGAATGTGCTCTTGGAGTAGCAGTATCGAGAAAAAGGATTTAAAAAATATTCTGAGTTAATTTCTTGCTTTCTTGTTGCTGAACGCAACAATGAGTTGCCTTTAAAAAATCACGAAGCGCGCCCAACTGGTGCCACCCCATTTCCTGAAGTAAAAGCGGCAAATCATTACCTTAGAAGAGGTAAATGGCAAGATTTTGGTAACAAGAAAAATTATGGAAGGAAAAGGAATTATGTTTACAAGAAAGGATCTCACCAGAAGTGGGATAAAGAAAGAAATATTGAGCAAAATAAATCAATAGAGGATAAATGTTTCCATTGTGGTGGAAAAGGTCATTGGTCGCGTACTTGTCGTACCCCAAGGCACCTAGTCGATCTTTATCAAGCATCTTTGAAAAAGGATGACAAAAGAAAGAAAACGAATTTTGTTTCAAATGATGCTGAAAATTCCACCACTCATTATGATATGTCAGATTTCTTTGAGGATCCTAAAGAAAATATTGGTCATTTGATCAATGATGGAATAATTTAATATGCAAGATTGTTAAGCATTCATGTAAATAAATAATGTAAGAAACTTATTGTTAAGTTTTATTCTCTATGTATTTAAGTTTCAAATATGATGTATATAAATAATGAAATATAAATGTTTATGTTTAAGAATTTTGAAATCATTAAATGTGTCAAGTTTTAAAAATAATAATGATAATAATAGTGACAATAATAAAATTTTAGTATATGATATTATTTTTATGTAAAATGTTTATTAGAAAAATAATTCCAATCAAGAATTCAATTTGACTGTGCATGTATTACTACTCATTTTATTATTATTTATCTTTGAAGAAAATGGCAAGGATATATAATGAAAATGTATGCCTTGCGGATAGTGTAAGTTCGCACACTATTCTCAAAAGTAATATATACTTTACCCATTTTTGTGCCAAAAGAAAAATATATTAATACTATTATTGGCTCGGTCAATGTGATAGAAGGTTCCGGAAGAGCAATAATTTTGTTTTTTGAGGGAACAAAATTCATAATAAATAATGCACTATTGTCTACCAAGTCTCTAAGGAACTTGCTAAGTTTTAAAGATATTTGCCGAAATGGATATCATATTGAAACTATGAATGAGAAAAATCATGAGTACTTATGTATCACAACTCATGATTCAAATAAGAAGGTTATACTAGAAAAGTTACCCTCACTTTCATCTGGGTTATATTATACCAAAATTAGTGCAATTGAATCACATGTCATTGTAAACCAGAAGTTTACTAACCCAAATGAATTCATAACTTAGCACAACCGATTGGGTCATCCGGGAACAACCATGATGCAGAGAATTTTTGAAAACTCCCATGAACATTCACTAAAGAATCAGAAAATTCTTACATCTAGTGAATTTTATTATGCTGCATATTTTTAGGAAAAGTTAATTTGAAGGCCATTACCAGTAAAGATTGGATTTGAGTCCCCTGAATTCTTAGAAAGGATTCAAGGCGATATATGTGGACCTATTCATCCAGCAAGTAGATCTTTTAGATATTTTATGATCCTAATAGACGCATCTTCGAGATGGTCACATGTGTGCTTATTGTCTTCTCGCAACCTGGCGTTTGCGAGATTACTTGCTCAAATTATTCGATTAAAAGCACAATTTCCAGAAAATTCAATCAAAGTAATTCGTCTTGATAATGCTGGTGAATTTACTTCCCAAGCTTTTGATGCCTATTGTATGGCTAATGGAATAAGTGTTGAACTCCAGTAGCTCATGTTCACACACAAAATTGGTTAGCAGAATTACTTATTAAATGCCTCCAATTAATTGCTAGACCCTTACTCATTTGAACGAATCTCCCAACTTCGACTTGGGGGTATGCTATTTTACATGCTACAGCACTTATTCGTTTGAGGCCAACAAGTTATCATAAGTTCTCTCCCATGCAATTAGCTTTTGGCCAGCAGCCAAATGTTTTCCATTTAAGAATATTTGGGTGTGCGATATATGTTCCCATTGTACCACCTTCTCGCACCAAAATGGGACCCCAAAAAAATTGGGGATATATGTTGGATATGATTCTCCCTCTATAGTGAGGTATCTTGAGATACAAACTGGAGATGTATTTAAAATCCGGTTTGCGGATTTTTATTTTGATGAATCAAAATTTCCAACATTAGGGGGAGAGAATAAGCTTCCTGAAAAGGAACTTAATTGGAATGCATCATCCTTGATACATTTAGATCCTCGATCAGGGCAATGTGAACTAGAAGTTCAAAAGATTATACATTTGCAAAGAATAGCAAATGAATTGCCTGATGCATTTTCTGATACGAAAAGGATTACTAAGTTCTATATACCGGCTGAAAATGCTCCGATTCGAGTTGATGCCCCAGTCGGATAAATTGTCACCGAAGCAAATTCACGTCAGAAGTGTGGCAGGTCTGTCGGTTCCAAAGACAAAAATTTTCGAAAAAGAAAAGAGGTAAATACTACTCCTGTTAAAAAAGATATAGTAAAGACAACTGCAGTTGTCCAAAATTCTGATATAGTTTTAACGCCAGAAGATGTTCAGGTACTTGAGAATTGTGAAAATGACGAGATCTCGATAAATTATGTCTTTACAGGAGAGAAATGGGACCGAAATAAGACAATTGTCAATGAAATATTTGCATATAATGTGGCATTAAATATCATGCATGAAAGTAAGGATCTTGAGCCAAGATTAGTCGAAGAATGTCGACAAAGAAATGATTGGCCAAAATGGAAAGAAGCCATGAAGGTTGAGTTAGACTCACTTGCAAAACGTTTAGTCTTTGGACCTGTAGTCCGTACACCAGAAGATGTAAAACCTGTTGGATACCGATGGGTATTTGTGAGAAAATAAAATGAGAAAAATGAAGTTGTACGCTACAAAGCTTGACTTGTAGCACAAGGTTTTTCACAGAGGCCCAATATAGATTATGAAGAAACGTATTCCCCTGTAGTGGATGCGATAACATTGCGTTATTTGGTCGGTTTATCTGCATATTATAAACTACATATGCATTTAATGGATGTGATAACAGCCTACTTATATGGCTCATTAGATCGTGATATCTATATGAAAGTCCCTGAAGGATTAAAGATATCTAAACCATCCAATGAATATTCACAAGGATTATACTCAGTCAAATTGCAAAGATCTTTATATGGTCTAAAGCAATCTGGACGAATGTGGTATAATCGTCTTACTGAGTATCTGACCAAAAACGGATTTAAGAATGATGATATCTGCCCATATGTTTTCATAAAAAAATTTGCATCTAGATTCATTATAATTGCTGTGTATGTTGATGATTTAAATATCATTGGGACTCCTGAAGAGATTCCAACAATTATAAAAACTCTAAAAGAAGAGTTTGAAATGAAAGATCTTGAAAGGACTAAATTTTGTCTCGACCTTCAAATCAAGCATATAAAAAATGGGATATTTATTCATCAAACAAATATTTCGATATCTTCATGGAACAGTTGACATGGGATTGTTTTATCCATATGGATCCAAGTCACAACTAGTTGGCTATGCAGATGCTGGATATTTGTCTGATCTACAAAAAGGGAGATCTCAAACAGGATACCTGTTCACATATGGTGGAACAACTATATCATGGAGGTCCACGAAACTGACGATAGCAGCAACCTCCTCTAATCATGTTGAAATACTAGCGATTCATGAAGCTAGTCGCGAGTGTTTTTGGATGAGAAGTTTAATTCAATATATTCTATCATCATATGGGCTGAATGATCATAAGATAGCTCCAACTGTCCTGTTTGAAGATAATACAGCATGCATTACTCAACTTAAGGGTGGATACATCAAAAGTGACAAAACAAAGCATATTTCTCCCAAATTCTTCTTCACTCATGATCTTCAAAATCAAGGGACAATTGATATTTAACAAATCCACTCAAGTGAAAAGCTGGCATATTTGTTTACAAAGTCACTCCCAAAATCCTCCTTTGAAAGATTGGTACATCAGATTGGGATGCGCCGATTTCGAGATATAAAATAATATCGACAAGAGGGGGAGACTGTACTCTTTTTTCCTTTGTCAGGTTTTTTCCCATTGAGTTTTTCTTGACAAGGTTTTTAACGAGGCAGTCCCCATCACAAAGAATATTGTACTCTTTTTCCTTCACTAAAGTTTTTTCCATTGGGTTTTCTTTAGTAAAGTTTTAATGAGGCATATTCCTAATGGACATTCAAGGGAGAGTATTGCAATATGAATGTCCAATCAAGTTAATTTTGGGCGGTGCAATATTAACTATGAGCGGTGCTTTATTTTTTCAGGATAGACTCTATATTAATGTATTTTGAAAAAGAGAATCTTAAGCAAATATAAATAGGATATGAATCTGAGATAATATACACACAGTTACAACAATAATAAATATTTTTATCTCTCT
>NC_029790.2:111555118-111571314 GCF_000816755.2 Arachis ipaensis | reverse complement strand
AGTGTGAAATATTGACAAAATAAATATTAATACTAAAATTTTTTATTTATACTTTTTAAATTTATATTTATTATATCCTCCTTTAGTTATTTATTTCACAATAGTCCTTTGTGTTATGTTTAATTTGATGAGCCACGGAACCGTCAAATGTGTACCACAACTACAAGATTCTCATCATGATTCATGAAGATAACCTATTTAACAATTTCTCAAGAAAATGTAGTTATTGTTTGATTTCATGTTTCACATCTAAACCATGAAGCAATGAAGCAAACTAGTGGCTTTGGAACTTTTAATAGAGGCGAGAATTTTGCCAATGGAAGCTAAAGCTATTAAATCAACTTCAGAGATTTATAATCAAGAATTTGATAAGATGAAGCAAAGACAAAATTGTGTAAAAATTTAATAAAAAAATTCGTATTTTTTGTTAATTTATTTGTGCAGTTTTGTATGTAGAAGCTCCTTCGAAAGATATAACAAGCTATAACACTGAAGCCATCTGCAGAGGATTGGTTCTTCCGAGTTAAAATGTTTAACTTGAT
Source organism: Arachis ipaensis (assembly GCF_000816755.2). NCBI lineage: Eukaryota > Viridiplantae > Streptophyta > Magnoliopsida > Fabales > Fabaceae > Arachis > Arachis ipaensis. Next base: position 111,570,772 of record NC_029790.2, on the reverse strand, counting down.
TTATTTTAGTTATCGAGTTAATATTAAAGACCATGTAAGTAGATTGGGTATTATTTAAGAGAGTGATAATGTTCGTGTACTTTTTAGGAAGGAATTGTTTGTGAAATTACTTTACAAATGTGCCGTGCTTGGAATTTTTATTTTGGTCAAGTCCCAACCTTGCCAAGAATAATAAAGAAACACTTTGATGGTCGGCTAGATAGGAATTTCGATGAAAAAGAAAGCATGCGAGAAGCAGATGATTGTTTTTTGTTTTTGTTTTTTTTTTTTAAATAATTCACATAAATAAATAGTTTGGAATTTAAAATTATAAAGATATCATAAACCAATTATTGTTATATGTCTGATCTAAGTACTTTTATGTAAAACGAATCAAATATGCTATTTGTCTGATTCGATTTATCATTATATAAAATATATATAGTAAATTGAATTAATTTGATTATTAAAACTTAAATTTTTTCGAGTCAAATGTAATAGATAATTATACAATATAAAATAATCAACTATATTTATATAATATGTAATTTATGAAATATTATACTAATTAAATTATTTTATAAATAATTAAAATATTATACTAATTAAATGATAAATTATCAAACTGATTCGATTTACTATGTATATACTATATAGTGGTAAATCGAATAAGATTAATTTGATATATTTTTTCAACAATAAATCAAATCAATTTGATTTGATTTGACGATTTACGTATAAATAGTATAAATTAATTCGATTTACAAAAGATATTTAAGACAAGTGTGTAATATAAATTAATTTAAAATATCTGTATAATTTTAAATTCTAAATTATTTATTTATGTGAATGATTTTTTTTTTAAATATTTGCTAAAAGCATGGAAGCATCTTTCACAATAAAACACCGTAAGTGACCGAAATTATTGACAAGAAGGCAGTTCAAAAGTAATAGAAAATAGGGTAAAGTACTAAATTAATTTTATTTTTAGTGTAATTCTGTTTTTATTCTTAAGATTTAAAGTGTCCTATTTGAATCTAAAAATTTTTTATTTAGTTTTAATATAGTTCCACCATGAGGTCAAAGTTAAATAATTAACGAAATGTCAAAAATAAGTACAAGCTCCAAAGATACAAAATTAACAATAAATGCATCAATACATTTATTTATCATTCTCTTTACAATTTAAATGAAATATTTTCTATATAATTAAGGAGAATAATAAATAAATGTATTGATATATCTATTATTAATTTTGTACCATTGGAGCTTATATATCTTGTTCTTGCAATGCTGTCAAGTAGAATATTCTGTTAATTATTTAACTTTGATCTCAGATTAGAACTACATTGAAATTAAATGAAATTTTTTTAGATTCAAATAATTCCAGTTTGGGTTCAATTTTGGGGTTTGCCAGAATCGTTTAAAACCCTCGAAGTTGGACGTAAATTGGGAGAGAATCTGGGCACAGTGTTGGAGGTAGGTAAATTTCAGATGCGAGGCAGAGAAACTAGGATTGTGAAAGCCAAAATCAATATCGATGCTGCCAGGCAAGTGAGAGATCAGTTAATAGTGGCAGGACCTAATAAAAAGGAGGTAGAAGTGGCACTGCGCTATGAGAGACTTGGAAAGTTCTGTACCTATTGCGCAAAATTGGGGCACGAGGTGAAAAACTGCCATGATCTGCTGAAGGACACAGAGAGTGATATGGTAAAAGAGGATGACATTGGCGAATGGGTTAAAGCTAGCCAAGTGGGGATGCGAATCTACTCTGAAGGAGAAAGAACATTCAACAACTCAACCCAAAATCAGAATAAGGCCACTCAACGTAAGAAAAAACCGGTCTTAAACTGCTTATTGGAAGAATTTGCAGGGATGTCAATGCAAGAAGGGAAACAAAGTTTGAAACCACAAGACACTAGTAACAGGGCAGCACCTGAGTCACCTCAATCAGCCAACTCTAGAACAGAATGCATGGAGGTTATCATAGCTGGTCAGTCCAATACCAAGGAGGATGAAGGGCAGCTTATGCAATTCGCTATCGGGGAGTGTCTCACCACAGAAAAAGGTAGGAAGTGGAAAAGGTTAGCAAGACAAGGTGCTGCAGAGTCAGATACTAAAAGTGAACCCAAAAAAAGGTTGATGAGTGGTATAGCTGAAGTAACTACAAAGAAAGCAAGAACAGAGGATGAAAATGCAGTTGAACAGATGGTGGAGGGTGCCAGCCTACAAATGGCACCCAAGGCACCATGAGAACTATAGTTTGGAATTGTCGGGGTTTGGGGAGACCCCTGACAATTCACACCTTAAAAGGGATCTGTAAATCCCACTCCCCCGAGATTGTGTTTATAAGTGAAACAAAGAACCAATCTCGACAGGTGGAAGCAAAACTTCGGGTATGCGGCTACGAAAACTGGCATATTGTTAACTCGGCAGGAGTGGCAGGAGGACTTGTGCTAACTTGGAAGGACAGCATCAATGTTCAAATTATTAGCAGTGGAGAATTCTTTGTGGCAGCCGAAATTAAGGAAGTCGGAAGCAGTGAGGTATGGGCGTTCATTGGTGTCCATTTGAGTTGTTCAGAACAAATTCGATCCTTACAGTTTGAGGAGCTTATAACAATGAGCCAACACATGGAAGGAAAAGTGGTAATAGCAGGCGATTTTAATGCTATAACAAGCCAAGCGGAAAAGGAGGGTGGAGGCCAAAAATCAGCAACCACCATTGCAACATTCACTAATTTTATTGACAGTAACGAATTGGTGGATATTGGAATGGTGGGGCACCCTTTCACGTGGACAAATCGAAGACAAGGAGAGGATTTGGTGAAGGAGAGGCTTGACCGCTATTTAGTTGGGATGGAATGGAAGTTGAAGTTTCCGAATGCAGTGGTGCACAGGCTCACAGAGTCAGCTCGGATCATGCTCCAATTTTGATGGAAACCGAACCTCAATCCTGGCAAAGTAAAAGGCGGTTTAAATACTACGCTATTGAGAGCGGTGGGGGAGGCGATTCCTATTTATACACTCTCTTGTTTCAAGCTCCCGGACACGCTGTTGACTGAGATTCATAGCATGCTCTTGCAATTTTGGTGGGGTCAAAAAGGCGCAGAACGAAGAATGGTTTGGATTAAATGAGACACAATGACGAGACCAAAGAAAGATGGAGGGCTGGGGATCAAGGATCTAAGGGCGCAAAATTTGGCTTTATTGGGCAAGCAATGTTGGCGTCTAATGAAATACCCTAATTCTACTATATCAAGAATGCTCAAAGCTAAATATTTCAGAAATACAGATTTCCTACATGCAGAGATAGGTAGCGTACCGTCGTGGGGTTGGAGAAGTGTTCTTGAAGGGCGCAAGGTGATCGAGAAAGGCTTGTTATGGAAAATAGGCTCTGGCACTAATGTTCGCATCTTCCATGACCTCTGGCTCCCACCACCAGTGCCCCTTAATGTCCCTCAAAATGCACTCACAATCCCGCCAAATATGCAAGTGTATTACGTTAGTGCGTTACTAAATCCTGATAGAAGTTGGAATAAAAATCTGATTGAGTCGATTTTTTCAGTTGATATATGCAATAAAATTTTTTCAATCAAACCAACAGAGGAGGAGGATGAAGTTAATTGGTGCTGGACAAAATCTGGTATATATGAAGTTGGGTCAGGATACAAAATTGCTTATGGATTCTTTCATTCTCCTACTTCATTGAGGCCCCAGAACATACACAACAGAGTCTGGAATAGCATTTGGGAGTTGAAATTACCACATAAAATTAAGATTTTTCTATGGAAAAGTCTTCATGAAAAGCTTCCAGTGTTGCAACAAGTTCACAGCCGGTTCGCATCCACTCTTGCCACTTGTCCAAGATGCATGTTGAAGGCTGAATCAATTTCTCATGCTTTGTTTCAATGCCCCCTATCTTCAATAATATGGAGCCTAAGCTTAATAACCCCTGACCTATGGATGAGAGAAGAAGAAACTTTTTTCAATTGGTGGCAACGAGTCTTATCCTGGGCAGCGGCTCAATTCGACGGTAGACAAAAGACCCTCCTCATAGCGGCGCTGTGTTGGAGCACTTGGAAAGCGAGGAATTGGTGTGTTTTTGAGAAGGTAATAAGCCCAGCACCAGAGATAGTGAAAGAAGCCAGCAATTTAGTGCGTGAACTCGTGAACCATACCTGATAGATGCTACTTTTTCTTTACTCTTACTTCTACTCTTCTTTAAGCTCTTAGTCTTTCAGTCACAGCTGGTGATAAATGGGAATACCCAATTCTTTTGTACTTCCTTATGGAAACACTTTTATTTTATATTAATAAAATAATATTTATCTTTGAAAAAAAAAACTTTAAACTTTAAGAATTAAAACAGAAATACATCCAAACATAAGAGATCAATTTAATACTTTACCATAGTAAATAATAGTAGCATGATGCTTGATTCCAATAGTTATTGATCACCATATTAAAGATAATGTAGGAATAGTAATCATATGCTTTTTGTTGTATATTTTCTGCAGTCTAATTTTCTATTTCTTTCCATGTTCACCTTGTTTTGTTGAATTTTTTTTTATATATATATAAAAGAAGAGCAATGCTAGGGAGCCAGCAACTTTTGTGATTGGTAGCCATCAAATAACCATCAATGATGATCTAATGGTGTGAGATTGGTGTAAGATTTCATCTAATGACTCATCTTTCTCTACTGATTACATGCTGGCCAAAATTCAACAAAACTGCTGACCCCTAGAGTTTTCATAAAAGAAACCAGCCTTACTAATTGCCATTTAGGGCATCATCAATCCATTTTTCCTTTTTTACTATTATAAGGCATAAATCAAAGTTAGGTTACATCAAATTTGGTATGCGTGTTGAAGATAAAGTGGGCAAATAGCATCAAATACCGTCATTTCCCACTTTAATTGCCACCACAAATGTATCAATTTTCATTCTTGCATTACATATTTACATGCCTTCCCCTGCAATTCATTACAATCATAGCAACTTTTCCAACTTTGGCCACAAAATGTTCAAGATCTTATGTGTGTGCTATATGCTTAAATTTAACTAAACCGTGTGTGAAGACTTAAAAATTAACACTGATAAATCAAAATTTATAAATTTATAGATTTATAAGAATGAATCTGACATCGATCTAGTTGCTGTAAATTGCAAACAAACAAGCAGGAAAACCCTAAAGTTAAACCACATCTAAATGTTAGAACTGAGAAGTGCCTTATTCATGGATAACATTTATAAATGGTGCTTAAAAATATACATAATATTAAGAGCATTTTTAATATTCCAAAGAGAATGACCATTTCATTCTTTTGAACATCCTATTGTGATAAAAATGTTAAATCTTTACACATGGATGCTCTACCTTCTGATCCAGGTTCACGCTTGCATGGCCATTGGTATTGGTATGATTGATTCCTTAGCTGATCTCCAAATATGCAATGAAAATAAGATTATGGTGAATGTTAATGTTATCTTCCTGCTGCATGCTTGCATGGCACTTGCTGGTTTTGATTCTTCAGTTCATCTCCAGCAACCAGAAAATATGCAGTGTGCCTAAAAAAAATAACAAGGAAACCAAAATAGGATCTGAACAAGCATCTATATATATGAAGTTGCACTGTGTGACAGAAAATAAACCTGAAAAAGTTCATCATTTTAATCTTTGAGTCATCATCTATATCTGTAGTTGTGTCCAATGCTTGTTGCATGTGATGCAACCACCTCTCTGCAGCTTGGTGCGTGACCGGGAACGGTCGATGTCGACCAATTAGAGCAGGATGCCCTGGCAATACATCAAGAAAGAAGCTTATATGGTAGCTAGTTGCACTCGAGAGAGAAAACTTTTGTTGATTAAACTACACATATTTTTATAATTTTAAGATGATGTTAAGAAAAAGACCCAAATGTACTAGTAGAGTGCATATACTGCTAAAATCAATGGCCAATATAAATAAAAGAATAAAGTGACAATTAGGTCTTGAAGATTTTGACTTTGGACTAATTAATACTTAAAGAGAAAAAAAAAGTACTAATTTAATCCTCAAAGATAACAAACAGTAAATTCATGATGTCTTTTTATCAATTTATATTTGTCTATGAAAAATAGTAATAACTTTTGAAGCAAAATTTCACTTATTTTGATAGAATTTGTAATAAATAGAAAAGTACATGAAAATTTTAAAAGATAATAAATATTTTACTATCCAAAAACTAAATCGTTTTCAATATACTAATGTAAATAACAAAATACATCAACAATTCTGTTTTTGTTTTGCATTATTTCCAGTTGCTATCTTCAAAGATTTAACTGTCACTCTACTCTAAATAAAAATAAAATTACTGGTACTGAGATTTTCTCTTTCACTTTCAAATTTAGGGATCTATCAAATCTTTCATAAAGATAACTAATCCTTTCTCTCCATAAAAGTCATCACGTATAAGATTACTTGAAAATATTACATAATCACACATATTCTCGTGGAGCATTTTCCCCTATTGTGGAAGAAGAGTACCTCGTCTCTGAGAATAGAGAGCAGGGCCTCCCATTCTTTGGACGAAAAATTCGTATTGGTTTTGAATAGCGTCTTCTTTCTTAGAATTCGCGAAGATTGAACGAAACCATTCTTCCTCGTCATCATAAACCCTATCTCCCAAGTCAAACCAACATTACATTTGAAATGAAAGAAAGAAGCAGTGAGCATTAAGTAAGTAAGTACCTGGTATAGAAATTGGTGGAGAGGTTAATGAATGTTTGAAGGCCGAGTTTCTGAAACAGATTGGTTTCGTCGATGGCGAAAGCGTCGTCCGTTGCCACTCCGCTCCATTCCGCCGCTTTCTGTTGCAGACTCTGCATCGTGTTAGTGTTTGTTATGCGTAGCTTGCTGTTACTGCAAATCTGCAATATATATAAGGCTCGCAGAGTTCGCGTGGATTCCACGCTATTTTTTGTTTTATTTATTTACTTAAAATTTAAGTTGAGGTTAGTACTCAAACTGTGGGCGCGGCTTGTTTTGCAATAGTGAGGTAACAATGTGTTCGTCTGACTCACTCTCTTTCTAGGGCACGGATTCCATGCACCGTGCGTGTTTGGCTGATCAGTGTGCCTAGCATTTAATTTTGGCTGCCAGAGAGCTAAATAAGAAGAGTCGTTGGATTTTTTTATTTTTTAATTTAACGGTGGAGATTATCCTGGTATTTGTCTCTTTTAATTGGCTAATAAATACTCTTTATAGGTTTTATATCATAGGAATCACTTTAAAAATTTTAATTTTTTGATGATTATTATTATAGATCTAATATCTATTTGGGTTAATAATTTAATATAGTAAAAATTTATGATTTTGTAAGTTTAAATTAATTAGAGATAATTATTTTGTTTTATGTTAAACTAAAGAACGATGAAGTTGGGCTGAGAAAATAGATTTTTCGTGTACTGTCTGTTGCTATCACTCACCTTCGTGACTTTTATGCAGTTCGAGTTACAGGAAGTTACTCTATATAGAATCGCCGGTCAAGAATTTGTACAGTCACTAGACGCGCATCTGCCTCGATAAAATTGAAAAATTTATCACTTTAGTCTGTTACTATCATAGTCGGAACATGAATGACAAATACTAGTGGTTTGGTTTGGATAGATGTTTAGTTTTGTCTGAGAGAATTAGCGGCGAAGGATCAAACGGCAAGGAGATGGTGGACGAGAGACTGGCCAAGGAGAGGCAAAAGATGTTTCAGGTCGGATCATATTAGCACATAGTTGGGTTGGACTTGGTTGCATCTATTCAGGCAATACCGGGAGTGGATCCTCTCCAGTGGAATAAAAACTGGATGGTATCCAATGGAAGATCTCACCCTTCATTGCATTCTCTCTCTCATTTATTTCTGGTCCCACTTAAAGAATTGAAGGTGGGAGATTACACTGTATTCTCTCCAGTGACAAAAAAAAATGGAGAGGATCTATTTCCAGGCAATACCCATTTAGAATAATTTTATAGGTTAGAGTAATATAATTTAGAAAATTAATTTTTTTTTATTAATTTTATTAAATTGATAGGTGTTATCGCTGATTTGGGGAATAAATCGAAAATGATAAAAATACTTTACTAGATAGACAATGGTTTTTGTCAATAGGTTCTAAAATGAGCCCAATAAAGTAAAAACACACTACACCCCCAAATTATCCCATCTAAATCTTAATATTAGGATAACCATCTGCACACCTATTAAATTAAACATCAGATATATCCATTGTTCACATTATTTAGTATTTTCATTGTCTACCTATACTTTTTCATAATAAAAATATATGTAGTAAGTTCTAATGCTCAAATGAAAGAATGCACGTATATCAAGGATAAGAAGGAAAAAAATTTTAAAATATTAAATCTTAAATCCTAAATGTTAAATCCTAAATTTGTAACTTTTAGAGATTCATTATATAGTAAGATGCTATGTGAAATTAGTAATTTTTTAAAATAATTTTATGGGTCACAATAATTTGATTTAAGAAATTAGTTCTTTTTTATTAATTATAGTAATATAATATGAGAAATTAGTAAAATTTTAAAGTAATTTTATTAATCACGATAATATAATATGGGAAATTAATATGTAGTAAATTCTAAGGTTCTTGACGCATATCAAAGATAAAAAAAAGAAAAAAAAAAGAAACCTTAAAACCTAAACTCTAAATTATAAATCCTAAATAATTAATAAAAACAATAATTAATTTCTTAAATTATGTTACTATAACTTATAAAATTATTCTAAAAAATTATTATTTTCACATGATATTTTATTATAATTAATAAAATTATTTTCTGTATCGTTTAACTATAATAAATAGAATTAGTCTAAAAAAACTAATTTTCTAGAGAATATTACTATATAGTTAATAAAATGATTATAACGAATGGAATCTGCCCATTTGCTACAGGAAGAGTGGGGAGAGGCATTTCGGTTGGTTCCTATTGTGATGGCCCACCACATTCTTTTTTGTTTAGTGATGTTCGTCGAAGAGTTGAATAACGCAACGCATTTTATGGTTATTACTGAAATTGCTTTAGTCATTGTGATGCTGGAACAGTAATCTGAATCTGGAATCTTGTTTGATTTGGGGTATTGAAATTTTTAGGAATTTTAAGAAATTGGAGTAATATGGATTGTATTGAGCATTCTTCTGAAGCAGGTTCTGGTGAGTATAGTGGTCAATTAGTAGAAAATGGAGGTTTTTATAGAGACGGGAGATGCTATAAGCAAGCTTCCCCTCCAAGGTGTGGTGGTGGATCAAGGAATACTAGTCCTATCAGTTACGTCAGCTCGAGGAACACTAACCTTTCGCGGCAGAAGGTTGTTAAGACGAAACCAAGGAGTGTAGGCAGTGGACTTCGGACGTGCCGGAGAAGACAATGCCGAAGTCACTATGTCTGAGTGGGGAGGAGAAGGAGTTGGTAGCGCAACGAAGGAGCCAGTAGGAGAGGCAGTGGAAAGGTTTGAGTTGTTGGCGATGAAGATAATAAAAGGGGCGGCTTGCGACGGTGGGGGAAGAAGAGGAAGAGAACCAAGAGGAGGAGGGAGGCGGCAATAATGGTTAACTAATGGTCCAACTAATTTTACAACTAAACTAAATATATTCATTTAAAAAATTAATAAATAACCCCTCTATTTTCTAAGTAATTGTAAAGAAGACTCCACTAAAATGAACATTTTTATTTTGCGCCTGCCTGGCTGACCGGTGCGCTAAACAACTTTTTGGCGTTTCGATGCGCAAATATATTAAGCGTACCAAATCCGTGCTCCTCTTTCTAATAATACTAGCGTCCACGGTGTAGCAAAAAAAATTTGAATTTGAAAAATTTTTTATTGTCAAAAGTGGAAATGTATCCTGTAACATCCTTTGAAAAAAAATTATTCCCATTATAAAATTCTTACGTGTGATTTTATTAGGTTCATTATCGATATCTATCACATGTTTTGAGTTTTTTATTTTTAATATTGAACCCAAATTGGTGTAATCCACCAAAATGTTGAAAAATTTGTGTTTAACATTGTTGTGGGATCTCTGATGACTACAGAAAAACGTCACTGCCTTTTTTCCATCTACGTCACTATCTTCTTCAACAAAACGTCGGCGATGTTTTACACAAAATGTAAGCGACATTTTGCACAAAACCGTCAATGACGTTTTCTGTGTATGGTTAACACGTGGTTGACGGGCTCTCTCTTTTCAGCGTGAAATTAATTCACCTTAGTAACTATATTCTCTTTCTTATTTTTTTTTCTAGTCTTCCTAGATCTACAAAATAGCTCTCTTCTATCATTGTCATTCTTACCCCACCAAAAATAAATAAATCCACTAAAAACAAACAAAACAGCAACATCCATACTAACCAGTCACCACAACTAAACCAAAGCCATTCAAGTAAATATTTGTATGTTTTAGTTATTGCTTTTTTTTTTTTTAACTTAAAATGTGACACAAAATTTTTAGAGGATAAGGTTTTGTAATTTTTTTAGGTTATTTTATTATTAATTAATAGTAAGTTAATTAATTGTTAGTAATAGTACTGGCGTTAGTATAGGTGTTAGTTAGTGTTAGGGTTAGTTTTAGTAAATTAATTATTGTTAGTGACTCAGTGTTAGTGTTAGAGTTAGGTTAGTGTTATTTAAAATAACTATCTTCTAAAACAAGATTATTTATGTATTAATAATGGATTATTATTAATGTTTGGTCTTTTTTTTATAGATATATTTATAATAAATTTTTATTCATTTCAAATATTTTTTAGAAAAATATTTTAATTATTCGGCTAAGACCCTCACCGCCACAAAGCCTACAACGTCTAGGACCACGTAGATTACGAATATCCATCTTATTCAAGAAATGAGTTTTCTTAGGACGACCTTTGGCCACTCGCTTGAGGTGGAGATTGGGTACTAGTCTTGGTCCTTGATGCACATGCCACGTTGTTAGGTTTTCTAGTGGCCTGAATCGGGTTTTGAATACCTTTCGGATCTCTCCCATCATGTAAACCTGGTGTACATAGTGTTTTCAATCCAGGTGTTGGTTTGTACAGCAGGTAAATACATGGCGACACGGAATTCGTTCCACCTGAAACTCACCACAATCACAATGCTGAAGGTGCAAGTTTATTGCAAACTCCAAACCACTAGACATCTCATGCACTTCAAATACCTCGTTCTGCCTATCAAATAAGGTAACTTGGATGTTCCTCGCTAAACACTGATTTGACAGAATTTTTTGAGTTGCATATTCAGAGAATAGTTGTTCTGCACTTATACGAGCCTCAGCCTCAACTCTCTTCCTTGTGAACAACGCATTTATCCTGTAAAAAGTTGCCTTTTTAACAAGGGCCGTGACCCAAAGATTGTGTTCCCCTTTCAATACTCCATTAATGCACTAAACTAGGTTAGTTGTCATATGGCCCCAACGATGTCCACCATCATATGCCAAGGCATACTGCTGTCGAGGGATTCGGTCTAGCCACTGCTTCTAAGCCTCCCTCCGCTCACATAATCTCTGGTAATGCGTATTAAATTTACGCATTGTTCTAGAATAGCCAATGTTGAAAATTGAGTGGTGCCTTGAAACTCCTCAAAAAGTTGGACGCTATGTGTCGGATGCAAAACATGTGAATAGCTCTTGGATATTCCCATACTCCATTACTACGATCTACAGCTGAGATAATTGACTCGTGTCGATCAGAGATAAGGGCAACACCATCCCGATTAACTACATGCGTTCGCAAATGGCTAACAAAAAAGTGTCAGGCATCGGCAGTCTCACCTTTGACTAGGGCAAATGTAATAGGCATGATATTTTCATTGCCATCTTGTGATACTGCAATTAAAAGAGCTCCTTTATACTTTTTATACAAATGTGTGCCGTCAATCTAGACCACTGGCTTGTCACTTCTGAATGCTTTAATGCACGGGTAGAAAGTCCAGAAGACTCGTGTCAGAATTCAGAGATCTTCAATTAACTCATCCCTTCAATAGCCATATGCAGTTTTGTACTCAACAGCTGTTGATGGTTCTTTTGCAACCATTGCTTCAAACCATGTGGGCAAAGCTTCTTATGAAGATTCCCACCGACCAAATATTTTTTCAACTGCCTTTTACTTGGCCAACCATGTTTTGCGATAACTTATCATGTAATTGAACTTCAATTGCACTTCAGCAATGACAGATTTCACCTTTATGGATGGGTCAGCTTCAACTAATGGATTTATCGCTTCTGTAATTGTATCAGAGTCCAGTTTAGCATGATCTTGAGATATGGTACTTCTGGTGCACGTGTGACTACCATTGTACCTCCTTATCACCCAACAATACTGTCTTTTCATAAGACTAACTTTGATAAGCCAATCACAGTTTGTTCCGTACTGTACGCATTTAGCATAGAATGTTGTTGGTTTTTATTCATATACCCTGTAATCAACTTCTCTTCGAATGGTATACTCTTTAATTGATGCAATAACAGCCTCTCTAGAGTTAAACTCCATTCCAACGGCGGATTCACCGTCAGCTACAACAGTTGGGGCTACACCAATAATAAAACAAAAATAAATCTAAATAATATTCTATTATTAATAATAATAATGACAACAATAAATAGTAATAACAATATAAAAATAAAGAAAATACTAATATAAAAACAAAACAAATAATAATATTACTAATATTAAAAAAGTGAACAACAACAACAACAACAAAGTTACCTGTATTGACGTATTAAGAAAATTTCGGTGCATGCATGGCATCAAGATTCAAAGCATGCATAAAAGATGGCTCTCCAGATGGACGTTGTCCAGTTAGTGCATTTGCAACATCAGCCACATCTCCTTCAACCATTATCTCATCTTCCTCTATATCTTAAGTTGGACCAACAACTTCATAATTACTTTCAAACTCTTCATCCCTTTCAGTATTATAACCCACCAAAGTCTACGTTGGGTTCTGAAAAATCAACATCATCGGTTTCTTCGAAACTCAACATACAACTCGATAAGTGAGGCCTGTGCTCTAGTTTGATGATAGGTAAAAAATATTCTTTGCATACTAGCTTCATCAATCACATGCATTATTTGAAATTGGCCAAAACCACCAAATACTAGCACAGGCTGCCTGTACAGAATATTTAAGACTCTCTTTTGCCCTTGATAATCTATACTTTGAGTAAGTATACTCTTACGTCCTTCATATGTTATTGAAAGAGGAACAACAATAACACATGGATTCTCACATAAAAACTCATGCCTTCATGTGTATGAGATAAAATCTGACCATTGTAGTATATTTTTAAACTAATATAACCCTCTATTTTATACACTTATCACACTCACTCACGGAATTTTTTCTCTCTCAAATTGAGAACATTTTGTAGAACAAAGCTCTCATTACTCCATTTCTATGTACAACTTTACTCTCATACTCCATTTTTGCGTTTTAGCACAATCCAAAACTTCTTTTATAATTAATTTTATATTTTTTATTCCTCATAGCACAAAACGTCACTGACGCTTTCACAAAACGTCATTCACGTTTTTACTTTTTCTTCAATACGTCAACGGCATTTTAACCAAAAAATAACTTAAAAACATGTCTTCAATCAAAACGTCACTAACGTTTTCCTTTGCGTCAATTAAAGAAAATAAATATATGATACATTGCTGACGTTTTGCCCATAGTAAAATTAAAAAAAAATATACAATACGTCGCTGACGTTTTGTCCATGCTAAATTATAAAAAAATTTATGCAATCTGTCGACACCGTTTTACTTTTTTTTTTTAATTAAAAAAAAACTCACCCACCCAGAAAACATTGATGATGTTTTGTTCCTTTTAAAAAATTGAAGCAAGCCCATAATAGAGTAAAATACAATACCACTAAAATATCATTGAATATCACACATACGTTTATAATATAGAAAAAATGGAGCCACATGTTTTCATTTACTAAAATTTGAATGCCTTCGGTCATCATGACCCTTATTAAGTTATCATAATTTTCATGATCAAAATTATGATCAAAATTTGAATGCCTTCGTTTATATCACACATACGTTTATACTAAGTTTATTACACCACCATTTTCATGATCATATCTTTTTTTTATCATCTTTTTCAGCTTACTTTACGCGTATGCATTTTTCTAAAATTTCAAATTTTAAATTTTGAATTCAAGATCAAAATTAAAAAAGAAAATGATTCTCATCATTTATGTTCTCTCTCCGTTCTTTGTTTCTTTTTTTTTCTCTTTTTTTTGGTTCTTTTTCTTCATCTTTAGTTCTTCTTCTTTTTTTCTCCTCCGTTTATTGATTTTATTTTTGTATCTTCTTCTTATTCTTATTGTTTCTAATCAGAGTTGAAGGTGGAGATTATAGAGTTTGTGTACGCACCAAAACAGAGGATGTCACTGTGACTCGTGGCTCCAACCTCCAGGGGACGTCGTTATGGTAAAGGCAACGCCAATGGTGGAGCTAGGGTTACGGCGGTGGATGAGGTGGCGACCGCTATGGTTGTGGATGATGGTACGGCGGTGGTGGTCATAGTGGGTGCGGTAGAGTTCATGGTGGTTATCGATGCTGTGGTGATGGATACGGAGAAGGAAGCGGCGAAAGAAAGCAGATCGCTAGAAAGTACTGAATGACAGCCATAAAGAGCACATGCAGTGAGACTATGAAAGCCGAGATCGCTGGAAAGTACTGAGTTTGTGCAGAGGCTTTCAATCATAGATTCATAATTCTTTTCAATCACAGATTCATAATGGTTTGCGATGATGAGTTATGTGTGTTCCTTATTATTTGATCTGGTGTATATGTTCTAATTTTGGCAAGATTTAAAATGTTGTTGTAATTGTTGTTGTTGTTGTGCATAGTTGTATTTGTCTGGTGTGGAGCTACTGAGGCAGAAAATCTAGAATCTCATTGTTGTTGCCAGAATTTTATTTGCAATTTGTCAAAAAGTTTTAATCTTTTTCTCTTTTATATTCAATTTGCATCAAACATATAAAAGCAAATGAGATTTCTAAAAAATGCAGCATGAACTGTTCATTTTTTTCTTTTGGTTTTTGATGTCCTGCCTTTTGTAATTTTAGAATAATTTAGGAACTAAGACAAAAGAAGTTCTTGCTGCAGCTACTATGGGAGATTTGTATCCACTCTATTGTGTTTCTATTAGTTTTTTTGTTCAGCATCATCATTACCGACATTGATTGAGATGTGGTCAGATCTTATTTGTTTCCCTCTTATTTTGTTCAATACTTTCACGGGTTAATAGTCAAATTCATCCTGAAAGATCACCCATTCTTCAAATTAATTCTCAAAAGATTTTTTAGTTAAATTAGTCCTTGAAAGATAAAACGTAAGTTAAATTAGTCATTCCATTTGTTAGATGATGACATGGTAGATTAATACCACGTGTCACAAGATGATTGGTTGACGTGTCAGATCAATGACACCTAGCACGCCACGTGTCACTTCACATGTAAAAAAAGTTATTTATAATAAAAATAGTCCCTAGAAGTCCAGACGTAAGTCATTTTTATCCCTAAAATTTTAAAAATTAATCAAATTATTCCTTATATAAATTTTTTTATTTTTTCTTCATAATATTAAATTTAAAATATTTTTGATAG
>NC_029790.2:111549894-111554450 GCF_000816755.2 Arachis ipaensis | reverse complement strand
TATTAAACAAAATTTTCTTTACACAAAATAATAAATATAATTAAATTATTATAAAGTTATTTTGTCATTTATATTTTAAAATTTTATATTTTCAAATTGTAATTTTTTATAGTAAAATTTTTTTATTTAAACGAGTTTGTCAAATTATTGTTGATTATATATTATAAAATTTAATATTTTAAATTTCACTAAATAATATAGTAGTTATTTTAAAATTTAAATCTTTTAAATTTTTAAAATTATAATTTTTATTATTGTTTAATTTATATGGTAGAACTCAATAATTAAAAAATCGATTTGTGGAATCACTTGTTGAATCTTAATATTTTAATATAATTTTTTTTAAATAACTGCTATATTTATTTAGTGAGATCTAAAAGATTAAAATATTTAAAATAACTACTATATTTATTTAGTGAAATTTAAGATATTAAAACTAGTTATAACCACCTTTTAGTGTTATTTCACCGTTAGTCGTGGAAGGCCGTTCCTCTGATATGGGAAAGTTGTTGAAATTTTCTTTCTAAAAATGAGGGAGATATCTTAGGAGTTAGTTGCTGACTCAGATAAGTAGGACGGCTATCGTTGTGTCCGATCTCTATAAGGTCGAGTAGGAATAAAAGAAACCATCTTTTTCGGATTTTTCTTCTTTTTGGGTCTGACTTAGTGTCTTTGAAACATGGTATGAACATCAAATATTTGTTGTTATATTAAGGTAATAATTTATTCATTAAAATTTTAGTTTTGTAGTTAAAATTTTTATGGGACTTTAATATTAGATTGTTTTGTTAACAATTTTATGAGTGAATACCCCATCCGGCCCCTGACAATTATCTCGAAAGGACAACGAGGCCCCCAAGAAAAAAAAACACCCAATCCGGCCCCTGATAAATTTTTTTTGGGACAGATTAGCCCCTGTGCCAAAAAAAATAACATTTATTTTTTTTTGGCACAGGGTAATTAAGCGACATTGTTAATTTTATCTTATATATTTTTGCATTCTTTTAGAAAGTAAAATCATATATCTTTATTTTTATGATCTAATGTAATATAAAAGTCCCATGTTTAGGTACTTAATTTAACAATATCTTAAAATTAAATACTTTTCATTAAATTTATCGTACCCATACATACCACGAGACACTTTACTAGTAATATTAAAAGATGGGATGGTAGATTCATTCTTTTTTCAATGTACGAAATATTTTTTATTTTTTTAAAAATTAACCAAAAAAATCTTTAAAAGTGAGAATAATTTTTTATATTTTTTAAACTTTTTAAAATAGAAACTCGCTTAAATCTAGAAGAAATTTTCCCTTTTTCTGTTTTAGAAAATAATGTCGTAATTAATTAATATATATGTACTGTAATTAATATATAATTAAATATATATATGTGCCGTAATTAATATCAGAAATACTCAATTTCATTAACTAAGTCCAACTAAGTGATTTAGAGTCACGCGCTACTTATAACAGACTTTTAACATAAACCTCTCCTTATTCATTCCTCTTCAACATAAACCTTTCCTTTTTCTTTGATTTCTCTGTGTTTTCGACTGATTATTGTCTCTTTCTTTTCAGATTTTTATTTTCTTCTTCGATTTTCTTGTGTTCTCCTCGGATTCTCTTTCTCTTTAGATTTTCAATCTGTATTTGTTTTTTTTTTTAAATTGAACAGTATAATTAAAATCGTTTAGGTTTTGCGTGTTCCAAAATAATGAATGATTCAAGTTCAAATCAGTTGAATGAGGACGATTTGGATTATTCTTCTTAATCAAATCAAGTGGACGAGTTTTGAATCGTTCTTAATTTTATCTGGTTTCATTCTTCAACAATTTTGAATTGAATTGAATGGAATAGAATCTAATGCAATTGAATAAAATGATAATGAATAATTTCATTCTTCTTTGCTAAAATTAGTGTTGTTTATGAATTTGAATTTGGATAGAATGCAAGAGTTTCTAAATTTATAGAATACACAATTTTTGGTTCATTTGTTATTACACAATAGTGTTGTTATAATAATATTTCGGTTCATTTGCAGTTCAGGTATGTTGTCGATGAACAATTTATCCCAAAGGTTGGAATGACTTTCAAGATAAATTGAATGGAATGGAATGGAATGAAATCTAATACAATTGAATAAAGTGATAATGAATAATTCCATTCTTCTTTACTAAAATCAGTGATGTTTATGAATTTGAATTTGGATAGAATGCAAGAGTTTTTGAATTTATAGAATGCAAAATTTTCGGTTTATTTGTTATTACACAATGATGTTGTTATAATAATAATAATAATAATAATAATAATAATAATAATAATAATAATAATAATAATAATAATAATATGTTNNNATCAAGTGAAAGTAAAGGTAAATGTTCGTTATCTCATGAAGATGCTACGTTGAATGATGTTAACGACCTTCAAAGTTCCCCACGTATTAGAACAAGAGGATGTCCCAGAATGAATTGGGATCGAATATGAAAAAAAAGATCGCAAATACATCAAAGAAAAAGAAAAAGGCAGCTTTAAGTGAGGTAACATTGATTTGCTTTTGATTAGGCAAAAATGTGTTTGTGCATATTAGTACATTTGCTAATATATGATTTACTTCTTTTTCAGTTGAACCTTTTAGATGGTGGATCAATAATTCAGTCAAACTCCAGCCTTTATCATGCACAGAATATGAATTATCCTGGAGAGGATATGATGCACTATGATAGAAGTTTCGGTATTTAGTAAAATAAATTTCGGTTTACTTATGTTTTACTCATATAATATTTTCTTCTTTGATGAAAATGAGGGTTAATTTCTTATTTGTGTTATGTTTTATTAAATAGTCACTTTTTGGTTTTTCAAATTAGTTTATGCAATTGATATTGTGGTAAACAGTTTATGTATCTGTTAGAATAAATTTCGATTCATTTGTGTCTAAATTTCGGTTCATTTGTGTTTTTGTTTAGTGTGAACCTAAATTCATTCAAATTAATGTGATCTCAATATAACCCAGATATTTCCAACAAATAAATCAAAAGGAATTTAAGAAAAGATTTTCAAATATATATATATATATATATATATATATATATATATATATATATATTAACATTTACAAAGAGTCAAAGAAGTGTTTACCTCTTTACAATTCGTTACAAAATAGGGTTCAAGAATGTTAATAGAAATTTATTACAATTTAGAAGATTGAACCTATTCACTTTTTATATCTACAGATGATAATCTACAGAAAGGATTTGAGAGGACAGCGGATGGCTTTGAGATTCTTATGCCTTCAGATCCCTCAATGACTTTGTCTCTCAATTTATTTATCTTGTCCAAGAGAATGGTTAGACCATATTCATGTCTGAAAGCATCAATTTGTTCCTACAATTGAAAGAAATTTATTAATATGTATTAATTTAGAAGTAGAGGATTAACTATGTTTAAAAATTTGGTCAACACTTAACAGTAGCATCAAGTGAACCTCAGTTAAGTAACAAATGAATCGAAATTAGTTAAGATTTGAACAAGCAGTCAAAAAAACTAAATCATAAATAAAAATACATCGAATTTATTTCTAGATCCAAATGACCTCAAATAAGCTAAGAAATGAACTGAAATTATTTAATTATGGCACCAGAGAAAATCTGAACCAATAGCAAAATGTTACAGTGAAAAAAAAGCTTTATATCCTAACATTCATTAAAAGAGAGAACAAAAATAGTTACTAAGTACTAAACATATCCCTTGACAAAATATTATTAGAGTAATGAGTGATAAAAAAATCACAACCAACGCATATATGGTAAGGAAAATTACATCTTATTATAAATTATTTAAGTGTATACAATCGACATATCAGAGCTATAACTAACTAAATAAGCACAGATAAACAAGTTCAGCAAATTCAAGTGAACGAAATCAAATGAACCTCAATTAAACTAAGAAATAAATTGAAATTACTTAATGAACCGAAATTACTTAATGGAACGAAACCAAATGAACCTCAATTAAAATGCAACACAACTACTATAGTTTCATTTGATGCTCTAGTTACAGAGAAAAACAAGAAAAAAATTGAATCAGAGAAACTCGATCTACAAAATAAACAAACTTGATCCACTAAACCCTAAACCGAACTAGTAGAAATGCGAGAAATGCGAAGGAAAAAATTGAACATAATGAACAAGTAGTTTTGTCAGTAACTTGAGAAATCTTTGTTGTTCTTTTTCTATGTTTTTTGTTGATGATCTCAAACGTAGCACCGGATTTTCCTATAATTTTCGCAGAGAATTTGAAAGATTTTTGAGAAATTTTGGGGGAGATTTCAAATTTCTTTGTTGTAGTTTTAAGTAAGAGATATGAACGGTTTTTCATATTAGAACGCGAAGCGAGAGGTAACGTTTGTTTGGGGTTTCGAGTGTGTGTTACACGCTCTTTTGATGAGAGTGGTTTTTGTTAGTGTTGGGCCTATTTAGTTAAACTTGGATAACAATAAAACTTAAATGTGTAGCAGATCTGAATTAATATATATATTATGTAATTATACGTGTA
>NC_029790.2:111539440-111548993 GCF_000816755.2 Arachis ipaensis | reverse complement strand
GGGCAAAAAACCATATTAAGCCACATGCAGAAATGTTTAACCAAAATACGCCAAACAGAAATTTGTTTCAGCAATAAGCCAAGAGGCATATTTATATAAATCGAACCACCAAGGTTCGAACTCTATTAGCAAGTAATTCGAACCATCTAAGTTCGAACTACTACTGGAAAAATGTAAATAATTCGAACCGGTTAGGTTCGAACCAGGTGACCATGTAATTCGAACCGGTTGAGTTCGAATTATGTGGAGATTAGTTTAGTGTAATAAATCGAACCAGGTTGGTTCGAATTATGGGGAGAGAGGTTGATTGTAGTAATTCGAACCAGGCTAGTTCGAATTACATGTATCATGGTTCGAAGCAGGTTAGTTCGAACCAGGTTGGTTCGAACTATGGGGAGAGAGGTTGATTGTAGTAATTCGAACCAGGCTGGTTCGAATTACATGTATCATGGTTCGAACGAGGTTAGTTCGAATTAGTAGGACTCAGAGCTCTATATAAACCCTGTAAACGTGATTTGCTCTCATTAGAGGACGTAAGATGGCTAGTGAGGAGGAGAGTTTTGCTGTTTTGGTACACCACAGAGGATCCATCAAGAGGAAAACTCGGTCCGGAGTGAAGTTCACAGATAAGAATCCTCTCTATATTGTGGTGAATCGAACGACAAGCTATGATGACCTGGTTAGATCTGTGCTGATGAAACTTGGCCTGGAAGGTGCGAAGCGGATTAAGAAGTTTTTCTATCGCATTCCAGTCACGATCCTGCACGATACGGTGAAGTATGATTGTCTCACGATTGGTAGTGATGAGGACCTCCAAGTCATGTTTCTTTGTCGGAGGCAGTTTCCGGAGGTCCGCACACCAGAGTTGCTGGCAAAGCTGGTTGATGTGGTATCCAGCTCAGGGGGTTCGAACCGGAATACCACCAATGTAGCCACGGCAGCTGGCTCCAGTTCCATGGCTGCAAGTATGGAACGTATCTGTCATCAAGACGCATGCCCTGCTGCCGCCTCATGCTCCTAATGCATCGCTCGGGCTGCGCATGAAAATAACCGCATACTGAGATATATAACTAGACAGGTTTTACAGTAAACCGGTTCACATAAACCGGTTTACATAAACGGGTTTACATAAAACGGTTTACATAAACCGGTTTATATTAACCATTTTGCTAAATTAAACAGCATAACATTACATGAAAGATAACTAACTGGAAAACAAACCCTAAACCACACAACTAAACCGCTAGCATATACCACAATTAACGAGAGCCATTAACAAGAAACAAATTCAATAAACCGGCTTACTTAAACCACCTAGCATTAAACAACTACCATAAACCACATAAAAAAACCGCTTGCGAAAACCGCTAACAAAAACCGCTAACATAAACCACCAACATAAACCACTACCAAAAACCACTGACTTAAACCACTAACAAAAACCACTACCCTAAACCACCACCCTAAACCACTAACATAAACCACTAACTTATACCGCTAGCTTAAACCACTATCATAAACCACCTACATAATCCCCTCACCTAAACCACCTACATAAACCACTAACATAAAGTACCGTCTAACCAAGATACAAAACCACTAAGGCACAACTAACGCTTGAATCAAAAATATTTCCGTACTAACCTCGTCGTTGATGACCCCGGCTATATGAGCGACTCCGTCCAACCGATATAACCGTGCCGGATCGTCCCCCATCAGCAGAGTAGTCCGTTCAGGTCTTCCTCTGAGAGAATCTGGGTCGTTTTCTCTGAGATTTTGTGGGGTAGGGGGGAGGGATAATGGTTCGAATGAGGGTGATTCGAACTCCTTATATAGTCGAATCACACCTAATT
Source organism: Arachis ipaensis (assembly GCF_000816755.2). Taxonomy (NCBI): domain Eukaryota; kingdom Viridiplantae; phylum Streptophyta; class Magnoliopsida; order Fabales; family Fabaceae; genus Arachis; species Arachis ipaensis. The sequence goes on along the minus strand of NC_029790.2, from coordinate 111,547,140 downwards.
CGAACCAGCCTGGTTCGAATTATGAAGGAGTGCACTAGGAGTAATTCGAACTAGCCTGGTTCGAATTACATGGAATCGAGTTCAAAGCATAATTCGAACCACCTTGGTTCGAATTATGTATGAGAGAAGTTCGAACCTTATTGGTTCGAATTATTCAAAAACGTTCAACAATAAATCGAACCATGTTGGTTCGAATTATGAAGGAGTGCAATTCGAACCAGCTTGGTTCGAATTATATTAAAATACACTTTGGCTCATTGCTGAAACGAAATTGGATTTGGCGCATTTTGGTTACAAAATTCTTGCTTTGGCTCAATATGGTTTTTTGCCCTTAATATAATTGTTTTTAACCATATATCGTGTCTTCATCAAGCTCTTCTCGTAGGTCGCAAAAAGTAATAAAAGTAGGAAAAGTAGAACCCCAGCTGGCCCCATGACATGTGTTACAGTTTTTCATGGTCTACGTGATGCCAACGTCAGGTGCTTGTTCCTTGCGAGAAGCTATGTGCACCATACACATGCACAATACTAAAAATAAACTAATATAATAAATAATTTCTACCACTTTTATTAATAAAAATCTAACTAACATGTAGCTTTAAAATGTTATTCATAAAAATAATTATTATTAAAAAATAGGCTTTTTTACTTAAATAAAATAATGAGATTCCAAAATTATTTAATTTTCCTAGATCAATTTTCAAAACGTGAATTTTCTATTCCTATTAATATATAAATCGTCCCTGAACTGTGTGATTTAGATTATATATTAAATATTACGTCCTAAGATGATTTATGCCTAAAAGTCTTCTAAAAAATTGCACATAAATCGTCCCAGTGTAATGACCTTCCCAAACTCAACATAAATCGTCCCAGGCTAAGCGAATTTACACGCTTTTACCCTAAAACACATTAGGGTAGGACGATTTATGTGTATCCCATAACACATAAGAGCCTAGCACGATTTATATGTATTAAGCTAATGCACAATAGGTTGTAACAATTTATTCATAGAATGAAACCCTTAATAGCTTCCCATGAGTTACGTTTGGCAAAGACAACCCCCTTGACGGTGAGGAAGGTTTCTGTTACGGCCTGGCCCAAACTCACGCGGGTCAACCCGACCCGAGTTCTCGCCGGCCCAATAATGCACCCTCCACCCGACCCAGACACGCGTCCCGTACGGCTTGCACACAGCCGTGGGACAACACCTTTGAGGGTATGGGCCTGCCCACTGGAAGGGCCCACTACTGACATGTATATAACGGGGAGACTGGCTCTCCCCCCAAGGTACGTCACATTCTCACACCATTTCCTCTCCGCCCGCACATATTCTGACAAGGGCATCGGAGTGTCTTTGCAGGTGGCACCCCTCCTCCCCATATGAAGTGCTCGGGACCTCGCACACCCGGGACCAGGAAACCACGACCCAGCGAGCCTCTCCATCATCCCAAGCGTTGACCTCAAGGTCCCAACCCGAACTGTCCGGTACCCGACCTACCGAACAGTTTCCCATGCAGTTTCACTGAAATATGGGGATGAGCCAAAATTGATATGCTCGGATATTGGCAAGTGCACCAAATCACATCTAGTAATACCACAGTGAGTGGATATCATTCTCACGAGGATTAACGAATTGAAGCAAGCAATGTCTAATTGAATTACTAATTAGATCAATCAAACCTTGGCAAGAGGATTGTGGATCTTGAATTAGAAGCAAGAACAGTGTAGGAGAGAATTAAGAGAACGAGAAAAGGCTTAGAGATCTTAGAGAAGTAATCAAGGATAGGGAATGTTAAAGGTTTCAGAGATGTTAAATTCTTAGAAAAAATAATGCTTGTGTTTCCTTACTTTGACTCATGCAAAAATCCTTTCACAGTAAATCATTTATAATCAAATTCTAATTTCTTGATAATTTAATTTCTCTTAACTTAATTAATTGCCAATTCCTTGGTCAATTAATTAAGAGAAGAGGTGAAGAATTGTTTCGATTTAAAGCCAACAATTTTTAAAATACTATTCTTAGCCAAGTTAAAAATAATGAGAAAGAGTTTAGAGCTAATTCTGATATTAAATTTTCCAAAGTAATAATAGAATTCAAGACAAAATTAGAGTATTTTCCATTACTTCTAACCATTAAAGATGAAGAACGAAACTCAATCTTGAAAAAGTAGAAAAGTATGAATCAAAATAAAGGAAACACTTGCATTACTAATCCATAAAAATAAAACAGAGCTCCTAACCTTTAATAAGAGAGGTTTAGTTACTCATTGTAGAGAAGAAAATAACTAAACTGAAGAGGTGCTGGATGGCTCCAGTATGATTCGGTCTAAGATGGTATCTCTTCCCCTATATGTGAATCTTGTTCACTTATTTATAATCTAACTTTCTAACTAGTTGAAATTGAAAAACTAATCTTATTTTCTAAAGAGAAAGATAATTTTATCCAAATTTAAATCTAATCTAATCTAATCTAAATCCTAGCAACCAAATTCTATTTTTTTAAAAGCGATTGTTGTTAACTAATTATTTGAATCTTCAACCTTGAATTCAATTTAGAGCTTCCTAGGAGTTGGTTAGGTACTTGGCGCTGGGCTTTGAAGCTTTCTGGATCACTGAGAGTGAAAATTGCACTTGGAGCTGGGCTCCGGAGTTGGGCACTAGGCTCCATTCCCTGGAACTGGGTGCCAGCCCACTTTGCATTCTCCCAAGCATGAGGGCACTGGGCTAGGTGTTGGAGGAGTTGGGTGCCCAAACTGGGCGCTGGCTTGGGAGTTGGGAGATAGGGTGTTGGGCACCAGTCCTTGGAGGTAGGCTCTGGATTTCGACGCTCAGCTTGGAGTTTAGGCGCTGGGCTTGGCCTCTTGAAGCCTAACCCCACCAAACCTTGTGTTTTCTTCTGAATTCCATCCTAATTTGCTTAATTATATCCTGAAAACACAATCATTCCAAAACAAATCCAAACATATGATTGGTCATGAAAACTTCACTAAAAACATAAGAACTTTGATTTAAAACTAAAAAAATAAATGAAAAAGAAACCTAAAAATAACTAAAGATGCCTAGGCATCAGATGGCGGGGAACAATGGAGACATGTACTGGTTAAACGGTATTGCGCATGTTGCGGAGTTTATTGACGAGAGGTTAGTTGCCAAACTTGTTTGTAATCTATATAGTTGATGATAGTAATATATTAAAATTTTTTAATGTAATTTTATCATGTATATCACACGAGAGCAGTCTGTTAGTGGTTTGTAACTGGCCATAAGTGTATTCGTATGATAGAAATTTTTAGTGATGAAGTTAAACAAATCATCTGCTTTATAAATTAGTTATTTGTTAATATTTTAGGTTTAAAATACTTAGAAATTGTGAAGTTGTTGTAGGGTTATGAAGGATTTCACTTTTAATATATATTTTTGTTATTATGCGTTGTTGAGTTGCGACTGTATATTCTTGTTTTATCAGCCAACTTGATGTGTTAGGAGCACTCGTAGGCAACAGAAGATAATAATGCATGACCGTATACTACTGTACTTAGATAGTGCTGGATTATTACATGTTGCAAGGCTGAATGATTATTGGATTAATCTTGATGAGCCACTGTTTAGTGCATTTATGGAGCGATGGTGTCCCGAGATCCACACATTTCACATGTCTTTTGGGGAGTGCACAGTAACTTTACAAGATGTGGCATATCAGTTTGGGCTCCCTGTTGATGGATTTGCAGTTAGTGGATGTCTCAGCGACTTTGAGCAGTTGATAGAGAGGGAAAAGCCTACGCAGGTGTAGTTCGAAGAGTTTTTTGGTGAACAAGTTCAGAGTCATGCCAGCTAATGCATCAGAGGCCACGGTACAGGTTTATGTGCATAGTTACATTATGATGTTGTTGTTCACGATGCTTTTCGGGGACAAGTTTGGTGCTAGAGTTCATTTATGATGGCTTTCCTATGTTGCGGACCTCGACGAACTCGGCAAGTATAGCTGGGGTTCGGCCACTTTGTCCTGGTTGTACAAGTGTTTCTGCAGAGTTGCTAACCGGAATTTTAAGAACCTAGCTAGGCCACTAGCATTGCTGCAGTCTTGGATTTTTTGGCGTTTCCCCACGTCCAGGCCCAGAGGATTTGACACCATTCTCTGGTTGCTTGCATCGAGGTTAGTACTTTTCATGAAAGGGGTTTATAGTGCACTAAAAAAATATACATTTTTTCTGAGTTTAATACTTATCATTATAAATTTTCTAAGTGAGGTAGGTACTTACCATCGTCAGATGAGAAAGGTCCTCGGGTAATCGCTACTCGACATAGACTAGATAGGTTGAGTGTAGTTGATGTAAGTATAAGCTTCCATTACTCGCTTTTGATTATACTTGAATCTTGTTTTTGTTTATGTCAGAATACTTGAATCTGATTAATTATCATATTGCAGTTCATTTGGATCCTGTACAATGCTCTTGAGGTTATCCAAGTAGTCCATCCTAATATATCAGGCCTGAGCATATGCTATTATGGGCTTGAAATCAAATTTTGATGACACCGCATTCTGCAATACTTTCATGGAGATTGATGCATCTTCCATGATCAACAATAGAATTGACGCATAGATGACATGATAATCAAGCTGGCTGTGATCAGTGGATATTTCTATTGCAAGACATGTTTGTGGCCCATTATACTTTCTAACTTCCCGGTAGCCTTTTCTCTACCACATAATCATACGTATCAGCCAATTACATCCATTCTTGAATTGCACACACTTTCCATGATACTTTAATTAATCAGACTTACACACTTTATACTCAACACCCCGATGAATATTATAACTCTTTCCTGTCAATACAACTTCTTCTTTGCTTTGGAACTACTGGCAGATTTGAAATTCGTTTGTGCCAACCATGCCAAGATCGTCTCTATGACTAGCAGGGAGCTGTTGATATGGATTTGCAGATTGATTCATTACCTCAAGATCCAAATTAGAGAAGTGTGGAGGATACTGTTCTATTTGAGAGCTAGACTGGGTTGCAATCTCCCGACAGGTGTTGTGTCTTCCTCGCCATTGCTATCATCACCAATAATGGATGGTTCCGAATTCGATCCATCATCTCCTGTAGCCTCTGCAAGTGGATCTCTATCTCTGACCTCCTGGAATGCGGGTGCACCGTCCAATATAGGTGTTGCTCTTAGTGCAGCTGCAAGCTCCCCAAAGGTACGCACATCACCTAAGTCATCTGCATTATCTGCCTAGACGGGAAAATCTACTGTAAATGATGGAGATGAAACATAGGCAGTAACTTGTTGACCTACTGGAATGGCGCTAGAACTCCCTTCTATCACACTGGTTGGTGGATTCAGAGCAGATCCACCAGAGCTACCCTCTACATCAACCATTCTCACAAACAACTTTATAGCGTCCAAATCTGGAAATCTAGCTTGACCATGAAATATAACTCGCATGTCGTCAACGGCTAGAATCTCATATTTTCCAAACTTAACATAACCTTGCCTGAGTGAGATAGGAATCCAAAAAAAACTTGCTTCACATGTTTTTTGCCACACTTTTCTAACTTCTATAATATACAATTTTGTAAATCCATCAAACTCATTGACGGATTTATGAACACATTAATCTGATTTTTACTAGAGAATGTAATACCCTCACTTGTGTTTTTATCAATTTTTTCTCGGTGATAAACTAGCAAAAATACACTCTCAACCATCTCTCCCATGTTTCTCACTTTATATTTGGCCCGTTGTTCACCATACTCGTTTATTTATAGACTCATTATCTTCATAAATCGTTCTGGGGTCTTGAGATTTATCAATCCGCACGTAGATCATCACAAGGTCTTGAAGGTTAGCTTCTAACATGTAAATCATCACAAGGCTCCTGAGGTTTAGGTTTGAATATAAATCATCTCAAACTATTGTGTTTTATGAGTAAAAATCATACATCGTCACAAGGTGGGACGATTTACGTTTATTTTGACAAGTTTATTAGCCCAGGACGATTTATGTGTATTTTTCGAGAAGAATTCTAAGCATAAATCATCCTAGGGTATAACGTTTGATATATAATCTAATTCACATAGCCCTGGAATGATTTATATATTAATAGAAATAGGAACTTCACATTTTCAAAATTGGTTTAGGAGAATCAGGTAATTTTGGAGTCACTTTATTTTATTTAAGTAAAAAAGCCTAAAAAATATATTGTTGAGTTTGAAAAATTAATAAATTTTGATGATGATAAACATTTGTTGTTTGGGTTGAAAGTCCAATTGTATTTGTGATGTGTGTGAATGGTTTATAGGCCCAAGTAATTTGCAACCAAGAAGGGACCCAAGCTAAATGGAAGCATTCTCCTTTGCACCAACCATTGTCCCAACGGTGCTGATAAAAAACCAAGGAAGAAAAAACAACATTATAAACAAATGAAGATATCTCATATTAGAGTTCAACAAAATGAAAAAGGTGATCTTCAACATCAAACATCAAAGAAGAAAAGTCAAATACTAAAGCTGCAAGGAAAGATCAAATCAAATGTTCATTCAGAAGTATATCATAGATTTTCAATTCCATTTATATGCAACCGATTTAGCTTGTTGAAGTTACTCTTCTCAATGTTGCTCAATTCGGAAAAGAAGAAGAGAAAGGAGCTCGTTCTTTCTGTTCAAATCAAGGGCTGAGAACAAGTCTTGGAGCCAAAGCTAAGATCAATGGTGAAGATTATTGATGGAAAAAGAAAAGGTAAGAAAGAGAAGAAGAGGCTAGATCTGAACCAAGCCAACTCTACAATCATGAATTGCCGCTGCCATTGCTTCCCCATCTGCGTCACTATTCTGAACTCATTAGAAAAAGAGAAAAAGTTCATAGATGGTCAACTACTCAGAAGTGGACCGGACACACTAAGCTCAAGTTTTGGAAGCTTTGTCCACATACAAAACAGGGTAAACGGCCAGAAATTGAAGTAAGGAGTAAAAACACACCATTTGTGTTTTCAAAGCATTTCAGCTATCCTTTTTCTCCTTCGTGGTTACTAATTGAAATGTTCTGTTCTTCAGTTTTAGCATTTTATGTTTTATTTCAATGAAAAAGGCATATTTGTGAGGAATCAGTAAAAGATGTAGAGAGAAAATGCAAGAGAGTTAGCTTGGAGAAAAGCCAAAATTATGTCAATCTCTTTTGTAACCTTTTCTATTTTATTTTCTTGAATCTTGAGAGGTTTCCCTTGCTAAGTTGGGTGAGCACTTATTATTGAGAGTCTAGGTAGTGAACCTAGTCAAATCAAGCTTGGTTAGAAGTTTGGTTTTAGGTAGAATTCTTTGGAATTGGTATTTGTATCTTTGTCAAAGATAGTGAAAATTCCACCATAGTTGTGGTGGAGATTGAATGTAGGTTACAATGCAAAAGGTGGCTGAAGCAAGATACATGGCTGTGTTATTCTTTCTTCTCTGCTCAATTTTATTTCCATCATTATGAGACAAAATAAATTTGTATCCTGCATAATAGACATTGCAGACTAAACATCAACTAAGTTTTAATTTGTAAATGTGATTAAGTCATTCAAGTTTAAAAGTAGCCATAGATTCAACCCCCTTCTTTAAGTCATTGAGAACTTTCATATATAAAATTAATTTTTTATGTAATTATTATGTATTTGTTAAAATATAAAATTTAAATTTTTTTAATAATAATAAATT
>NC_029790.2:111521602-111539412 GCF_000816755.2 Arachis ipaensis | reverse complement strand
GTTAAACTTATTAATAAATATCTTTTTTCACTAAATCACCTAAATAAAATGAATTAAGTCCCAATATTATTTTGATGTCTTTCATCAAATTTGATTACATTTTGTTCTACTTTGTTTTATTTAAATTATTATATGTATATATTTAAATTTATATTTAAATGAGTTATATAGGGTGATAAATCATGATATTTTACAGCAATTCAGTTGGAGGTATAGAATGATAAATCGGTATATTTTATACTGAGTATAATAAAAATAAGGTAAAGCACCTAAACAATTAGAAGGACATTCAATATTATATGAATGTCCCAAAATCATACACGTTATATGCATGTCCAAATTGAATGGTTACTCTGTAAATCGAAGCTACTCCATATAAATTGAATGGACTAGATTCGATTTAGCTTAAAATATAGTAAATCGAATGAAATAGGATTGATTTAGGGGAGACCATAGTAAATCGAATGAAGTAGTTTTGATTTAGTAGTTTTTAGGCCCAAGGTAAATCGAATCCATCAAATTCGATTTATACAAGGTGCGGCCCTAGGTAAATCGAAGCTAGTTATTTCGAATTACTAGTGGCAAACTCTATAAAAGAGTTTGAATTAGGTATATACGAATTATAGCCATATTTATCCTAAACAATAACCACATGTACCTAGAGAGAATTCTCTAAGAAAATCTTGAAAACTCCGGATATAGAGGACGACTCGGATCGTATCTATCAGTTGGACGGAGTCGCACATATTGTTGATAACATCAACGAAGATGTAAGTAAATAAGTTTTTTTTTAGTTAGATAAAAAATGTTAGCAATATTTATTGAGTAGTGTTTGGCTATAAATGTTAGATCGCTTAGTGAGAACAAATTTTGTTAGAAATCTTAAATTAGAAATGTTGGTGATAGTAGTGACATAACCTAAAGTTTATTTTATGAATTAGAAATGTTAGTGTTAGTTGAACATAAATTTAGTGAGGATTTGGTTTCTATTAGTAAGGTTAGACTAGAGTAAGATGTATGCTTTTAGATCAGACTTTGACATTTTGGGATAATATTGTCATCAATTTTGTTAAGAAGTTTCTAATATAATGTAAGATCACGATTTCATTAACTTCTTTTTACCATAATTGCAGCCGACCCGATGTATTACTAGCATAAGGAGACAGCATGGTATGCCCCTTGACAAGCGGATCATATCATACCCACAGATTGCAGGGTTGAATCAACTTGCGAGACTTAACGACCACTGGTTTAGACTGGATGAGCCGTTAGTTAGCGCTTTCATGTAGAGATGGCGTCTGGAGATGCATACTTTTCATATGCCATTTGGGGAGTACATCATTACGTTATAAGATGTGGCGTACCAGCTAGGTCTTCTTATTGACGGTGAGTGCGTTAGTGGATGTCTGACAAACTTCGAGACGTACATTAAGGGCGGTCGACCTCCATGGACTTGGTTTGAGGAGCAATTGTGTGTGTTACCTCCACCAGATTGTATTGACAAATTCACCGTGAAGTGTACATGGATGAAGGTACATTCAGTGAGCTGCCTGAGGATGCAGATGAAGAGACTATGAGGTGGTTTACGAGTGCATACATCATGGTGTTGTTATCAACTCAGCTATTGGGGACAAGTCTAGGACATGTCTTCACATCCGGTGGCTGCCTTATGTAGCTAGGCTAGAGAACTTGGGTAGATACAGGTGGGGGTCTGCCGCGCATTCATGGTTATATCGATGTATGTGCCGTGTTGCCAATAGGCACGTCATTAAGTTGGCTGGTTTGTTGCAACTATTTCAATCATGGATCTTTTGTCCTTTTTTGGGTTTCAGGCCTGGTGGGTTTGATACATTTCACTGGTCGTTAGTCTCGAGGTACTTATGTTTCTTATGCCGATTAATAATCGTTCGGTTACTTTGCTATTATTAAACTAATGTATTCGATGGCAGGTGGTTGGGTTATCAGCCAACATTGAGCAAGAAAGGGCCTAGAGTGGCGCATTAGAGGTTGAGGATAGACTTGTTGCAAGCGGGGGATGTAAGTGATCATTTGGCTTACATTGATAGTTTGTACTGCTGAGGATTTTATTGTTAATTTATGACCTTTGACACTATTTTCCTCTAACAGTTCACATGGATGCCCTATAACTCACCTGAAGTTGTTTAGGTAGTGCATCCTGAGATACAAGAGCCTCGACATACGATGTTATGGAGAACGGTGACTGCATTGATCTACTTTGCAGTGATAGAGTAGTATCAGGTGGATCGGGTGCTACCACAGCTAGGGGGTACAACATCAACCTCGTGCAGCCCTGGATATCAATTTCTTGATGGCAAAGGATGACAGGGGGTGATTGTTGGTTTCCTAGCATGTTATAGTCTTGGCACCTCCACTGAGCTAACAGAGGCCATCATGTTCTCCGGTTTGATGTTGTCAAGAACCTAGGTCCATCACAGTTATACTTGGAGTGATGGTATGATCATGGGCGTAGGTTCTTGTCACGAGAGTTCTTCCTCGGTGACCCCTGAGCTATTCCGATTCTATCAGAGGCTGCACAAAGAGGTCCGGGACGGGCACCTCCCATGGACCAAGTCCCTAATATCCCAGATAGGTGTCGTGTTGAGCGGCAAATCTAGGTAAGTAAATGAGCAAGTGAGCGTAAGTGGAGGTGGTTCGAGGATGAGATTGCTGCTATGGAGGGGAGGGGTTAACCCTCTAGACGAGGTAGAGGTCGTTTAGGGTGTAGAGGTAGAGATGGTCATGGAAGTAGAGGCGATCGTTGAGGTAGAGGAAGTGCTGATGGAGCAGGTGGTGATGTTAGTGGTTTAGGTGGTGATTATGGTGGTGGGGCGGTAGTGATAGTGGTACGGGTGGTGGTGATGATAGTGGGTTAAATGGTGGTGCTGATGGAAGGGGTGTATATTTTTTTGGCAGCTCGAGTGCTTATACACTAGGAGAGGGGCAGCCAGACATATATGAAGTGTTTAGAAGTGCCCACAATCACATGTCTGGTCCCTTAGAGATACTCTATAAGAGCCAAGTGAAAAGTTACCAGTCGGAGTAGTCTCTGTCACATCAAAATCAGAATTATCCCTACAACTTCATCGTGAAACACCTTGATACCTTCAAATTAGCCTCTATTGCCTTCATCAAATACTAACTAAATTGCTACCCTATTCCTAACTGAGTCTCTACTTCTCTTCCCTTACAAACAAAGAGTTCGGCCAATCTCTCGTAAGTAGACTTCACCAGTGAATAGATTGGAAGGTTTCTTATACCTTTCAAGATGGAGTTAACACACTCGGAGATATTAGTTGTCATATGTCCAAATCTACAGCCTTCGTCCCGGTGTTGAGTCCACTTCTCATACTCATTCCTGTTAGCCCAATCGCACATTTTAGAATCTTTGCTTCGGAGAATGTCAAACTAGTAGTCAAACTCGACCTCAGTCTTCACGTAAGCTGTGCTCACTAAAAACCTCTGTGCATCCTTACCCTTAAAACTAAAGTAAAAATTTGCGGTAACGTGGCAGATACAATAGGCACTAGGCAGAAGCCATCTGCCATTAGGAGCCTCCATTGTAGCCTTGATTCCATTGTACCTATCCGATATTACTAGAATACCTGGTTGAGGCGTTACGTGCTGCCAAAGGTGAAACAAAAAGATGACCATGACTCTGCATTCTCACCCTCTACAAGTGCGAAAGCAATGTGAATGATATTAGAATTACCATTATGAATAATTGCAACTATCAATGTACTCCCATATTTTCCGTACAAGTAGGTCCCACCAATACTAACCAATGGCTTACAATGCCTAAATGCCTCGATACATGATGGGAATATCCAAAAAATCCGATGGAAATAAGATGATGACTCGTCAACTTGACCTCCAACTCACACAGGGCTCATCTTCAACATCGCAATACTACCTGACATTGTTATCTGCACACCTAGTATTCATCTTGGCAATTCATTGTATGAATCTTTCCAATATCTATAAATTTTCACAACATCCTTTTGATTAGCCAACCAAACCCTCCTGTAAGTCTGTCTAAATCCAAAATGGGCCTTGGTTGCATGCTGCAGTACCTTAATCGACACAGCCGTATAAGCTCTTATCATAAAAAAGATGAAAGCAGATATACATGATAATCAAGCATCTTGTGATCACTAGATATTGACGTGGCCAGACATGTATGAGGTTCATTATACCTTCTTACCTCTCAAATACCCTTCTGCTGGCGAAGAGTGATCTGAATCAACCATTGGCAATAGTTTCCAAACTCTTTACACTTTCCATGGTATTTGACATGATCTGATTCCTGCAATCTGTACTCAACCCATGGTGGATGCTATAAGTCTTCATACTTAACATGACATCCTCTTTATTCTGAAACTGCTGACTAACTTGGAACTCAATTAGACCAGTTGTATCCTGTGTCACGCCCCAAATCCAGATGGTACACCTAGGAACCCCTACTATGTCATGACCTCCAAGTCTAAAATCGAAAACTGCGGGAAATATTGCTGACTTCCCAAATTTGACGCTCCACCACCTCCAACTGGAATACTCCTCTTTAAATCATCATCACTATCCTCATCAATCATGGCAGGTTCTACATTGTTGTCATCCTGTAGTACATCTTCGACGACATCTGGCTCTCCACCATCCCTTGAATCCGGGACCATAACAGGAGTACCCACCATCATAATAGCAAGCTAACCAAAAGATTGATTGTCACCTATTTCTCCATCGCCATCGCAATTGAGATCAGCTGCAAAGGACGAAGATTCCTGATAAAGAGAACTATTGTTAGTCTAGATTTTCACAAAATAGAATTTCATCATTGAAAGTATAGTCTAGACCAATAACTAATTCCCAATATCAAATGATAAATTCAATACATAATAACCGAGAGTATTTAACTCCCGGGTCGTCTTCCCTAGGAGTTGCAATGAAATGTACAATTATTGGCTATGGGAGAGAGCATGGGGAATCGCGAATGAAAGCAAGTGACAAGAAATGTAAATAGCAAGAATTGAAACAAGCATGCAAGGAATTAAATGGAAAGCAATTAAAGTAATGGAAATAGAAATTAAGTGCTAAAAAGGACTCCTGGCAAGAAGTGGATAATCTAGGTTTCCTATCCTATTTGTGGACCACAAACATGGCAATTGTGTGGAATCAATCCAAACTAGCCAATCCTTCTTGAGAATTAGTCAAAGGGTGTAATTGATCTCAATCCATAAGTCCTAAGTCAACACTAGTGGGTCACATAGAGTCAAGGAAGACCAAATTAATTAACAACCCTCACACAATGTGGAATGGACATCCACCACTCAAGTTCACCCAAACACCCAAATTCCCTACCAAGAGTGTGAAAAACTAAGTAAAAACCCAACCAAGCATTTTGTCAAACACTTGGTGGGCATGTAAAGAAATCATGGTAAAATGATAAGAAATAATAAATGCTACAAATACTAAGCAAGGAAAATAAAGATAGCAACTCAATAAAGTAATAAATGACATGAAACATAAAATTGCATTAAATGTAAATGAAAATAACAAGAGTGTGCATAAACATAAAAGACAACTAAAATGAGAAATTAACAAGATAAATAAGGAAATTAAGACAATAAAGTAAAGAAAGGTAGAAAAAACTAGATCAAAACAAGAATTAAAAGTAGCAATTACAAGGAAATTAAACTAAAAACTTTAGGTTCTAGAGAGAAGGGGGAGCTTCTCTCTCTAGAAAACAACCTACATAATGCTAAACTAACTCTAATTGCTCCCCCTTTGTTTCCACTTGAATTGGGGTTGGAATAGCTTCATAAATGAGTTGGACTGGGTTTTGGAGGCCCAGAATTTGCCCCAGCGATTTGCAATTAATGAGCTGACGTAATTCAGGTCACGCGTACGCGTGGGTCACGCATACGCATCGTTTGCGCAAAAATCCATCCACACATACGCGTCGCTCGCAAATCCTTGTTGTGCGTACGCACGCGTGCTAAATCTTCCAAACTCTATTTCTTCCTAGTTTCTTCCCTTTTGCATGCTCTTTTTGTCACTTCTTCAACTCATACTTGCCTTGGAAACCTGAAATCACTCAACAAACACATCAAGGCATCATCTGAAATTAAAGTGGATAAAATTTAGCAATTACAAGGCCTATAAAGCATGTTTTCACTTTCAAGCACAATTTAGGAAGAAATCATGAAACTATGCTATTTCAATGGATAAGTGTAGAAAAAGTTGATGAAGTCCACCCAAATAGAGCAAATAAATACCATGAAATATGGATTCATCACATCCCCACACTTAAACAATAGCATGTCCTCATGCTATACTCAAGAAAGAAACAAGGGATATTACATTTATTCAAAGCAAGTAAACTACCTACATGCAATCTATCTATATGAATGCAACTACTTAGTCAAAATAAATCAATCTCCAATAAAGCATATATGAACATTAGGGCTAAAGTAATCTCAATCAAGTCAAATCCATAATTGATTAGAGTTATTGAAAAGCATATACAAACTTGCAAGAAGGAGATAATCAAAGGTGAAAACATGCAATTGAGCAATTGAACCCTCACCGGATGTGTATCCGCTCTAATCACTCAAGTGTTTAGGGTCAATTCACTCATTTCTCTTCTAATCATGCTTTCTAAGATTTGTCTTTCATCTAACAATCAACAATTATTCAATGCATGCATGCAAGTATCATGAGGACTTTTCATGGTTGTAATGGGGTTAGGGTAAAGGTAAGGTTATATATGGTTAAGTGAGCTTGATATTTGCATCTTTGATTAGTCTAAGCTCTTCACCAAACCTACTTGACAACCTATGCAACTCAAAGCAAACCTAACTACCCATTCCTTACTTTTCTCATACACTCATGCATTTTCTCTTTTTAATCACAACTCATATGCATTTTTATTTCTCAAACTTTGGGGCATTTTGTCCCCTTTCTATTATTTTCTTCTCTTTTTTTTAAACTACAATATATATACAAAAGTGACAATACATATGGCTTAAGCATTTGATGCATGAGTATATACCCAATTCCCAAGATTTCCAACAAAGTACACAAATCCACTATTACCTCAACCAAAGTTTTCAAGCTTCCCCACACTTAGATGATACACACTCTCACTAGCCTAAACTAATCAAAGATCCAAATAAAGGACATTTATTGTTTTTCACTTTAAGTCTAGTAATGTGCTAACTTTAAGAATAAAAGGGGATTGAAATAGGCTCAAAGTTGGTTAACAAAGGGAGATAAAAGGGTAGGCTATTTGGGATAAGTGAGCTTAATGAAAAGGTGGCCTCAATCACATAAATGCATATATACATCAAACAATGGACATAAAGAATCAAACAAATCAAAGATTGCAATCATAAAAAGAGAATAACACACAAGAATAAAGATAGTGGTTATATAATGTAACCACACAATGAGGCTCAAAAACTCACAAGGTTGTGTGTTCATAACTCAAAAACATGTTCCACAATATATTTCAAGCAAGTTTCAATAAAAAATTTCAACTCAAATCAATTAGGATGATACTGCTCTATCAAGAATGTTTTTCTTGGAAAAATTCATTATATTAACTAAGCTTATTATGTATATGCAAAGAAATGCAATAACTAAGAGAAATGCAATTAAATCTCTAAAATATATACAAGCTAAGAAAAGTAAAATGTGCAAGTGTTTAGAATTAGAGTATGTCACCCAAGATGTCGCTCGGAGACGACCTCCCACACTTAAGGATTTGCACCGTCCGTGGTGCAACTAGAGGCGAGCAACGGGGGTATGGTGACTTCGGATTGCCACTTTTAGCTGGTGGATCAATCGGCTGCTGCTTGCTCTTCCTCCCGCTTTCCTTGTCACTTATGGTAACTCATCCATGGAAAATAGAAAAGAGGATGGAAAGACAAGTAAATGCAAGTACAAGGAAGCATGGAGTGTTAGAATGAGGTGATAAGCACTAGAATGAGTGAGTGAAGTAGTTTGTGACATGAAAAATAAGTGTGTGAATTCTAATTTGTGCACGATTTAGAACACACACACACAAGCATGGATAACTAGGTCACAAGTATACAAAATGACATGCACTTAACTCATCCTAGTGTGCTTGAAATACTATAAAAGAAACTTGTATGCCAAGATAAACAAACAAGCAATAAAGAAGCATGGAAGTATTCAAGCAAGAGTTAAGGAATTGTGAATTGGATAATAAAGCAACACCTAATTGACATGAAATGGAAAACATGACAAGCATAGTCCACAAAGTTTAAAAAGCTCAAAAAGTGTCATTAGGTAGGCTCATGATCCAATTTCACAATTCTCAATGTTAATGCATCAAATAGGTGACTTAAATAAAAGAAGTCAATCATAAACAAGCACCACCTAACAAAAAAAATGCATCAACTAAGGACAAATTGCCTATCTAAAGATAATGAAATCAAATTACATGGTGATCAAACATGCAATTTAGAAGTCCAAAGAAGTTCATGAAGGCAATGTTATAAGAACTTGGATGTGCAAAATCAAACATGAAGAACTTAACACCAAGCAACAATTCACAACCTCAATAAATAGTAACAACAATTATAGTTCAGCAGCAATATCTCAATAAATCAACTCAATTATCTAACACTTAGCATCAAAATAGAAAATTAAACTAACTAAGCAAATAACAACTAACTAACTACAAACTAACTAACTAACGGTGAGCACGGTGGGTGGTGAAGGGTTGTTTGAAAAGGGGAAGAGGAGAGGAGAAGAGAAAAGAAGAGAAGAACTAGAGAGAAGAGAAGAAAAGAAGTGTAAAAGTGAGAAAATAAGGGCGTGCATACGCACAAAGGGATGTGCGCATGCACGAGGAGTCACGCGTACGGTCCTAGACGCGTGCGCGTGGTTGGGCGAAGAAGGGATGTCGATGCGTACGCGTGATGGACGCGCACGCGTGGTTGAGGGAAAAAGCAAGGTGACGCGTACGCGTGAGGGACGCGTACGCGTCAATGGGAAAACTCAAAATGCTTGTGCGTTCGCACAGTGCGTGCAAACGCCGCCACCAGAGGGCATGATTCGAGGTGTGCGTGGGCACAGGGCTGTGCCCACGCACAGAAGGCCGAAAAAATTTTTTTTGGGTCACATAGAGTCAAGGGAAACCAAATTAACTAACTACTCTAAGATATCAAACAAGAATGGACATCAATAACTCAAGGGACACCGAAGTCAACAATTCCAAGCCAAGAGTGTAGAAAAACTAAGTGAAAACTAAGCCAAGCATTTTACCAAACACTTGGTGTGCATGAAAATAAAATAATATTAAATTACAATAAAATAAATTCTAAAACCAGCAAGGCAATAAAGTAACAATAACAACTAGAGAAAGCAATAAATGACATGAAAACATAAATTGTATTAATTAGAAGCAAAATTAACAAGAGTGTTCATAACATAAAAATTGACATAAAAGAGAAAATAATAAAAGAGATGAAGAAGATAAAGACAATAAAGTATAGAAACATAAATGAAATTACATTAAAACAAGAATTAAAGTGCTGAAATTAAAAGGAAACTAAGCTAAAATTTCTAATTCTAGAGAGAGGGAGGAGCTTCTCTCTCTAGAAACTAAGAGAAAACATAACAAAAACTAAACCTAATTCCCCCTATAACACCCCGATTTTCTACAGAGTTAATCTCAGAAATTCTGTGATGAGAAATTCGATAAATATCCGAGAATCACCTCACCATAAAATAATAAGGTGGATTTAGACTTGATAAGTGAAAAGAACAGTATAGATATATCATTAAGATTTGTGAAGTATGAACCAACACACATTAAACCATTTTTTTTTCCAGTTCAACCAGACCATAAGCATATGCATCATCAGAAATCTAACCATGATTAAAGCCCTAATCTTCTTCATTCTTCATGTGATGACCGAAACAGAGAGAAGCCTTCCCCCAACCAAGGTTACACCTCTTGGTTTCCTCATATGATAATGGGCTTTGGTTAGGTGTTCTCTGGAGGAAGAACCACGAAACTCTCTTCACCACCTCACTCCACTTCTTTTTCTCCTATTTATACGCCCACCGCTTCTACTGGGTCTCCCTTTTTCAACGCAAGAAACAGAAGGCAGCAAAGAGAGGGAGAGAGAGAGCAGAACCAAGACGGAAAGAAGGAGAGACAGGACAAGTTCCTCCACTTTTTCTTCTACTTATATGAGTGCTTGCTTCATCTGGGTCATCACAGACACACACAAATAGAAGAAAGAAAAGAATGAAACGGAGTTGAGGGAGAAGGGAGGAGTGACCGAAACTTCAATTTTGTGTGGCTAGGATTTTTAATTCAAGGAAGAAGCACAAACAGAATTTTGAACTTCAAAAGAGGTAAGGGTTTGAGTGTTTAGAAGGATATGTTTGTGACTGATTGATGGTGCTGTTGGTGAATTGTAGGCTTGATAATGTTATTTGGGGTTTTAAGTTGTTATGTGCAGAATTTACTTGAAGGCTAAAGGCCATGTTTTATGATTGAATTAGTTGGTAGTATAAGTTGTTGTGCTTGAGATGGGTTCTGTTATAACTAACCCAGTTGGATGATGATGAATGATGATTTATTATGTGAATGAATGATAGAAAGTACATGTGGAAATTCTGTTTTTAACATGATGCAGAAAAATGAATGTTCACTTGTGTATAAGCACTTGAAAACTTGGAAAATATTGACTCTGGATGTTTGGGACTGCACTAATCACTCTAGCAACTTTGGTTAGTCACAAGAAAGTTGGAATTATGGTTTTAGGGGAGTTTTAGGTTTAAATATAAGATTTGGTATGTGAGATTGTTGAAATTACTTGATGCAGAATTTCTGCATATTTGGCAGTGACTTAAAATAAATTCTGGTAATAGTCTGGACCACCTTTTTGGATAAAATTATTTTTCTGTAAAACTTAGGTGTGTCTTGAATGTGCCATAAAAATTTCAAGGGATTTGGCCAAGTGGTTCAAAAGATATGAATTTTTGAAAACAGTAGCTTCTGCAGAATTTTTCTGGTTTTCTGGTTCTGCAACATCGAACTCAAACTACTGGAACTTTTGTTTTACGTAACATTTTAAGTTTCTACCAAAGGGGTTTTGAAGATCTGCATCTTCACTTTAATTGAGTATAAATTTCATGTTCATATCTATTTTGTAGACTTAATTAAGTCACTTGGAAGCTGGGTTGCTTGCTGGAAATTCTAAACTGATTTATGAAAACAGGGCATTACTTCCAATTGAGAATTAATTAATCAAATGAAGTGATATGAACTTAAAACTTGTTTGTTCTGAAACTTAGGAAAGTTGAGTGTAATATACCCAAAATTTAGAAGCAACGGATTAGAATTGAAATTGTTATGGATTTTATAAAAACGCTGCTGCTTGCTGTTTTCTGAATCTTTACAAGTGCAGTAGCAGAATTTTAAAACCTTATATAAAATTCAATTCTGGTCCAAATGTAGTAAAATATAATTCAAAGTAAAGGTTAGGATCTCTAGAGTTACTTTGATAAGAGAGATAGTCCGTACGTAGGCTTTCACAACATAAAAACCACATAACAAGACAGCAAGGTGCTGTTCCTACAAACCTAGAATAACAGTCTCGGTTTTTCCTCAATAGCTGGAGATAGACTGCCCAGAAAAATATGATTTCTAGACCTTTAGAAACTCGAGTTTAATACGAACATGTGGACATAAAATTTGTGCGAGTCCGAGTCCGTTTGTGATATTAATCGTTAGATAGAAAACCGGTCGCCAAAAGGGTATTAGGCTAAACAAGCTAAGAAGTGAATAAGAATGCAAGTTACCCCTAGAAACGTTAAAGTTAAAAGGGTGATGCAGAGGTATGCTTAGTAATATGGTGATGTGGAGGTATGCTTAGTTATGTGGTGATGCGGAGGTATGTATATTTATAAGGTGATGTGGAGGCATGATGAAAAGACAGGAAATAGGAAACAATGAATAAAAAGGATAGTTGAATGTTATTTGTTTGACTGGGCCTTTGTGCCAAACTACTAATGCAGAAGTTTTGTGACTGATTGATGGTGCTGTTGGTGAATTGTAGGCTTGATAATGTTATTTGGGGTTTTAAGTTGTTATGTGCAGAATTTACTTGAAGGCTAAAGGCCATGTTTTATGATTGAATTAGTTGGTAGTATAAGTTGTTGTGCTTGAGATGGGTTCTGTTATAACTAACCCAGTTGGATGATGATGAATGATGATTTATTATGTGAATGAATGATAGAAAGTACATGTGGAAATTCTGTTTTTAACATGATGCAGAAAAATGAATGTTCACTTGTGTATAAGCACTTGAAAACTTGGAAAATATTGACTCTGGGTTTTTGGGACTGCGCTAATCACTCTAGCAACTTTGGTTAGTCACAAGAAAGTTGGAATTATGGTTTTAGGAGAGTTTTAGGCTTAAATATAAGATTTGGTATGTGAGGTTGTTGGAATTACTTGATGCAGAATTTCTGCATATTTGGCAGTGACTTAAAATAAATTCTGGTAATAGTCCGGACCACCTTTTTGGATAAAATTATTTTTTTGTAAAACTTAGGTGTGTCTTGAATGTGCCATAAAAATTTCAAGGGATTTGGCCAAGTGGTTCAAAAGATATGAATTTTTGAAAACAATAGCTGCTGCAGAATTTTTTTGGTTTTCTGGTTCTGCAACATCGAACTCAAACCACTGGAACTTTTGTTTTACGTAACATTTTAAGTTTCTACCAAAGGGGTTTTGAAGATCTGTATCTTCACTTTAATTGAGTACAAATTTCATATTTCATATCTATTTTGTAGACTTAATTAAGTCACTTGGAAGCTGGGTTGCTTGCTGGAAATTCTAAACTGATTTATGAAAACAGGGCATTACTTCCAATTGAGAATTAATTAATCAAATGAAGTGATATGAACTTAAAACTTGTTTGTTCTAAAACTTAGGAAATTTGAGTGTAATCTACCCAAAATTTAGAAGTAACGGATTATAATTGAAATTATTATGGATTTTATGAAAACGCTGCTGCTTGCTATTTTTCTGAATCTTTACATGTGCAGTAGCAGAATTTTAAAACCTTATATAAAATTCAATTCTGGTCCAAATGTAGTAAAATATAATTCAAAGTAAAGGTTAGGATCTCTAGAGTTACTTTGATAAGAGAGATAGTCCGTGCGTAGGCTTTCACAACATAAAAACCACATAACAAGACAGCAAGGTGCTGTTCCTACAAACCTAGAATAACAGTCTTCGTTTTTCCTCAATAGTTGGAGATAGACTGCCCAGAAAAATATGATTTCTAGACCTTTAGAAACTCGAGTTTAATACGAACATGTGGACATAAAATTTGTGCGAGTCCGAGTCCGTTTGTGATATTAATCGTTAGATAGAAAACCGGTCGCCAAAAGGGTATTAGGCTAAACAAGCTAAGAAGTGAATAAGAATGCAAGTTACCCCTAGAAACGTTAAAGTTAAAAGGGTGATGCAGAGGTATGCTTAGTAATATGGTGATGTGGAGGTATGCTTAGTTATGTGGTGATGCGGAGGTATGTATATTTATAAGGTGATGTGGAGGCATGATGAAAAGACAGGAAATAGGAAACAATGAATGAAAAGGATAGTTGAATGTTATTTGTTTGACTGGGCCTTTGTGCCAAACTACTAATGCAGAAGTACCCGCTTGACTGATAGCCCAAGGTTGCTAATGCGGGAATGTCTGCCTAACTGATAGCATATTTGTATGTTGAATGGGCCTTTGTGCCAAATTGCTAATGCGAAAGTGTCCGCCTAACTGATAGCCTGAGATTGCTAATGCGGAAATGTTCGCCTAATTGATAGCATTGTTCCTTACTGTAAAGTTGTTGTGCTTGAGATGGGTTCTGTTATAACTAACCCAGTTGGATGATGATGAATGATGATTTATTATGTGAATGAATGATAGAAAGTACATGTGGAAATTCTGTTTTTAACATGATGCAGAAAAATGAATGTTCACTTGTGTATAAGCACTTGAAAACTTGGAAAATATTGACTCTGGGTTTTTGGGACTGCGCTAATCACTCTAGCAACTTTGGTTAGTCACAAGAAAGTTGGAATTATGGTTTTAGGAGAGTTTTAGGCTTAAATATAAGATTTGGTATGTGAGGTTGTTGGAATTACTTGATGCAGAATTTCTGCATATTTGGCAGTGACTTAAAATAAATTCTGGTAATAGTCTGGACCACCTTTTTGGATAAAATTATTTTTTTTGTAAAACTTAGGTGTGTCTTGAATGTGCCATAAAAATTTCAAGGGATTTGGCCAAGTGGTTCAAAAGATATGAATTTTTGAAAACAATAGCTGCTGCAGAATTTTTTTGGTTTTCTGGTTCTGCAACATCGAACTCAAACCACTGGAACTTTTGTTTTACGTAACATTTTAAGTTTCTACCAAAGGGGTTTTGAAGATCTGCATCTTCACTTTAATTGAGTACAAATTTCATGTTCATATCTATTTTGTAGACTTAATTAAGTCACTTGGAAGCTGGGTTGCTTGCTGGAAATTCTAAACTGATTTATGAAAACAGGGCATTACTTCCAATTGAGAATTAATTAATCAAATGAAGTGATATGAACTTAAAACTTGTTTGTTCTGAAACTTAGGAAAGTTGAGTGTAATCTACCCAAAATTTAGAAGCAACGGATTAGAATTGAAATTATTATGGATTTTATAAAAACGCTGCTGCTTGCTGTGAATGCAAGTTACCCCTAGAAACGTTAAAGTTAAAAGGGTGATGCAGAGGTATGCTTAGTAATATGGTGATGTGGAGGTATGCTTAGTTATGTGGTGATGCGGAGGTATGTATATTTATAAGGTGATGTGGAGGCATGATGAAAAGACAGGAAATAGGAAACAATGAATAAAAAGGATAGTTGAATGTTATTTGTTTGACTGGGCCTTTGTGCCAAACTACTAATGCAGAAGTGCCCGCCTGACTGATAGCCCAAGGTTGCTAATGCGGGAATGTCTGCCTAACTGATAGCATATTTGTATGTTGAATGGGCCTTTGTGCCAAATTGCTAATGCGAAAGTGTCCGCCTAACTGATAGCCTGAGATTGCTAATGCGAAAATGTTCGCCTAACTGATAGCACTGTTCGTTACTGTGATACACATTAAAATATTATGATGAGGCCTAACTGACACGGGTAACCGTGATGCCAAGGTGTCTAATTGACACAGTAAAGGAACCATATTCGGGGTTCACCCCGAGTAACGTCGGGTTGCGGGTAGACAACCGACGCATGAGCTCATGGCCTGCACTAGGAACAGGCATGCATCATAAATTGTTTGCACATTGGACTGTGATTGTTTACTGTTCATTCCTTCTGCGATGTGCCATCTGCTTCTTGTTAATTCTCTGTTTTCTGATTCTTGTCTATATATTAAGATTATGACGTAACTTTCTCAAAGCTTAGAATAAGGTAATAGAGTTAGGAATAATAATCATAGAGAATAGCGTGAGAACGGCATTCATCCCAAAGAAAGATGCCAAGAAAGAGTTATGTCAGAACCCACGATACGGGAGTAGCCGAGAGACTTAGTAAGTGAGTTATTACGATAGAGCCAAAACTCTAGGTTTCACGAGAGAGATGCGCTTTAACGATGTCACCTTACTGGGAACCATATAGGTTCTCACCCCTTCCTTTTTCCTTCCCCCACAGATGGAAGATCCAGACTTGATCGCCGTCACAGGAGTTATATTCAGAGAGGTACCAGAGGAGCACGTGTTGTCGGACTCTGCAGGAGATGCTCGAAACTAGTCTTGTGCTGATGGTTGCAAACTTGTGCCTCGACGGTGGAAAGAATGTACTATAGATGGTATTCATTCCTTAGACTTTGCTTTCCCTCACTTCTGTAGCATTTTTGAGGGATAGGACTTGATATATATATATATATATATATATATATATATATATCTAAGCGTGTCAAGTTTGTATGAACTAACTTAAGACGTATATATGTATGAATGCTTTTCTATGATCTTATTGCTAAATTTAATTTTGCTGTTAGTCTGGTATTTATTTTTATATTGTATATCTCTGAAGATGTTCATGGTTTTATTAATAGGTTTGTTAAAACAACTATATGATAGAAATAAGTTAACATACGCGATCCCGTTAGTACGAAAGGCTCATATGTAGTAAATATTATCGAGTTTAGAGTTTTATAGGGCTACCGGGAAGTAACACCCGACGACTGGCAGTGATCCGGACATGTCGGAAATTGGGTTGTTACACCCCCCCCTTTGTTTCCACTTGAATTGGGGTTGAAATAGCTCCAGAAATGAGTTGGACTGGATTTTGGAGGCCCAGAATTCGCCCCCAGCGATTTGCAATTAATGAGCTGACGTAATTCAGGTCACGTGTACGCGCCGTTTGCGCAAAAATCCATCCACGCGTACGCGTCGCTCGCAAATCCTTGTTGTGCGTACGCACGCGTGCTGAATCTTCCAAACTCCATTTCTTCCTGGTTTCTTCCCTTTTGCATGCTCTTTTTGTCACTTCTTCAACCCATACTTGCCTTGGAAACCTGAAATCACTCAACAAACATATCAAGGCATCATATGAAATTAAAGTGGATAAAATTTAGCAATTACAAGGCCTAAAAAGCATGTTTTCACTTTCAAGCACAATTTAGGAAGAAATCATGAAACTATGCTATTTCAATGGATAAGTGTAGGAAAAGTTGATGAAGTCCACCCAAATAGAGCAAATAAATACCATGAAATATGGATTCATCAATGCCACTAAAACTGCTTCCGGTGTAATGATAGGCACAGATGAAGATCTACCAATAGGCATTGAACTAAAGGCTCCTAGCATTGCTACAGATTGAAGATTTCAATTCAATCTTCCTAAACTACAGACTACATCTCCAAACTTGGCCAATTGTTCATGAGTCCTCACCTCAAGAAAATGACGACAACAGTGAAACAAAACTTGCAAATCTTTGTCACTCTCTATTACAAAGGAGTTGTACTTCACACCATCTTGTACAACAGAAATTGAAATTCTATAAAATAACTTCTCCACCTATTTCATGCCATGCATTCCTAGTTGTCGGATTATAGTATTTTGAAACTCAACAAAACTTGTAGAAGCTAAGGTTTGATAAAGACACTCAACGGATTCTTATCAGTAAATTTTATTCTTTCTCATATTTTTTCTTAATCATACCTCTGTAGTGCACAGAAACTAAAAAACTCTCCTCACTCGCCATTATGAATGCCACTTTAATGAAGATTCAATATTTTGCTCAAATTTATATATCTTATACTCGTACCCTAATTAGTAATTCGATTTGTGTGGCTCATCATGGGTAGTAAATCGACTCTACTAGACTCGATTTACTTGCTTTTGATATTGTGTAGTAGATTGAAACAGCTGGTTTCAATGTCTCCTAAATGTCATTCTCTTGTAAATCAAATCTCATTCCTTCAACTATCAGTGCATGTAAATCGATCCTATTTTATTACTATATTTTAAGTTATATCAAATATGCTCCATTCGATTTATGTGTGGAGTATAATGAATCAAGCTTAGTAGCTTTGATTTACATAGAGCCACCATTCAATTCGGACATGCATGTAAGGTGTTTTTTTTAAGGATATTCATGTAATATTAAATGCCATTCTATTTGTTTATGTGCTTTACCCTAAAAATAATTATAACAATTAAAACAAATTGCACTAAAAAAAAAGGGCACAAATAAAAGGAG
>NC_029790.2:111506302-111521577 GCF_000816755.2 Arachis ipaensis | reverse complement strand
AATTATATTTTTTATAAGAGAAAAAATCTTAAACGGTTCCTGACAATTATATCTCGAAAGACAACGAGATCTTTGACAAAAAAAAAAAAAAATACCCAACTCGGTGCCTAAACTTTATTTTTATGGGACTGATTAGCCCCTGTGCCAAAAAAAATCAATGTTGTTTTATTTTGCACAAAGGCTAATCAGTCCCCAAAAAAAAAAAGATCAAGGACCGAGTTGGGTATTTTTTTTGTCAAGGACCTCGTAAGGGGCCGAGTTGGATATTCACTCTTTTTATAACTATCTTTTTAAAATTAGAAAATATTTTTTAAAATTTTCTAAAATTTATAAAAATACTTAAAATGTCAAACTAAAATGCAATAGTTAAAATTAAATTCATGTACCTTCAAATTATCTAATGAGGCCAACTATTGCTAAACAACATTTTCATAATTAATGGGATGTCAATTTAATTGGGACTATTACATTTTAGTTTGACATTTGTAACCATTTTTATAAAATTTTAAAATTTTAAAATGATTTTTTGTCTTTGAATTTTTATTGAAATTATTTAATTATTTTATTTATTAAAATATATAATGTGTAGAACCTTTATCATTTTACATAATGTATCATGTCTCAATACTGAGATCCAAAACAAAATAAAATAAGATTATAGGTGTTAAGTAATCAAGATAAAGAACAATAAAAATATTCATAAAATCTAGATACACTCAGAATATATAAAAAAAGATGAAACTAGGTGGTGTGCATTCGAGATATCATAGAAAAGATTTTTTACTCTCAATACCCTGGGATAAGTATATTGGTAGCTATATATTGGATGGAGCCGAGATAAATATTTATTTTGAGAGATTTTGGTAAATTTGGATAGTTTAGTTGTACTTTTTTAAGATTATGTAAAAGTACTGAAAGCATATGACAGGTCGACAATACATGTGTCCAAGGGACATCAACAGACAAAATACGAAGGCATGTAGTCGGGGCATTGGATTTCTTTGAACCTACTGTCGTGTAATATCACAAATGAACTGCACTCAAATATCACTTTCTCCTCACCGTTTTTTACTATCTCATTGTAAAGATGGATTGCTAGTCATATTTATGAAAGAGAATAGATAATAGTGATATAGGTATATTGTGGTTAGTTTTGGAGGCTTCAACACATATTTTGGGTACACGAATATAATGTTTTTTGGCTTGATCTCGATACTCAGCACCTAGATATGTACAACGAACTACGTAGGTGTAACATATTTTGAATGCAACCGTTCTTTTCTTTTATATAAAGTTGTAGTACATCTCGAGTATACAGTATTTAAATTTTATGATTAATTATTTTCTATCCTATGTACCTAAGATGTATAATGTGAATATAAAAATGTAAATCTTTTACACGTTGCACATTTTAATAAATAAAATATTTAGTTATTTTAAATAAAAAATTATTTCGTCTCTAGTGACAACATACATTAGTTGGATGGTTATAGATTATACAGGAGTGATGAATGACAGTTTGACACTTGTAAGTCACAGTTAGTTTATAAATACGGTAAATATTTTGTTCAACAGTTAATTTAACAAATGATAAATGAAATAAACAAATGAAAATAAATAAAATTAAATTGGTCAATGCAAATTCTACTAAATTATGAATTATGTCCAAGTTTTATTATTTTTCATACTAATTCGTTGGCCATTTTCTCTCTTAGTAAATCATGAGCTATTTAGACGATTTATTTGATATTACCAAACTAAGTAAAGTGTGGTGCATTGCACCAATTTATAGTATGGTATCTATCCTTTATTAAATCATTGCAATATGTTAAACGGTTTTATGAGTAGACGTAAAACCTGATAACTACCTATGATTTAAGGCAACTGCGTAAAAATTGAGTTCCAAAATGATTTATTTAAATAAATTACACATGAGAATATTACCACAACAAATGCTTTTTATGTAATTCTTGTGTTCATATGTATGATGCTCGCATTTGAAAATTTAGGTAAAGTATTTTTTTTAATATTGGTGATTTTGTTTAAAAATATCTCTAACATTTAGTTTTATTCAATTTTATTTTCAATATTTTTTATTTATATCAAAATTACTCCTAAATATTAACTCTGTCTAGAATATTAGTGAAAAAATTGAAAACGTCCAAATATAGCATTAACACAAATTCAAATCGAAAATGTAATGGACAAAATTAAATTAAATTAAATTCAGAGATATTTATAAAAAAAATTTATAAATATTAAAGAAAAAAAATATTTTAACCAAGTTTTATTAAAAAATTTCCACAACAGCGAAATGCATTCCATATTATTTTTACAAAAATAACGAGAATAAACCACAAAAAATACACTCGAATTATCTTGATGCTGATAAAAATATTCTTGGATTTTGTGATTGACAAAATGCCTACTTGTGATCAAAGATCTACTTCATTAACGAAAAAATATGACGTGACTCACTTGCCAATATTAGAGTCTCACTTGCCATATAAGAAGCTCCATTTAGAACATTGTTCTTTTCGGTTAACGTAGAACTTCTTAAATTTAAGTACCTGTCCTATGGGGTCTGCAAAAAGAAATTGAGGTACTTGTCTCATGGGGCCTGCGAAAAAAAAATTACTTAAATGTCCTTATATATTTAAGTTGTGTAAGTAACTCTAATTTATTATTTTAATTTACTCGAAGATTTGGGTGCTCCTCAGTCGTCCCTGACTGATGTTTTTTTGTGACAACCGCAGTGCTATTCAGATTGTCTATAATGATGTTTTTCATGAACGCACCAAACACATTGAGATTGATTGTCACTTTTTTCGGCAACGTCTACTTATTGATGTTGTTCGTCTCATAGCTGTTGGAACTCTGGATCAAACTGCAAATATTTTCATGAAGGCTCATCAACCTACTCGTTTTCGAGCTTTGGTATCCAAACTCAAAATGATATCTTTAGCTCCCACTTGAGTTTGAGGGGGGGGGGGATGTTAGAGTATAATTAGGATCATTTAAGATCAGTTAGTATCATTTATATTTATATATCATATTTGTGTATTTATTGTAAAATTTTGTATTTTTATTACTTTGATTTTTCTAGCACTTGTATATACCCTTGTACATTGTACCTTTCAACATACCGAATAATATATAAAACACTTTCTTTAAATTACTCTCTTGTTTCTAACATAAATATTAAAAATTTTATGTGTATGTTATTATGTTAAATTTGTATTTAATTTGATATATTTAGTTGAATTGTATCAGATTTTATTATAGTTATGTTAAAACTTTTTTAAAAAATAAATCATAATATCTATGAATTTCCATGGGTATTTTCCTATCCTGCAGAAAAAATTTAACGAGGACTTGAAACAAAAATGGGATGGGGACAGGGGCATTTTACTAAACAGGGACGGGAGGTGGGGAAGGGGTCTCCATCCCATGGAGATCTATTGTCATTCCTAATTTTATATTTTTGTCGATAACAAAATTGGCACAATTTTTTGGATATGAAGATGTTGTGTGTGTTATGCTACGATATGGAGGTGAGGGTTGTGTTGTGGCTGCTCTTTTTTTAAATTAACGGAGGAGAAATCAAACCGTCTGATTTCTTTGTTGTAGAAGATATGAATAGAGGATGGTTTGATTTGTTTGGCGCAGGAAGTTTTCAAAATTTTGGGGGCATCAAATCAGTAGGGACGATTTAAATTGTTTAAATTTTTTATTTCGAGAGAACACAAATCAGACCATCCGATATGTGTAATTAAAAAATTTTGAGAATGTTAAAAACCAAATCGGACCATCTGTATTGTTTGGTTATATATACCCCACGCGTATTCTCCACTCCACTTGGCAGAACTCTCCTCTTCTTCTTCATCCCTCAGCTCCTTCAAAAACTTTCTTTATCGTCTCTTCTTCTGTGTTGAAAAAATAACAGTGAGGTTGAATATTTTCAATGTAAGTAGAAAAAAATGGATGATAGAGTTATGTTGAAAGTATAATATCATGGTTAGATTTTGTTACAAACATCTGATGGAGTAAAATTTGTGTGTGAGAATCCATTAGATATTGTTATTTCATTCACACTCTCATTTGAAGAACTAAAAGGTATGATTTGTGACAAGATAGATTCTGAAATATCAAGGAGAGTGTCATGTATTTTGTACAAGTATCCTATATCAGTATTTGGTGAGTTCGTTCAATTTCAAACAAAATATGTAACTGATGAAGCAAGCATACAAGAGATGTTTTTAATGTACATTGAAACTCGCTCCCAGATGTCGTTCATCGAGCTGTATATTGAGTTCGAACAATCTAAAACCGACCAAAATATTGAATGAAAAAATTACAATAGTGATAGTGAGGAGGAGATTGAAAGCAACTACGAAGTTGTTGATCAGGGTGAAAATGGGATTGCCCACAAGATTGCCCTCTTGGTTCTCTTACACCACAAGATTCGACATATTCAAGTAGTTGCCATATCTTGTGCGGTACCAAAATGAATGTAGTTGCACGGGAAGCTTAGCAAGAATGTGACTATACCTTTTCGTTCATTGCATCACCCAAAATGAAAGGGTGATGGACTAATCAAGGTACTTAGGGCCAATCAAGACTTCTCTGTGTGCTTTGTCTAGATCCCGATCCTAATGAGGACCCCCTGGATGAAACCAAATTGTCTCCTAAGCCTATTGGTTGCATGTCACTTAATGCATTTGAATGATATCAATGACACCGTAGCACTCCACACAACTGAATGTTGACGGATGTCTGCAAGAATCACATCTGACTCAATGCGATTGATAAACTCCATTTTTAGGGTTTATCTTGTATTGAATTTAGAGTATTTTGATGACCTTTTCTCGCATTTAACCTATGAATTAGCTTTACTTTTCATGCTTCTTATCCAAAACCCCAAAATAACTCATAACCAATAACAAGACACTTTATTGTAATTCCTAGGGAGAATGACCCGAGGTTTGAATACTTCGGTTTATAAATTTTAGGGGTTTGTTTTAGTGACAAACAACTTTTTGTATGAAAGGATTAGTGATTGGTTTATAAACTATACTTGCAACGAGATTTCATTTGTGAAATTCTAAACCATCGAGAATCCGTTCATCAGCGATCAATATTGTAAGCCTCCCACACAAACTGAACACACTAAAAGAAACATCCAGAATTACACACCATAAAGTAATAAGGTTCAACAAAAAACAGACACTTATATTATGATAGCATACTTGGCCTTCCTGCAGCTCATCTAACGTGTAACACCCTACCACACAGAGCCTTACGCTTAAGTCATAAAGCAGAGGTGGCAAGATATTACAACCTCTAAAAGAAAAGGATATGTACATAAATATAGTTGGATGAAATCATATATTGGAGCCATTAAAAGCAAGAATGAGTTGTGTAGTGGTTGCAAGTTAGGAATTAGGCTCATTAAGGTCAAAGCTTCAAGGTATAGGAACGATGATTGGAAGAATACCACTTTGCATGGGTCTCAAAGGAAGACTTGGTATATTAAAGAGAATTCTATATGTCAACCACCCGGAAGGAAAAAGTATGAAGATCAAATTGAAGACGGGTGCAAAGATAAGATATGGGATCCCGGTTCGCTATGTGAAGACCAACTATGGGGACTCATATCTTGGGTAGAACTGTGCCCAAGCTTGACGAAAATAGTTGAAAATTCTGTCAACCAATTGAGAAGCAAAGATCCTTGGAGATTCAAGGACGAGTACAAACACAAGCCACCATGACAATAGGCTTCTCAAAATGTCCAACTTAAGGACTTAAACTAAAAGTGCTAGGTGGGAGACACCCCACCATGGTAAACTCTTTCCATTCTCTTTTAAATTTGCCTAATAAGTGATGTGAGTTGCCACTATAGGAAGATGTTTCACATAATTTGTTTGTACAACTTAATTGTTAGCTTAGTCACATGTATGTTGTGTTTCGTAGTAGATGAATAATATCAAATTGCATTTTTGTGAATTGTATGATGGTTGATTGAATAAAGAGTTGTAAGCAGTCTAGG
Source organism: Arachis ipaensis (assembly GCF_000816755.2). Lineage (NCBI taxonomy): Eukaryota > Viridiplantae > Streptophyta > Magnoliopsida > Fabales > Fabaceae > Arachis > Arachis ipaensis. The sequence goes on along the minus strand of NC_029790.2, from coordinate 111,515,528 downwards.
GAGCTCCTGGGCATAATTTTTCTCCTTGAAAAAAAAAAAGAAGAAGAGAGAAGAAGGGTGGGAAGGACGCGCGCGCACGCGCCCCTGAGCGGACGCCTCATCACCCATTTTCCAGAGAGTTGGGCCTCTCTTAGGCCAGCCTTGTGCCTCGAGCCCAATTCATTCCACGCTGACGCGCACCACGTGCGTGCGCGCCTATAAAGCTATTAGGAAACGCACGCGTGCGCGCACCTGCCGCATACGCGTCGATCCGCTGCTACGACTTCTGGGCCAATATCTAGAGAGTTGCGCTGGATCTGGGCCAGCTTTAAGCCCCCAGCTCAACTCAACTCACACGAACGCACGTTGTACGCGTCCGCACCCCTCTCTGTTTCGCTGTCCACGCGTTGGCGTACTTCACGCCTCCGCACCCATCCAATAAGATCGAGCAGCTCACGCGAACGCGCACAGTGTGCGTGCGCGTCGATGCGTATTAGCATCACCAAGGCCAAAGGACCCGAGAGTTGTGCCAACTCTGGGCCTCTTTTAAGCCTCCAGCCCAGCACATCCGCGCCGATGCGCGCCTTGCGCGCCCGCGTCCATCCCGATTCCTTCACATACGCGCCTGCGTGCATGGCGCTTCCGCGCCGTTCTTCCATTCCCTCCACCCACGCGAACGCGTACAGTGCGCGCGCGCGTGGATTCGAATTCTCACTTACCCCAGAGACGCGAGCCCTAGCGCATTCGCGCACCCCAACTCTCTCTTCCTCTAACGTTCCATTTTCCCCTCTCCCACCATTCTTCACCTTCTTCTTCTCCTGACCGGCTGTCCTCCGGCGAGCGCTCCGTCTTCGTCGCCGCCGCTGCCATAGCTTCGCCCTTCCCCTCTTCTTTCCCCCCTTCTCTCTTACTCCTCTGACCTCCTCTCTGTTAACTCACTAATTTCTTTAACCATTTAACTTCTACTCACATTTAACCCTCTTTAACTATTCTTTCAAAAGTATGATGATTTTATTGCTTAATGAGTAAGAGTTGTTGACTTTAGAGAACATTGCATTCTTGGTTTACTTGTTCACTTATGCTTACTTGTTTACTAATTTTTTCTTTCTTTTCAAGAGCAGTTCACGTCGTGATTGTTTATTAGCCAATTGATATCCTGAACATGCTTTCCTTGTTTCATGCTAAGTGCTTCACTGCTTCTATTCTATCATACTTTTCAGGATGTCGGATAAAGGAAAGGCTATAGCCACTGCTTCCAAAAAGAGGAAGCACTCCAAGACCTCCACACCCTCACCATATGCTAACTATGCGAGGAATCCGCTGAATGAGGAGGAGAAAGAAATTCAGTTTCTCCCGTCCACTGATCCAACTAAATTTCCAAATCTCTACTGCGAGCTACGCCTTTCCCGTTATGCAAAGAAAAATCTGAATATTGAGAAGAAGCTGAATCTTTCCAATGATGTGAGGTGTGCCATAAACGCCCGTATTTCTGAGCTGGGCTTGGATTTCGTCGATAGGGACTTGGGACGGATTAACATCTCGTGGGTCAAGGAATTTTACTGCAATTTCTTTCGACCAAGCTTGGATTCAGTATACTTGAGGGGTAGAGAGATTATGATCACTGAGGATGCCTTGAGGGATGCACTGCTCTGCAGAGTTGGTACTCCTGAGACTTGTGCCTACCAGCAGGCAGAGGTAGCTCTCCTCTCCATGACTTTCAACTATGAAGCGCTTAGGCGCGTGATTGTTACACCAGATGCTTCTTGGGTAATGGATTCGAGCAACACAAAGTCCAAGGGCATGCTATTTGCATATCTGACTAGGGAGGCTAGGACTTGGCAACAAATATTTGCCCACTATGTCTTCCCTACCACTCACTTTTCAGAGATTCCGATGGATATGCTAGTCTTGATTGGGTGTGTCATGGAGGGGAAGGAAGTATATTTTCCCCGACTGATTAGGCATAGCATGTGGAGAGCTCATATTCGCGGTTTGTTACCGTTTCCGACACTGGTTACTAGCTTAGCTGAGCTAGCTGATGTCCCGTGGGAGGACAATGACGTGACACCACCACCTCCAGATGACGACGACAAGGAAGTTACTATTCTCTGGGGTGTATGGGTGCACGAGAGGCCCCCGACTAGCCGCCGTTCTCGAGCTAGAGCGGCAGTCGAGGCAGCTATACCGTCTTCTTCGACAGCAGCCCCACCTCCTTCAGCACCCGAGCCCACTTACCTACTGGTTCAGCGTCTGTTTTGGTTCTTGGAGCGCGAGAGGCTCCATGTCAGACGCCGACTGGATCGGATGGATCAGGCACTTATCTCCCTTGGCGCTGAGTTACCTCCGCTTCCAGACTCTCCGACCTCCAATGAGCAGGATCATTAGGAGGAGGATGCGGATGAGCCGCTTCAGCGGGATGCACCTCCAGCTGCTCCTGACACTACAGAGATCCCACAGACCCATGAGGAGCCGATTCCACAGCCTCAGACAGATTCAGCAGCTACCGTTGTACCTTCCACTGATCCTCCGGTTTAGCATCGAGGACGATGCTTGGTCTTAAGTGTGGGGAGGTCACCGGTAGCATCATTAGAGGACCAGTGAACATTTTGGCTACCTTCTGAGTTACCTTACTTTGCATAGCTCTTGTATATATTTGATGCATCTAGAGTTTATTTTGGATACTCTTGCCATTTTGGATACCTTTACTGCTTATTTTGGATTTTAGATATTTTGATGCTTTTGGATATCTTTAGATGTTTTAGATGATATATTCCATATTTTAGTTGGATTTTTCTTTATACATTTTTGCATATCTTCTTTTGTATATCTTTCATTTTAGTTTGTGGTTGTGATTAGAAATAATGTTTTAAGTGAAAACTTAGTCACCCTTCTTACATAAGTAATCGGTTTAAGTGAAAAAGAAAAGGGTAAACTAAGGAAAATAATTTTTGAATTTTTCAATCACAACAATGCTTATTCAAATATTGAGATTTTCCAAGAATTTTAATTATAGAACATAGGACACCAACCCAATTGATTGAAGAAAATTTTTGGTGAAACTTGCTTGAATTCATACTTTGTGAAGCATGTATTGAATTAAGAACACAAGCTTGTGAGACTTGAACCTTATGGTGTGGTTACATTTTTATAACCACTTATTTTCCATTCTTGTGTGCAATTGTTCTCTTTCTATGAGTGTGATCCTTGATTTGCTTGATTCTATATGTCCAATTATTTCTTGTATTCATACATTTGTATGATTGAGGCCATTATTTCATTAGCCCACTTACCCAAATAGCCTACCTTTTACTCTCCATTGTTAGCCAATTTTTAGCCTATGCTTAACCGACTTACTCTCATTTTAGCACATTAGAAGCCCAAGGCGGAAAACCAATGAAAAGTCCTTGTTTGGATCTTTGATTAGCCTAGGCTAGTGAGAGTGTCTATTACTCAAGGTTGGTGAGGCTTGGGAACATTGGATGGGATAAAAGGGGTAGTACACTTCCATATTTAAGAATTGGGAACATACTCATGTATTGATTAAATGTATAGACCTTATGTATTGATGTTCTTGTGTATAGTTTGAAAGAAAAGGAAAAAAAATGAAAAGAAAAAGAAATAAAAATGAAAAAAAAAAAAGAAAAGAAAAAAGAAGAAGAAAAATAATAAAGGGGGACAAAATGCCCCAAAGTGAAGCTCAACAAAAGGGAATCAATGCATAAGTGTTATGAATCAAGAAATAGGATGCATGAATATGTAAGAAAAAGTAAAGAATGGGTAGTTAGAATAGTTTGAACTTGTATAGGTTATTATATAGATAGGTGGGAAAGTCTATACTAATCAAAGATCTAAACTCTAGTCCACTTAACCATAAATGATCCTACCTTGACCCTAACCCCATTACAACCTAATGAAAGACCTCATGATGAATGTATGCATGCATCAAATAAGTGTTGATTGTTAGAAGAAAATCGAATTTGGGAAAGCACGATTAGAAGAGAACTGAGTGGATTAACCCTTAAACACTTGAGTGAATAGAGCGGATACACATCCGGTGAGGGTTCAAAAGTTCAAGTACATGTATTCACCCATATTATTTATATTCTTGCAAGTTTGAACTCTTTTTGATAATTCAATACAATTGTGGATTGGACTTAACTCCTATTACCTTAGCTATTGTGCCTATACATGTCTCTTAGAAACATCCAGAATTACACACCATAAAGTAATAAGGTTCAACAAAAAACAGACACTTATATTATGATAGCATACTTGGCCTTCCTGCAGCTCATCTAACGTGTAACACCCTACCACACAGAGCCTTACGCTTAAGTCATAAAGCAGAGGTGGCAAGATATTACAACCTCTAAAAGAAAAGGATATGTACATAAATATAGTTGGATGAAATCATATATTGGAGCCTTGAAAGATAAGCTAAACAAAAAACGATAAACAGAAAATCGTGTCACACGCGCTTGGATAGAATGGACAGGTAAAATCGAAAGTATATATATCAGAGTTCCAAAACTCAGATAGCAAGCTCCAGTCTCAACCTGCGAAGCTAAGGCCGGCCAGAGTATATAATTATATAATATACACAACCCAAAACAAAACTCAAACTACAAAAATAAACACCTGTATCTTCAAGTCGACCTCTAGGAGGGACAAAACACAAAATGTATATGTGGAGATTCTATAAACATGTATATATAGCCTAAAATCAAAATATGATAGTCCAAAAGGTAGTTCTTCGCTTGTAAGGAGGGTCTTCAGATGCTCAACGAGGTGTTTCTCGACCTGCATCTGAAAAATAATAAAATATATATAGAATGAGAACCGGAGGTTCTCAGTATAGTAAAGGTACCCACATAGTTAATATAAAAGGTCCCGGGAGAGTCAGAGGCATTCCTAGAACTCTGACACTCAGAATCATTCTTAAGGAAAATAAACTAAACCAAAAGTTAGGTAAGTTATCTAAGGTATTCTAGTTCTGAATATAACTTTAACTTAACACTTCACTTTTTGACTCCTCCAATCCTCCGAGACATTGGTGGAACAACGCTCTCCCCTCACACCTTCGCCAAGAGGGATTTCTCAGAAAACATACACATACAGTTCAAGCAAGAAAAACATAGATAGAGAAGCATTTATAGCAAGTAAAACAAGTAGCAGATAAGCAGAATTAAATAGTTAAGTAAACCAAAACAATGCACACTCAAGCAAACAAACAAATGCATATGATGTATGCCTGTCCTATGGCTGATGAGTCTCATCTGTCGCTTATACAGCCAACCCGACATATCTTGGTAGTTAACCATTGGACAGTCCTTCTGTGCGCGCATCCCCAAGCTCAATAATATTCCATGGAGTCACACTCCAAGCTCAATAATATAGTATTCCATGGAGTTAAACTTCAATCTCAATAATATAGTATTCCATGGAGTCACACTCCAAACTCAATAATATAGTATTCCATGGAGCCAAACTCTAAGCTCAAATATAATATTCAATATTCATATATTTATGCATGCCTATGGGGGAATCCGTGGAGTTAAAGTGCCCGGTCACATCTTGCGACAGAGGATCAACAAATAGTCTCGAATACACAAGCCACATAATAATCTCTTTTCTTTTTAAAATAACACTTCAAATCAAAACTCCAATCCTTATAGAAATTTTGGCAGTATCTTCTCTAAAACTCAAATTTCTACCACCCTTCAAGGGTCCCAACTATCAAACCAAACACCTCTCAGTCATTCAAATCATTTCAGTAACAAATTATTTCAAAATCAAACTAATACCAATATTAAATCTTTTTCCAAAACCAACCAACTTCAACAGCAAATTATTAACAATAGCTAAACCACAGATTTTATACCATATACACAATCCATCAATTATACATTCAGTTCATTCCTATCTTAAGGTCTTCTAGCCTAAGTTTTCACGTGACATTAAACATTAACTACAAGAAACCAAAACCATACCTTCGTACGGAATCAAAATATTCGAAGCTTTGGAGAAGCTGTCTGACCGAGTTATCGAAGAAGAAAACGTCCAGAATCATCTGTGCCTCCTAAAACTCCCCTTGGCCAAATTCAAAGGGTAGAGAAGTTACGTCACCATCAACTTTCATCGATCAAAAGTAGTGCCAACGTGTAAAAGAGAAGGATACGAATACTTTTACCGGATTAAATTTTTTATTGAAATTATAAATTGTAAGAAATCGAAGCTGGAAGTTTGGTGGAAGTTTACGTTCTCTCTCTTTCTCTCTCGGTTACGCTCTTTTTTTTCCTCACCGTTCTTGTTCTCATTCTTGCTGCTTTATATAATCTTTTGTTAACGTACATTTTAGTTATGTAAAATATTTCATCATAATATATATATAAGAATATGAATTTGATTGAATTCAAATAGTTATAAAATTAGTTCAATTACTGATAATAAAATAATTTCTAAAAAATAGAAAACTCCAATTTATGAAATAAATTATAACTTATTTATATTTATATTTTTAAAACTGAGGGTCGCTACATAACGACTTCCTAAAGTGAGCAAGAGAATAAAATCTATAGCATCGGTCAGCATGATCCTAGTTACACCACTTGATATCATTTATTTCATTAACAAAATTTCATCAAAACACTAAAATACAATTTGTAATACTTAGTTAAAGTTGTTACTAGATAATTTTATCTATTTGCAAGTGGAAAAGTTGGAGACCTCCGAGAATCGATGCAAGAAATGGTAGATGGATACAACCCCAAGTTAGCAAAAGTGCTTTGTGGACCATCGACCTCCTTGTAGTTGAAACGAGATGCTCTACATAAAACTCTGTACAAGTGCTCTAGGCATGCCGATCCCCAATTAAATTCTCTAATACTGGTGAAGTTGCACAGCAAAGGAAAAAATTTCTAGTGCACCGTTGTCCTAGACTTATCTCCAAACAAAATCGTCCCAAATAATAACATAATGTGGCACTTTACATACCCTAAATGTTAGTTTCATCGGTCAAGATTAAACGATCTTTCAGATTCCAAAGCCATGTTAACTATATAAAGCTTTCTCTGCAATTTGCCTTCTTAAGTGCAACCCCAAACTGGTACGAGCATTCAACCTCTAACGCATCGTAACTACTTATGGTCACTCCTGTCACTGGAAGACCATTAGTCGAAAGACCAAGAATTACAACCATATCTTTCAATGTGACACTCACCAACCGGAAGTTAAAATGTATGCGTGTTAGAATGCCATCTATCGATCAGCATTAACCATTGCTGATTGATACTGAATTACTCTAATACAAGAAAAAAAAATAAAAATCAGTCTCCTATAAATGTCCCTACACAATCGCATTGTACAAATCCAACAGCAATAAATGATTACACCTCAACATTCGTAAATCTTACAAAACGTAACCAAATATCACATCAAACAAAAATATCCATATTTTAAAAGCATACATGGCCGGATAAGGGAGTTACATTCGATCTGAAAATATTAACAGATTCAAATGTTCAATGTAACCTAATATGTGGCCGGAATATTGAATTTTGAGGTCGATTAGTTTGTGTATCTGTTATTTTTAGTAGTTAATTAGTTAATATATTTTGATTTATTTAGTTTTTAGTTGATACCACCTTATATATTAATTAGATGTTTAGTGTTTACTTGGATGAAATTTGTTGGAAACGTATAATATTAGAATTTGATTAGGTATATATGAAATAATTTTTATTTGCCATGTTAGTTTATTATGAAATAATTACAATTTTTATTATTCTTAATTAAATAATATATTCTCTTGTGCATTAAATTAGTTAATGATATGAAATAATTTTTATTTGTCATGTTAGTTTATTATGAAATAATTACAACTTTTATTTGTTATTCTTAATTAAATAATATATTCTCTTGTGCATTAAATTAGTTAATGAGTACCAACGAGTAATAGCTCAAATAGCATAGTCTCCTCATACTCAATTAAGAGGTTGCGGGTTCAAGTCTCATATCTTTGGTAAAAAAAAAATTTAGTTAATGAGTCATACTTAAATTTAATTAAATTATATTATTAAGTAAATAATGTATTTTTTATGTATAGTAATATTCATATGCATTAAATTATTTAAATTAAATTTAATTAAGTTATGATCGTAATTATTTTATTGTAAAGTATTATTAAACGCAATAGGCAATAAGTTTTAGAAGACTAATGAATAGTAGTTGTACAGCCACTTCGGGTGCTCTTGGCACATCGTGTGACTTTAGGGCTCTCGCCGCCTGAGGTGCTACTACCTTATATCAGCGAGGCTGGGTTCAGTTGTTCGGACATGCAGTAGAACTAAAAAATTTTATTTTCGACAATACCTTACTCTCTACATTTGTGGAGCGATAAAGAGCAGAGACCTATACTTTTCACCTTCTGTGGAACGAGGTCACCATCACACACCAAGATGTGACATACCATCTTGGATTGCGCACAGGCCCGATAGGCGAATGCACTAGAGATTTTCAGCAGTTTCATGGGCACCACACATGGCAGTGGGTTGCAGATTTGCTCGGTGATAGGCCTCTACCCCAGCCCAAGGACAAGAAGCAGAATTTTGGGTTGAAGATGACTTGGTTCAGGAATAGAGTGGCCCACATTTCACTAGGGGCTGATGAGGTTACTCTCCGCCAATATACCATATGTTACTTACTTATATTGATCAGGAGATACTTGTTTATAGACAAGTCAGCCAACCATGTTCCCTTCAGATGGCTACCGCTTGAGGACTTTGATAGACGCAGATGGTTGTCATGGGGCTATGCGCTGCTGTCGCACACCTATCATTCATTGTGCAGTGCTTTCCAGTGTGATACGACGAACATTGCCGGGTGCGTGCCGTTACAGTTTCCGAATTTCTGTCCTGTCGAATACGATATTCTCAAATTTATTCTTATTTTGAGGTAATTATTTAATATTTTTTTTGTAAAAATAAGAATGTAGAATATTAAATACTAACTATAATATTAGATTGGCAGGACTTGGACAGCAGACTCGGGACCACCATAATGACAGAGGCCTTAGATTGCAGCGCAGGATGGATGCACTGAGGTTTGATGAGATACGACATATAGAATCTTCATACATTATACACAAATTACTCTTCTAGTGCTAAATATATTATTATGTGTGTTTTCAGTTCCGATGGATACTGTATGATGATCCCCAGCTACAGCAGATGACACCTGACTGGATTAGGAA
>NC_029790.2:111503621-111506166 GCF_000816755.2 Arachis ipaensis | reverse complement strand
GTACATGGAGATCCGTGGTGCTGCTATTGTGCTTTCATTTTGTGGAGTACCATCATATAGACAAGGTAAAGAGACAGCTTAGCGGTCAGCAACATCGGCCAGAGGACCTAGTTAATGTGGATGACTTCTTGTTTAGGACGATCCAGGGTGACGATGTCTGATGACCTGATCGACACCATGATTGGTATGATATATGGAAGGAGCCACCAGCATTGGATGGTCACTATTGAGGGTGACTCAGATGCTCAACCTATGTAGGATTATTTGTTGTGGTGGCAAGGAGTGTGTAGTGTTCGTTTTATCTTTGGGATGAGGTACTGGCTGATCCGAGTGTTGCGGCCCCACCGGCCAATATTCCCTCGATGGCCCTAGAACAGCAGGATGTGTTAGGCCTTCCACCAGATGCTCCAGATCGTAGCCGACGAGCTAGGAGACACGTTAAATATGATATCCGTAGGCGAGCCCAGAAGGCCCGGGCTCATGGAGGGGTGCCATCCGAGCAGGATATTCATTTGTCAGATGAAGAGGTAGAGTATGCATGCCAGGAGGAAATCCTAGAGGGCCCTTCGGTTACTACTTAGTAGGATATCCCATCATCAAAATTCTTTGCTGGAAATGAGATGGAGATTGCTAGGAACTTCATGCCAGGTCCATGCTCAGGAGCACAACAGCACAGCAGCATGATCCATCATTCACAGTAGGACAACAGGATGACAGCCAAGATATCATGTCTCAAATTGACTTCGATGAGTTGTATGACCTCATGTGTGCAGTATCAAATATCATGGACGACTTCGCAGGTAGATATCGTGGTAAAAGAGATATGTTGGTCCATCAGGGAGGCGAGCCTTCCACATCTGGGGCACCCACATATCGACCTGGGCATATGGCGAGTCTTATCATTTAGCAGCAGATTCCTGCACAGTGTGACTATACTCAGAGATTCCCGACGTGTGAGGCTATACAGGCGGCTCCAGTATGTCCTCATGTGCCACTTACAGGTGCGTACCAGGCAATTATGCCACCTCCTCCACCTCCACGTTACTAGTCACTCTCGCCATCAGGATATCAGTCATTCTTTCACCCTTCACAGCACCAGCTTGTGATTCCTCCTCAATCCACTCGACCTCAGCAACAAACACATCTACCTGCATGTGGGTAGGGCCACCGGCTTGATCACCATCCTGGACAGTCGTAGATCCTTCACTGTAACTCTTTATAATGCTTCATATCGTGTATTTGTCTGCTATTTATTTTTTGGTACTTATTGCCTTTAGAACTCTTGTTATTAGCTGAATTATGTATTAGTTGCTTATGGTTGCTATGTATGTTATATTATTTATCCGATTGCTATATTTGAAAACATGAAAACTTAACAAGTAAATAGAAACAAACTTTATTCAAATGATTAAAGACTTAGACACAAATGTTAAAATTACATAGACTTTTTGAACTTGACATGAAATAAGACTACTTTCTTATTAAAGTGCTATATAACTAATTCGATGTTGGAGCATTAGGACATCCTCGCCTCGTATGACCTTTCTGACGACAAAGACTGCACATCTTCTCAGATCTCTCAACAGCGTCCATCTCATTATGCAGTCTTGTTGATACTGGTCGTCCTTTTGCTTTTCTGCGGATAGATGGATTCAACTTGAGTCTTGTACCATTTTACGGGGCCCACATCTCCTTGTCCGATATAGGAAGAACCTCCATCTCATAAACTTTGAAAACTAAATTTATACGGTACACTGGATTACATCATTCTCATTCCATTTCAAAATTAAAAAGTGTAACAGAATTTAGAGATATTTTTGTCAGAAATTAATTTAGTTATGGATCTAATAATGGTGATAATCATCAATATGGATCAATGGTGTGTTGTCCACAAATGTGGACCTACGTACATCAGTCACCTACAAAACGCAAGTAACATTTTGCTTGGGACAAAGTACAAAATTCTGCCACCTGCTATAAAATCCAGGATGCGTTTGGCAGGGAAGGGAGTCCAAAAAATAAACGTGTCCTGTGGCTCCCTGCATGCAGACAGGAGCAGCCTTTGACCAATCTGGGATATCACAAAATGCAGGTTACGCTTGGCCAGCGTGAAAGCAAGTCGCAGGTTGCGTTTGGCAGCCTGCAGCCTTGCATGCATGACACGTGGATACAATGGGAGGTGAAACCGGTGTTTTTAAAGCCAAAATGCAAGCAAGGAAAACAATGTGCTGAGAAAGAGTGAAACATTGTGTTGTAAGAGTGAAAGAGAGGGTAAGTGAAGGTTGTGGTGAATACTGAAAGGGAGGGTTAGAGGTTAAAACATTGTGCTGTTTGAGGAAGAAGAAGACTGGGAAGGGATTTAGATTAACTGAGGGACGCTGAAAAAATATGATGCGTAATTTTACTAGATCTGAGGATCACATCATTAAATATTTGGATCATCTTGAATGGATAATTTTTTTTTAATTTTATGATCAATAGATAAATATTATTATTATTATTATTATTATTATTATTATTATTATTATTATTATTAGTGACGTTG
>NC_029790.2:111502118-111503291 GCF_000816755.2 Arachis ipaensis | reverse complement strand
GTCGTCACTATTATTACTATACAATATTATTGGTAGCTATTATTATGCTTAAGTCTCGGAAAAATTCAAAAAAATTGTTACGATGGTTAGTATATATATAATAGAATACCATTTAGGATAATGATAATATAATAAATGGTTATTATTATTATTATTATTGTTATATTTGAGTAATTATTATTATGAATAGTATGTTATTATTTGTTTATAATACTGGTTATGATAGTGATACTAAGTTATTATTAATTTTTAATAATTAAGAATACTGTTTAATAAATAATAGATAAATATTCGTGATTTTTTAACAATTTATTATTATCATGTTTTAACCGGTATTATTTAGAATTTAATAATTATCATTTTTTTTGCAGGCTATCAGAAATTTGTTGCCCAGAAAACTGGATCCGCTAGATACGTTGAATGAGGTAGCTGCAGCGACATTGGCATTGACTGGTTTTCAACACGTTTTACGAGTGGGCGAAATGAGAGGTCATTCTGCACTACTGAGTGCTTTGGTGGAACGCTGGAGGCCGGAGATTCACATGTTTCATCTTCCGGTCCGTGAAGTGACGGTAACGTTAATATATTTTTTGAATAAATTATTAACTGATATTATTTAGAATTTAATAATTATCATTTTTTGTTTTACAGGCTATTAAGAATTTGTTGCCCAGAAAACTCGACCCGCCAGATACCTTTAACGAGGTAGCGGCAGCGGTACTGGCATTAACTGGGTTTGAACACGTTTCGCCAGTAGGCAAAATGAGAGGTCATTCTACACTGCTTATTGAGTGCCTTGGTGGAACGCTGGAGGCCGGAGACTCACACATTTCATCTTTCGGTCGGTGAAGTGACGGTGACGCTAGAAGATGTGAGCTATATTCTTGGTCTCCCGATTAATGGGGAGGCCGTTACGAGTAGATCAGACAGCAGTAACTAGTTTTTGGTGGACAACTGCATTGCGTATTTTGGTCGGGAGCCCGCTTCGCAAGATCACGTGTTGGGGAAGGTTAATATTGTATGGGCCCGGCAGTGCAGAGACACCGAGCCTTGTGACACTCAGGAGTCTGTTGAGCGGTATGTCCGAGCGTAGGGGTGGCAACACTACCCAAACCTGCGGGTACCCACCCTGTCCCTACCCGTTCGGGGCGGGTAATTACCCGCCCCCCATAC
>NC_029790.2:111486515-111502049 GCF_000816755.2 Arachis ipaensis | reverse complement strand
AAGGACGGGTTATTTTACTTTAATTTTATGTATGCAAAAACCCGCCCCTACCTGCCCCGTTGCCACCCCTATCCGAGCGCTCATTTTCTGCGTGCTCGGAACAGTTGTGTTTCCGGATAAGTCGACCACTTCATTGAACTCGAAGTTTCTACCGCTACTTTGGGATTTCCACCGGATTTCATCATACAATTGGCAGGGAGCCAGTGTGGAACACCTATACAGATCGTTTTGTCGTGCATCACGATACAACTGCAAAGAGACGGATGGCCCACTGATACTACTTTTTGTTTGGATGTGGGAGCGTATGCCGCTCCTGGCACCTATACTATTATTATTATTATTGTTGTTGTTGTTGTTGTTGTTGTTGTTGTTGTTGTTGTTGTTGTTGTTGTTGTTAGGTGGAGTCATTGGCGCCGACATACAAGATATATACGGTGGCCTACTGCGCATTTTAGGCGAGGACTCCACGACATGGGAGTTGACGATGTAAGTTGTAACCATCAATGTCCAATATTTTTATTCAGAAGAATAATTTTTCTAATCGGTCTCTTGGTAACTGTTCCGAGGGTTACTTGAAACTGGAGGTCGATCTCGGATGAGATCCTTGGTACTGGTCGGAGATGACGTGTCCGGCTAGCTGGTGGCGGCCGGAGCTGTTGTGTCCGACTTGTTGGACTTGCTGCACTGCTGATCCTTGGCCACCGGAAGGTGGGGGGTACCTGCAAGAGACTCCGATTCTTAAGTTAGCATGGGTATTAAGCAGGTTTTTTTTGTAGAATTAGAGTATGAGTTATACCTGGGTGCTCCAGTGTATTTATAGTAGTGTGGGCTGACCTTTCTGATAAGATAAGTTAGTTATCTTATCTTATCTTATCCTGTTTTGGATGAAGTCAGCTTATCTTCAAGGGAACCGCCTTTATCTCTATAGGCTGGGATTGCCTTTGGATTTGGGTCGTGTTCCTCTATTTGGGCCCTTTATTGGGCTTTCCTGTCGATATGGCCGAGCACTTTGTAACGAAGTCGGTCCGCTTGACCTTAACAGGTCGGTCACTGCATCGTTGATCATCCCAGATCGGATAGCTCGACCCAGGGTATGAACAGTGCCCCTGCTTGAGCTCGGTATTCTTTGTCGAGGTCGAGTCCTTGACTTCGGTCCTTCTCGTAGCGAAGCCGAACTCAAGCATTTTGTCGATTTCTTTTGTAGCAGCTTTTGAATGTAGGACGTTTTCCTCTTCAAGCGCGCGCTTTTATATCGGTACTTTGGGAACGTGCGAGGGTTTAATGCCTTTTAATTTTAGCATTAATTGCCCGTTTTCTTTTGGCTCTTTATTTTAATTTTGAAAACCCAGAAACGGTTTCTCTTCTTTCGCCCTTTTCGTAACTTCTTCGCATTTTTCCCTTCATTCTCTCGCTTTCAACTTTTCTTTGTGTTGCGGTGTTTGTTTGATTTTTCTGAAGCCTCTGCCTGGAGTTCGTGGTTTCGCGTTTCAGCCCAGCGACGTTTTCTTTTGCTCGTGTCTTTTCTTTTGCTTCGAGGTAGTGATTCCAGATTTCGCCGTCCCTCTTCACCTTCCCTGAAGTCCTGCTGCCTTTTCAGGTTGGTACTAACTTTCTTGCTTCTTTCACAGCTTCATCTTTAGTTTTTTGGTGAAGCTTTTGCTTTTGCATGTTTTGAAAGTTTGAACCTTTTCGTGATTTTGCATCTGTTTGTCGCTGTAAATGCGTTTTTCTTGGCTTTCTTTTGTGTGTTCCTCTGGCATTTCCGTCGAGGCTTTATATAGTTTTGTTTGTTGCTTATGATTTTTTACTATCTGATAGAAACTCTGCATCCGTTCCTTGCTTTGCTTGATTGCTTTTTGTCTGATTCCTCAAAAGTTCGTACCTTTGATGATTTCCATTTGACATGTTTTTGATGTTTTAGGAATGCTTTTTGCTTGGTTGGCTGTGATGACTTATGCTTCTGGAAATGCTTGCTTGTTTGAAGTCTTTTTCTTGTTTGTAAGATGCTGGGGTGAGAGCTGTAGATTTTCCTGGAAACCTTGCTTTGTTACTGCCTCCAAAGGATGCCCCAAGATTTTGGTTTGAGTCTTGGGGTTTTCCTTTTCTGTGTGATCACCTGCATCGTATTAAGTTGTTTTCTCCCTTGTCCGAGATGTTTTTAGTAATCTCCTCTTCTTTTCTTACTTGTAGGATTAGTTGGCCTCATGTCTTCTCGTAATAACATTGTAGAGATGTCTTCCAGAGTTCCCGAGGGGATGTCCGATTGGCTGGACTCCCTTGTTTTGTTGTGTGTTTCTATTGTGGATGCTGAATTTTGCACAGAGCTGAGGAAGCGCCATAGGATTTGTGCTAACAGTGCCTGTGAGGGTGATTATGAGCTTGTTGCTCCTGATTCCGATGAGAGAGTTTGTTTTCCGACTTTCGTCGAGGGGGAGCGTCATTCTTTCTATGCTTATGAATACTTCTTCAGCCAATTGAATGTTACTTTCCCTTTTACTGCTTTTGAAACTGACTTGTTGTGGTCTTGCAATATTGCTCCGTCCCAGCTTCATCCAAACTCTTGGGGTTTTATCAAAATATTTCAACTTCTTTGTCAGGAGTTGGACATAACACCTTCTGAAACTCTTTTCCTTTATCTTTTTGTCTCGGCCAAACCTGGAGGTTCCTCCAAAAAGAAAGCTTCCTGGGTCTCTTTCAGGTCGGCCCAGGGGCATAAAGTTTTTGCCCTGTATGATGAGTCGTTTAAAGATTTTAAGAACTATTTCTTCCGAGTCCGTGCCGTTGAGGGGGTTCGCCCCTTTTTTCTTGATGAAAATGATGAGCCTGCTTTTTCTCTGGAGTGGCAAAAGAATGTAAGAGTGCCACGTTACACATGGGAAATGCTTAGTGAGGTTGAGCGGGCCTTTGTAGTTGTTCTTGAAGATTTGTGGGGGAAGCCACCCCACCTGGACACGAAAAGATTTTTGAGTGATCCATCTTTGGTTCGGGCTGCTTTGGGTACTGCCTGATTTGTTTTTATACTTGCTCCCGAGCTTTGTTTCTCCTGTGTTGTAACTTGTCTTTGTTTTTTGTGTTTTTCAGAGATGTCAAAGAATAATGATTCTATGAGAGCCTATAAGAAGGCGAAGAAGGCGACTGCTGCTTTAAACATCTCGGCCAAGGCGGCCGGAGAGGGGTCTTCTCAGCCTCTAGTTAAACCTCCTATACCGAGTTCTCCCGGGCCGAGGAGAGCAATTCCTACTCCCCGGGTTCGTCTGGTCGATCCTCCACAATCTTCCGTTGCAGCTTCCGGTGCCCCTCCTAGTAAAAAGCAAAGAACAACTGAGCCTTTCAACCTTGATGCTCCTGACTTTGATGCGGTTGAGTTTGTAGATCAAAAAATCGTCCCTTATGGTGTTCTTCCTATGGACGATGTGTCGATTCTTCATCATTTTGATTATATCACCCGGAGTGGTATCAAGTTGGCACATATGGGGGCGGCCCTATATCGAACTGCTCAAAGTCTTCCTCTCCATGCCACTAAAGCTTTTATGGAGGAGGCCAAACAGGAGTTTGATCGGATGAAGGACTTGAAGGGGGAGCTTGAATTAAGGGTGGCCAGGTTGGAGAAAGACTTGGAAAATGAAAAGGCTATTTCTACTTCCCTGGCTGGTTCTCTGAAACTGGCCGAGGACACGGCTATGCAGCATAAGGATAGTTATTTGACGTCTTACCAGGAGGTGTTGCGTCTGAGAGAAGAGTTGGAGAATGCCCGGGAGAATTATTCCGAACTCCAAGGTCATCTTGTTGGCAGTGTAACTGCTGCCTATGAGAACCTGAAGGAACAAGTTCGGGTTATTGCTCCCGAGGCCGACCTGACCCTCTTTAGCTTGGAGAACGTTGTCAAGGATGGCAAGGTTGTCCCTGATGACGAGGATGAGGATGATGTCGATCCTCCCTCTGTAACCTCTACCAAGGTGTCGACTTCTGCTGCCCCTGCCGAGGTTGGTCCTCCCGCTTCTGATCCCGACTTCCAGATCTTAAACCGGGATGACGGTACTGTAGATGCCATTCCTCTCCAGACTCGGCCTCCGTCTCATCGGCCTGATGCTGCTAAAAAATCTTCTGACCCTTAGCTTTATCTTTATTCTGGATATGTAGTTGGCGCGGCTTGTGGGCTTTTTTAAACTCTTTATGTTTTGTTAGTTTGCTGACACTTTTTCGTTGCTTGCCTAGCAACTTTTGTTTTTTATGAAAAACAAATGGTAGCATGCTTTAGCTTTTTTGAGATAGGTTTTGGTGGCCTCCGAGGCTGTTATAACCTTGTGGATGATATTGCGCTTTTTGTGCTTGACTTTGGTATCTCTTTTTCTGCGAATATTGGAACCTTGCGGCTTAACCTTTTTTGGATTTCTATGTAGTTTGTATCTTGAATCCTTTGTGGTTGTGACTAGGTAGGTCTAACTGGCTTTTTGGTTCGTTCTCGCTCCGGCTTGCATTTCTGACGATTTGTAGCCGATTTCTTCAAGTTAGTCCTCCGAGTTGTTTTCGCAGTCCTTTTTTAAGTTATTTTTGTAATCCTCTTTCTTGGATCTTTGTCCGATCTCTTTCAGGGATTACTTTTATAACTTTTTAGTTTGTAGGAGTCCGACTTGGTTATATCGGTCTCCTTTAAGTTATTTGTAGTCCTCTTTCTTGGATCTTTGTCAGATCTCTTTCAGGGACGACTTTGATAACTTTTAAGTAGTAGGAGTCCGACTTGGTTATAACGGTCTCCTTTAAGTTATTTGTAGTCCTCTTTCTTGGATCTTTGTCCGATCTCTTTCAGGGACGACTTTGATAACTTTTAAGTAGTAGGAGTCCGACTTGGTTATAACGGTCTCCTTTAAGTTATTTGTAGTCCTCTTTCTTGGATCTTTGTCCGATCTCTTTCAGGGACGACTTTGATAACTTTTAAGTAGTAGGAGTCCGACTTGGTTATAACGGTCTCCTTTAAGTTATTTGTAGTCCTCTTTCTTGGATCTTTGTCCGATCTCTTTCAGGGACTACTTGTATAACTTTTCATTTTGGGCCGACTTTGTCATGTCGAGCCCTTCTAAGTTAAAGTAATCCTCTTTAATAGGGTTGGCCAGACCTCTTTCCAGGGTTTACTTATAACTTGGGTTGACTTGGTCCGACCTCTCAACGTCGGCCAGTCTTTAAGTTATTATTTTAGCAATCCGTAAGACCTCGTCAGGTTCTTTTTTGGATCGCTTTCGATAACTTCTTGCATTATTCTGTGTTCATCTTTGCCGATCTGTAGAAAGTGGTTGTCATTTCTAGATCGTCCTTTGGGTGAATCGCGTTTTCACCTTTATCGGACGGTTGTCTTTATCGTGATCGTGCAGTGAAATTGTTTTTCACTTTCTGCCGATATGTTGCTTTATAATCGGACGATGAATACTTCAGATTAATGCGTCTTGAAATCTTTGTAGAATATCTAAAATATATTTTATTTAAAGGAAAAGTGCAAATATATACATATGGGATTGTCTCAACTTGGTGCCTCATTAAAAAACCTTTTCAGGAAAAAGAGTGCATCCTATGATGAGATCCTTTATCTTTTCTAACTGTAGTACCTTCTGAGGTTGCAGGCATGCCATGACCTGGGAAGCTCTCCTCCATCGAGTTCAGACAGTCTGTAGTAGCCCTTTCCCAGTACTTCTACAATTCGGTAGGGTCCTTTCCAGTTTGCTGCCAGCTTTCCCTCTCCTGGTCGAGTTGTTCCGATATCATTTCGGATTAGGATGAGATCATTTTCTGTGAAATTTCTCGGCACTACCTTTTGATTATATCTGGAAGCCATTCGGCGTTTTAGAGCTTCTTCCCTGATCCGAGCTCTTTCTTGGATTTCGGGTAACAAGTCGAGCTCTTCTCTTTGAAGTTGGAAGTTTCCGTCCTCATTGTAGTGAACTACTCTGGGTGACCTTTCCTCGATCTCTATTGGAATCATCGCCTCTGTTCCGTATGCTAATCGGAAGGGAGATTCCTTTGTGGTGGAATGTGGTGTTGTTCGATATGCCCACAGGACCTGTGGGAGCTCTTCTGCCCAGGCTCCCTTTTCATCTTGTAATCTTCGTTTTTAATCCAGCCAATATGACTTTGTTGGCAGCTTCGGCCTGCCCATTGGCTTGTGGATGTTCGACGGAGGTGTACTGGTGCTTTATATTCAGGTCGGCTACCAGTTTTCTGAAGCCTGCATCTGTGAATTGGGTGCCATTGTCTGTGGTTATTGAATATGGAACCCCGAACCTTGTGACAATATTTCGATATAAGAACTTCCGGCTTCTTTGAGTGGTAGCATTGGCTAGGGGTTCTGCCTCGATCCACTTTGTAAAGTAATCTACTCTCACTATGAGAAATTTTACTTGTCCTGATCCCTGTGGGAAGGGGCCGAGAAGATCGAGTCTCCATTTTGCAAACGGCCAAGGCGAAGTCACGCTGATGAGCTCTTCTGGCGGGGCGATGTGAAAGTTGGCATGTTTTTGACATGGTGGACATGTCTTTACAAATTCTGTGGCTTCTTTCTGTAGAGTTGGCCAATAAAATCCCGCCCGAAGTACTTTTTTGGCGAGAGCTCGTGCTCCGAGATGATTGCCACAAATGCCGCCGTGTATTTCTTCTAGCACTTCCCTTGTGTTGGAGGTCGGCACGCATTTTAGTAAAGGTATTGAGATTCCTCCTTTGTACAGGATGTTGTTTATGATGGTGTAGTACTGTGCTTCCCTTTTTAACTTCTTTGCCTCCTTTTCTTCTGCGGAGAGTGTTCCTTCTTTGAGGTAGTTGATTATGGGGGTCATCCATCCTTGGTCCTGACTTGTTATGGCTTTGAGGGAGAGCTCAACTTGGGTTCTTTGGTTGCTTTCTATTATCACGCCTGCGCCGCTTCCAGTTTTATTTGAGGAACCGTCCACGTATAGATTCCATTCTGTGGGGGTTTCCAGGGTATCTGTGAATTCTGCGATGAAGTCGGCCAGATACTATGATTTGATGGCCGTCCGAGCTTCATACTGGAGGTCAAACTCTGACAACTCGACTGCCCATTGTAAAATTCTGCCTGCTAAATCTGTTTTCTGCAATATTCTTTTTATGGGCTGGTTAGTTCTAACCTTAATGGTGTGAGCCTGGAAGTACGGGCGGAGTCGTCGAGATGTTAGGATGAGAGTATAGGCAAATTTTTCTATTTTCTGGTAGTTCAGCTCAGATCCCTGTAGTGCTTTGCTAATGAAGTAGACGGGTTGTTGTCCATTTTCGTCTTCTCTGACTAGTGCTGAGGCTATCACCCGGCTTCCTACTGCGAGATATAATATGAGTGGTTTTCCTTCTCGTGGTCGAGATAGGATAGGTGGCCGTCCTAAGAATTCCTTGAAGTCTCGGAAAGCTTGCTCACATTCTGTCGTCCATTCAAACTGTTTTCCCTTTCTTAACGTAGCATAGAAGGGGAGAGATCTTATCGCAGCTCCTGCTAAGAATCGGGATAGGGCGGCCAATCTCCCGTTGAGTTGTTGTACTTCTTTGACACAGGTTGGGCTCTTCATGTTGAGTATAGCTTGGCATTTGTCTGGATTTGCTTTAATTCCCCTTTGTGTGAGCATGAAACCCAAGAATTTGCCTGCTTCAACTGCGAAGGTGCATTTTGCGGGGTTGAGTCGTATGTTATGCTTCCTTATAGTGTCAAACACTTGAGCCAGGTCGGACAATAATGTATCTTCGCTTTGTGTTTTTATCAACATGTCGTCCACATAGACTTCCATGATTTTTCCGATGTGATCCGAGAAGACTTTATTCATTAGCCTTTGATAGGTAGCTCCTGCGTTTTTGAGACCGAAAGGCATCACGATGTAGCAGTAGTTCGCCTTTGGTGTTAAGAACGAGGTCTTTTCTTGATCTGGTGGATACATGGGGATTTGGCTGTATCCCGAATAGGCATCCATAAACGAGAGGTATCTATATCCAGAGGAAGCGTCTACCAGAGCGTCAATACTTGGGAGTGGGTATGGATCTTTTGGGCAGGCTTTGTTGAGATCGGTGTAATCGGTACACATGTGCCACTTCCCGTTTGATTTTTTCACCAAGACGACGTTGGCTAGCCATAGTGGGTACTTGACTTCTCTTATGAATCTTGCCTCCAGTAACGTTTGTACTTGTTCTTCCACAGCTTGGGATTGTTCTGGTCTGAGTTTTCTTCGCTTCTGCTGCACCGGCCGAGATCCTGGATAGACCGCCAACTTGTGGCACATTAGCTTAGGGTCTATGCCTGGCATGTCTGCGGCTTTCCATGCGAAGAGGTCGACATTGTCTCGTAAGAATTGTATCAGTAATTCTTTTGAATCTCCTCTTAAGATCGTGCCGATATTGGTCATTTTGTCCGAGGTGTCTCCAATCTGGACCTTCTCTACCTCACCTTCTGGGTGCGGACGGAGTTCTTCTCGACGCTGAGCTCCACCACCAAGCTCAATTGTATGAAACTCTTCTCCTCTACCTTTGAGGTTTAAGCTCTCGTTATAACAGCGACGTGCCATCTTTTGATCTGCTTTTATCGTGGCTATCCCCTCTGTAGTTGGGAATTTCATGCATAGGTGCAGAGTTGAGACTATTGCGCCGAGTTGATTGAGTGTTGTCCGACCTATGAGAGCATTGTAGGCTGAACTTACGTCGACCACAATGTAGTCTATTCTGAGGGTCCTAGATTGGTTCCCTTTTTCAAAAGTAGTGTGTAGCGATACGTATCCCAATGGTTGTATCGGAGTGTCTCCTAGTCCAAACAGATTGTTCGGGTATGCTCTAAGTTCCTTTTCGTCTAAGCCGAGCTTGTCGAAAGCTGTTTTGAATAAGATGTCGGCAGAACTCCCTTGGTCTACTAGTGTGCGGTGTAGATTGGCGTTTGCCAGTATAATAGTGATGACCATGGGATCGTCGTGTCCCAAGATGATGCCGGATGCGTCCTCTTTAGTAAGTGTTATCGCCGGGATGTCGGTTGCTTCCTCCTTTCCCTCAACATGATATACTTCTTTTAGATGTCTCTTTCGGGACGATTTGGAGATCCCACCTCCTGCAAATCCTCCGTGTATCATGTGGACGTGTCTTTCTGGTGTCCGAGGTGACCGTTCAGCTCGTCCATCATCTTCGTCTCTCCGTCTTTTTCTTTGGTCATCATCCCGGGTGGCCAGAAATCGATCTAATTTTCCTTCTCTTACCAATTTTTCTATGATATTTTTCAAGTCGAAGCATTCGTTGGTAGAGTGCCCTCGAACTCGATGGTATTCACAATATTCCTTCCGATTTCCTCCTCCCCTTTTGCCTTTGAGTGGCCGCGCTGGGGGGATTTTTTCTGTATGGCAGACTTCTTTGTACACTTCGACCAGGGATGCTCTGAGAGGAGTGTGGTTGTGGTATTTTTTTATTTTCTCACCCTGTCGATCTTCTTTCCTTTTGGAGTCCTTGTCTTTGTCTCGGTAGGAGGCCCCAGATTTTGATGTTTCTCCCAGCCGAGCGTTCTCTTTCATGTTGATGTATTTTTCTACTCGCTCCTGTACTTTGTCTAAGGAGGTAGGATACTTTTTTGATATAGATTGGCTGAAAGATCCCTCTCGTAAGCCATTAATAAGCCCCATGATGGCGGCTTCTGTTGGTAAATTTTGTATGTCCATGCATGTTTTGTTGAATATTTTCATGTAGTTGCGGAGGCTCTCCCGATCTCCTTGCTTGATTCCTAGTAAGCTGGGTGCGTGCTTGGCCTTATC
The DNA here is from genome assembly GCF_000816755.2 of Arachis ipaensis. Lineage (NCBI taxonomy): Eukaryota > Viridiplantae > Streptophyta > Magnoliopsida > Fabales > Fabaceae > Arachis > Arachis ipaensis. Next base: position 111,492,288 of record NC_029790.2, on the reverse strand, counting down.
TTTCTGGATGGAGAATCTGGCCAGGAATTTTTTGGCCAGGTCGTCGAAGTTTGAGATGGATTTCGGCGGTAAGTTGTCGAACCATCTAATCGTCGTTTTCGTGAGAGTTGTTGGGAAAGCTTTGCAGCGAACGGCATCTGAGGCATCGGTGAGGTACATTCTGCTTCTGAAATTGCTGAGATAATGGTTGGGGTCTGTAGTGCCATCATACAAAACCATATCCGGGAGCTTGAAATCCTTTGGGATTTTGGTCTTCATGATTTCCCTAGTGAATGGATCCTGTTCTTTGAGCGAATTTTCCTCAGGAGTGGTCCGAGGAGCTTTTGATTTGAGGTCGGCCTCTAATTGATGTAATTTTTCTTCCAGTTCTCGGCGTCGCCGTACCTCTCTTTGTAGATCCTTTCCGATCTCCCGTTGTTGCTGGGTTTCTTTCTCAAGTTGCTTTAAGCGATTTTGAAGTGCTTCCATGGCTCCCGGATTTGGTGAGTTTTTGTCCCCGTTGGATTCCGGAGTATCTTTTAGCGTAGTTTCCGCGTTCTTGTGCGGTGTTCTGTTCTCCAGATCTGAGTCGTGGTCGTTGTCATGGCTGTCCGCCATGGTTTGGGGATGACTCTCAGGTTCCCCGGCAACGGCGCTAATGTTCTGAGGGTTACCTGAAACTGGAGGTCGATCTTAGATGAGATCCTTGGTACTGGTCGGAGATGACGTGTCCGACTGGCTGGTGGCGGCCGAAGCTGTTGTGTCCGACTTGTTGGACTTGCTGCACTGCTGTTCCTTGGCCACCGGAGGTGGGGGTACCTGCAAGAGACTCCGATGCTTAAGTTAGCATGGGTATTAAGCAGTTTTTTTTTTGTAGAATCAGAGTATGAGTTATACCTGGGTGCTCCAGTGTATTTATAGTAGTGTGGGCTGACCTTTCTGATAAGATAAGTTAGTTATCTTATCTTATCTTATCCTGTTTTGGATGAAGTCAGCTTATCTTCAAGGAAACCGCCTTTATCTCTATAGGCTGGGATTGCCTTTGGATTTGGATCGTGTTCCTCTATTTGGGCCCTTTATTGGGCTTTCCTGTCGATATGGCCGAGCTCTTTGTAACGAAGTCGGTCCGCTTGACCTTAACAGGTCGATCGCTGCATCGTTGATCATCCCAGGTCGGATAGCTCGACCCAGGGTATGAACAGTAACTAATGTGCAGTTTATATGGCGGTCGTATATGGGAGTGGGGCTCCGGATGTCATCGCTGCCCATTTGGTTATATGCTCCACCCAGTTGCCGCTGGTGTCATTCGAGTGCATAGAATGGCACCCGACAGACCGAATCAGACGACAGTTCGGAATGCAACAGCTTCCACTAGGCCCGGCGTTCGACCTTGGTCGTGATCATGGCAAGCGGTTGACAGGAGCTCAGAACCATGACTGGGGAGAGATTTACAGTCATTTGGTTAACAGATGGAGATTTGACCGCTATAACACATTGCAGTTAGGCGAGGAGATTATTGACTTTCATTCTTTCCCAATGTACTACGAGCGGTACACACAGCAGTATGGGATGCACCTGCGACTGTCAGATAGAGTTGCAGGTGAAGAGGTTGGCGCCGATGAACCACAGCAGCAACAGGAAGAAAATACTGGCCCTTAGCAGCAAGTCCCGCCTCATGAGCAGCAGTTTCAGGTATTATTATTATTATTATTATTATTATTATTATTATTATTATTATTATTATTATTATTTTTTACGTTTATAAATTTTAATTAATTATTATTGTTTAGGTTTATAAATTGTTATCAGTAATTACTATTAATTGTAATTAATTGTTAATTAGGTGCCGGCATATGAGCACCAGGTTCAGATGCCGGTATATGCTTAGCAGTTTCAGGATCCGGCATATGCCCAGCAGTGGCTGGCATATCAGCAGCAGGCACCATATATACCGGAACCACAGTCTCCTCAGGCACCTGAGCCCTACATACCACAACTGGTAATTCCAATCGAGGGTCACTTTAGTCTGTTGGGTGGATCTGACACCATCAGCTTCTCTCAGGTCATGAGAGATACAGATTATCTATTTCTGATGCCACCACAGGAAGGACCTGCTACATCTTAGCAGTCTGGTGGTCATCGCGCCACTTCATGTCATGCCAGTGACTTCGACTTTGATCAATCGACAGGTCATGTAGATCCGCCCGGTCCTTCCGCACCACCACGCTCCCAGTTGTTTGATTTGAATGAGTACCCGCAGCAGGAAGAGGGAGATTTGGGATACAACTTGCAGCACTGGTATGATCTTGGTGGAGTGAGTGCTCCGACGATAAGTGGCTCCGGTTTGTATGACACTGGTGGTGCGAGCATGACAGATTTCAGTGGTCCTGACGTTGGCAGTCGGCTGGATGCCGGTGTGTCTCAGGGTCATCCATATAATTTACGGACACAGACTGCGCCTCCGGACAAATACACCCCATCCTTGTTGATAAATACATAACATCTGCTGCATACTAGCATCATCAGTGATGGGCATCATTTGAAACTGTATCAGCCCACCAAATACTTGTACAGGATTCCTGTATAAAATGTTGCTCACCCTTTTCGAAATGTGGCTTTGAATGTTATTACAAAGTCCATTTTGCAACTCTACAAAACTCATGGTACATGGAATAGCAAATGATAACAAAAATTCACAAACAAAAGTCACTCTTTCATGTGTGTTTGGTATAACTTCACCATTATAATACATTCACAAATTTGTAATATTTTTCATAACTGCAACCTCACCTAATCCAACATTTTTGACACACCTAACTGCCAAAAAAACTCAGAACTACGGCATATGTAAAAGAAAGAAGAATACAATGAGTAGAAATGGAGTGAGGCAAACTGAATGAGAGTCTTGCTTCGTATTTATAGACCGAACTCTTGGTTAAAATATATTTTTTTAAACAAAACGCAACATGTGTTTTTAGTATTTCAAAAAAAAAAGCTGACAGCCCATAAAACGCAACCTACGTTTTGGCTATTCTATGAAAAAAACTGACACATAAAAGTAAAACGCAAGATACATTTTGTTACTTCAAAAGAAAAATTTTTTAATACCCACAGCAAAACGTAGGCTACGATTGGGTTTAAAAAAATTTAAAAGCCTTTTAAAAAACAAAACGCAAACTTCGTTTGTTTATTTCTCTTAACAAAAAAAATAAAAAAAAAACTAAAAGGTAACCTACGTTTTAACCAATCTTCGTAGCAGTGGAAATTTTGGTCATGCATCTATTTCATTGCACAACCCCAATATCAAATCCATAATGTCCACTTACCAAAAAAAAAAATCCATAATGAAAAAAATGAGCCTATTTTCGTTAGCAACAAAATATTTAGAATGTTTTTGTGGTGTACCAAGGTTAGCAACAAAAATCCACTTAATTCGGCTACAAAACAAATCAAAACAAAACAATCTTTAATTCAGCTGGTTACATGTTATGTATGCATCACTCTGAGAGGCAATACCGATTGCGCCTTCACTTGTTGACTGTTGAGGAGCTTCCGACCTTTATATAGTCAAGTGGAACCAAATTAGTACCGACTGGGACGCGGATAACAGGCAAGGCAAGAAATTAACGGCAAGGGTGAAAGCTAGGGTTTTGGATTTGGGAATGGAGAAGAAGGAATTGGACACCACCAACAACGCCAATGCTGCTCTTCACCCCCTCAAGGTTCCTCTATCTCGCTCTACTCATCCAATTTCACATTTCCATTGATCTATTTACTTTAGTTTGCGTTCCTGATTGAATTCCTAATTTCCATGGCGCAGAACAAATTCGTACTATGGTACACTCGTAGAACACCTGGAGTTCGAAACCACACCTCAGATTCGTACGAGGACAGCATCAAGAAAATTGTCCATTTCAGTACCGTAAGGATTTCCATCTTCCTTATATATCTGATTGTACGCTATGCTTGAAAATGAAATATGAATTTTTGTAATGAGTTTTGCTTTGTGAAAGGATACTGTGGCACGCTATTGATGTTGTGATGTAGTTTCAAAATCCTTTTTATAATTAGTGTTATTACTTTGTTCTTACGCTTGAATAGGTTGAAGGATTTTGGGTGTGCTATTGCCATCTTTCTCGCCCTTCGTCCTTGCTAGTTCCCACTGATTTGCACCTTTTTAAGGAAGGAATCCGCCCTTTGTGGGAGGTACCCTTTTAATCTGTTTCACATTCTATATGGATTTTGCGTGGGATTGAATGAACACAGTGCATAATTCTTGTTTCTTCTTTTAGGATTCTGCTAACTGCAATGGTGGTAAGTGGATTATTCGATTCAATAAGGTTGTCTCAGGCCGGTTTTGGGAAGACCTGGTATGTAAAAAACTCTTCGCTTCTGAGGAAATGTATTGGCCATATTTCATTTTCAGTTTGTGTGTGACTGACACTGACGGTGTGTATGTCTTGGCAATGTTTATAACTAAGTTTTCTCTTTTGTTGTATGGATAACTGCAATTCAATAGTTTAATTTGCTGGTGTTAAGTGGTCAGCTAAATCTTGATAATCGAATCGTCACATGTACATTGGATGTTTAGTTTTTGATTTTGTATTTTTAAAATATTTGATATTTTTCCGTCAGTTGCTTTGTTTGTTAATCTTCATTTATATGTTCCTGTTATTTTCATAATTACAGTTCCTTCGTTGCATGTTGAAAAGGTTTCGACATAGCAGAATCTGATGAAACATGGAGTTAGAAAAAATATTTTAGAAGTCTCTTTATGTGTATCTATGTGCCGTTTTCCCCTGTAATTCCCAATCTTTTTTTTTTCTTTGGTTTTTTCGTTTGGGCTCTTCCTATGTAGCTAATAGAACACAATAAGTTTATCTGATTAGCCAACACCGTATAGTGGGAAAAGACTTTGTTGTTGTTGTCTTTACCTATCCTTTTTATTTGTGCAAATTATCATTAATTTTTGGCTAAAATGGATTCGAAAGAAAAAAGCTAAAAGTGCCATAAGGGCGATTGTTAAGAGAATGAAAGTGTAAAGTTTTGGTTTTTCCAATGCATTTAATGCATAAAAAGCTTAAAATGTTTACATTTCATTTGCATTTTCTATGTAACTTTCTAATTGTAGTATCTTTAAATAACGCCTTTAGGACACTTGTTAGCAAGACCTTGACAAAAAATAACTGCAAAAGATGAAAATGACAAAAAAGAACCCAAAAGATAGTAGATGGATAAAAATAACAAAATATACTATCATTTTCTATAAGTGGCAAATGACTTGTGTATTTAATCCAACTTTTTGTGGGAAGACTTGGGATCATTATTCAGAAGGTGTATGCAAAAAATCAATGCAAAGTTTGATCTCTAAACACCCTTTCCATTTTTTAAAAATTTTTGGTTATTAGCATAGAATAAAGTCACCAAAAAGGTTCACATGGCTTAAAATTACCAAATTTAAGGATAGAAAAAAATGATCATTTTTCTAATTATACTTGCAAAAAAATCACGTTGAAATTTGTCAAACTAATACTATCTTTCGGGGATTTTTTTGTCATTTTTCTTTTTGTGGTAATTTTTGTCAAATCTCTGAATCTTCTAGGTGCATTTTTTGTAGTCTACCTGTGGATCAACTTTTAAACTCAGCACATCACTCCTTTAACTCAAGCTGTGCATATGGAGTACGTGACTGCACAATTTGGTAACCTATGGAGTCAAGTTGTTGAGTTTTAGACCATAAGAAGCATTCTCTGAAAATAGCCTGTGGTTTGGGGGGGGTTCCGTGGTTTTAAGC
>NC_029790.2:111477018-111486480 GCF_000816755.2 Arachis ipaensis | reverse complement strand
CCACTTCTTATATAACACAAACTAATTAGCTTTTGTAATTTTCAATCAAAGAAAGTTACTGTGTCCTACGTAACTTGTGTCAGAAAGAATGAGTCCAGATTGTTTCCATAACCGTGTTTACACGAAGATTTAATAAATTGCTGCATGATGGATAATCAAGTTCCTTGTGTCTGGATGGATTAGTTTAACTTGCAAACACCTAGTGATTTTGAAGTATATCTTCTTCCACCACTAAGGAGGACCATTATAGGTCAATGTTATGAAAGTTTTAATTGGTCAAGAAGTGGACAGATTCTTAATCGATGTTCTCTATAACCCGCCTCCTGTGTACCCTGTTTCATATTTAAATCGCTTTACTAATGTATTAGGTGGCTAGGCACTATCTTCATTTATATTATACTTTTGAATGAGCAATAGTTCATCATAAACCCTTATTAGACTTCATGTATGCAAGATGCTGTTAAATGGTTAGGTGGATAATAGTAAATATTGGGACTGAACCAAAAACGATGTAATGGCAATCTAATAAATGGGTTGCTTTGTATTTCTCTGAATGAAACATTTTGCTGAGCTTTATTGAGGTAAACGTTCTGCCATCTACTGTTATCCCTGAAATCTACATTCCTTTGTACTTTTTGTATATATAGGCCAATTTAGTCTCTTCTGCTGAGTGAATATTGTTCCAGGATCTATATAGTTAAAGATTGCCTGTAATTGCTGAAGTTGAAGTTTGTTAAAATGGCTTGAGTACAGGTTCTTGCCTTAGTGGGTGACCAACTAGATTATGGAGATGACATTTGTGGTGCAGTACTAAGCATTCGTTTCAACGAAGACATAGTGAGTGTCTGGAATCGCAATGCTTCCGATAATCAGGTTGGCATATCATTTTCTGAAGGTGTATGTACACATTTACATTCGTACTTACAGTTTTGCTAGCATATGTGCTAAATTCATTATTCAATGACCTGGATTTTTCTTCCCAGGCTATAATGGGTCTGAGAGATTCAATAAAGCGTCATTTAAAGCTTCCCCATGGGTATGTTATGGAGTACAAGCCCCACGATGCCTCTCTGCGCGACAACTCCTCTTACAGAAACACTTGGTTGAGAGGCTAGAGATACGTTTCTTGTAGACGCTGCTGATACAGAAGCTCTTATATACTGGCGCAGCTGTCACTCGGTTGGGGAATCAATGACATAAGGCTACAATCAAATGATTATGGCGGAGCTGGTTTCTGCCTTCTGAATTCAAATGCGCGGCATCAACATTGTGACTGCTTTTAGTTGTAGGTTTCATCCCTAGTTTCTGTAGTATATAGCAGTCCTTTGTTGTGAATAAAGTTTTCTTCTCACGCTTGAGCCTTCATGGTGTGCTTGCAGCGCTATTTCATCTCATGATAGATCCATGGTGCATTTTGATTTTTGATATGATAATCTTTGAAAAATTTCAAGTGTCCTCAAAACTATTGGTATGATATTATGGATGACATTTTATATAAAATGGCTCTCGGGGAAAAAGATACAACTCAATTTTACTTATATAGTGCTACTTATGAAAGCATCTCAATTTAAGGGATTCAGAGCTCAGACTGACCATGTGTGGCCCCTTAAAGATTTTGATTTCAATTTTCAACAAATAGGTTCCAAAAGAGAAATGATAAAATATAAACACACTGGTAGAAAACTAGAAATAGAAAATTGAATGTGCAAGAACCTTCCGGTTTCCATGACAAAACAGAAAGGAAACAGCAAACAAGAATATTGATATTGTAACAAAAGTAACTTCTGGTGAACAAGAAGGGGACTTCCCACTGTCAGACAGCCTATAATTGATTTTCTTATGATTGAATTTTGGTTGTTACTTATTTATGCAGGAGCAAGAGGACTAGAGGGTTAATAATGTAACGTACCATGTAAGTACAACTCTCTCCAAGCATAAGCACACACGTAAGAATTGGTTAGTGGCTATATCACCAATAAGTAATTCAATTCAGTTTATTATAACCTGCACTGCATATTTTTTAATCCTAATCTAACAAATGATAGGAATCATCCTGCCTATGACGAAATGAACAATAAAAAAATCTTGCATTGATTATACAACAAAAATATCTTGAAGAGAAGTCGTAATTATACAGATAGATACAGTTGTGGAAGAGAAGAGAAGACAAAGACAGTGAGTTGAACAGCTGTATTGCTGTGTGACAAGTCCCGAAGGATGGAAACGAGTCATAAATTGAACTATTGAAGAAAGAAATTACTCTAGTGAAGAGTGATATACGTTGAAAACCGACCAAAAGAAGTGGGTCCCTTGACCAAGAGAAGAGCGATATAAATTATTGCTCCTCTTTTACCTAACAAAATGCTGATAATTAGTATCCAGGGGGCATTGGATAAACTAATAAAAAATGAGAAAATTAAAAATATAGTTAAAATAATACGAAATAATATTATGAAATGACCTAGAAGGTTTGAAGAGTTAAAAGAAGGCATTATAAGATAATATAAACAACAATCGGTGTGATTTAGATTTTTTGCGTAGCTGTTATTTAGATTTTCTAAATTTACAGTTCGTTACATGTGAAAAAAAGAAGTATCGAAAAATGAACCGGATCGTTCGTTAATTTTTTGACATGTGGCTCTTCGGCCTTCCCTTCAATGAATGTGTTTCTTTATGAACCTTCAACAAATCAATTAAAATACCAAGAGAGTCTACTCTCTACTCTGCTCTCTCTTCTTTCTTCGAATGTTTTATTTGCATAAAATTGTAGAAACTAGAAAGGAGTAAGAAAGCAGAACAAGATGAGAGAGGTAATAAGTATTCATATTGGACAAGCTGGAATTCAGGTTGGGAATTCATGTTGGGAGCTCTATTGCCTTGAGCATGAAATTCAACCTGATGGCATGATGCCAAGGTTCTCTTCTCTTTTCCTTTTACATTCCTATCTTAATCACCTTTCATCACAAACGATATGCTTCCTTTTTTTTTCTTTAATCAACAGTGTCTAGCTATATGATCAATGTTTATATGAACTTTGCATTAGGCAGTATCATTATAGAATTAGTTTATTTGGATCGTGTTAACAGAACCAAGTGTTTGGGGAAAAGGTTTGTTAAGTGAATCATCAAGTGTAATTCAGGAATATCATGATTTTAATCTTTCAACTTTCACTTATAATTGTTCCATCAATTGTGTTGAGTGAACTTTATCTGCTTGCAGTGATACCTCGCTTGGTGTCGCGACAGATTCTTTTAACACGTTCTTCAGCGAGACGGGATCAGGAAAGCACGTGCCGAGGGCTATATTCGTCGACTTAGAGCCTAGTGTGATTGATGAAGTAAGAACTGGTCATTACAGACAACTCTTCCACCCTGAGCAATTAATATCTGGCAAAGAAGATGCTGCTAACAATTTTGCCAGAGGACATTACACTGGTATGTCAATTTGCTAATGCAGAGGACTAAAACAAATTGGCTGCTTTGTTTCAATGTTGTGTGTATCTATGATGGTGCAGTTGGAAGAGAGATTATCGAGCTATGCCTCGATCGAGTTAGAAAATTGGCAGATAATTGCACCGGTTTGCAAGGATTCTTGGTTTTTAATGCTGTTGGTGGAGGCACTGGCTCTGGTCTTGGATCGTTGCTTTTGGAACGATTATCTGTGGATTATGGAAAGAAATCTAAACTTGGATTCACTATCTACCCTTCTCCTCAGGTATTTATGTTAAAATCATTGGAAAGATGAAAATCAGTGTACAAATGTACAATGGATGTGGCAAATTAGTGATATGTTGTAGGATGATCCCAATTTGATTTCTCTAGTGTTCTAAGATATGATGCAACTTGTCACAAAGGAAACTAACTAGTAGGATACTTAGATTTTGTTATTTGTTGCAGTTAATTCTTATTGGTTTTGCCGATAACAAAGTCGAATACATGTTCAATTTGTTCCTTAAAATTGCAAGCATATTTTATTTTAATGTCTGAAATTTCAAATGTATCGGTTAGTTTAATATCTAAAACTTTTATATATTTATGTTAGTTTTAGGGCAGATCATCTATTATTGATTTGTTGATGTGTTATGTCAATTGATATGCCAACATATCATGTGATATTATATTGATCAATGGCGAGACTCATGTTATGATCAACCGTGCTATACATATACTAAAATAAGCTACTAGTATAAAATACATGTTAGAATATAAATAAAATAAATTAAACTCTACATGTATTTATACACAAATACATTGGTAGCTAATTTTAGTGTATAAATAACATTTTTGTATTAGGATATGCCATAGACCAGAACTATGCAAATTTACATCGTGGGTCAATTGCATGTGGCATGCTACGTATTGGGGAAAGTCATAGTAACTGATTTTTATTTGACTAGTCAAAGACCAGAATAACCAACAAAATGTAACCTTAATGACTAAATTGAAATCTTTTTGTAATTTTATGAAACTCAGATGAAATATGCTCTTAATTTCAAGTAACACATTGAACCTTTACTCTCAAACTTTTATGCTTTGCATAATTGTTTCTATGCAAGTATTGTTCTTCAGTCTCTGTGGAATGCTCTTCTTATGGTAGTATTGTTTTAACATGCAGGTATCTACTGCAGTTGTTGAACCTTACAACAGTGTCCTTTCCACTCACTCCCTTCTGGAGCACACTGATGTGGTTGTGCTTTTAGACAATGAAGCAATATATGACATCTGCAGAAGATCATTAGACATTGAAAGGCCAACTTACACCAACTTGAACCGTCTCATTTCTCAAATCATCTCATCCTTAACCACTTCCTTGAGATTCGACGGTGCGATCAATGTGGACGTTACTGAGTTCCAAACTAACCTTGTGCCGTATCCTCGAATCCATTTTATGCTCTCATCCTATGCACCTGTCATTTCGGCTTCTAAGGCATTCCATGAGCAGCTATCGGTTCCTGAGATCACCAGTGCTGTTTTTGAGCCGTCAAACATGATGGCTAAGTGTGATCCTAGACATGGCAAGTACATGGCTTGCTGCCTCATGTATCGCGGCGATGTTGTGCCAAAAGATGTAAATGCAGCTGTTTCAAATATCAAGACAAAGCGAACAATTCAGTTTGTTGACTGGTAATTAGTTATTCTCTTCCTCACTTTAAATAACGATCAAAATTCAGAAGGTATGCTTTCATGAGGTAACTAAAGATGCTTACTTTAGACCTTCTTTAAAGATTGGTCATACCTTAGCACTGCTTTATTCTTAAAGTGCAAAATTAAAACCAGAATTTTAACCTTGCAATTCAGATCATTTGGCTCTGACATGTCTTGAATCTTGATCTGTTTCTAAAACTTTGTACGATATTGATAATGAACAAGAATGAAGTACGAGGACTTATCTGACATTCTTGCTCTGGTCTCGTTAAACTCAGATCAGAAATGATGTGAAAATGAATATTATTGATTCACTTCAACTGAATACTAATACAGGTTTATATATACGTTACTGCAGCTGTGAGCTGGGATAACAGAATAACAAACCTATAACTACCAACCAACCAACTAACTGTGTATATTCCTAATAGATTTTGTTTAGTTATTTTTTCAGTTGAAGAATTTTGTTAGCAGGTAACTAGGTATTACCTTGCTTATAGGTTGTGTGAGATGTTTCTGTATTCCTAAGAATTTTGCACAAGAAATCTTACATTGAAGTATATGAAGAGCATTTCACAAACCACACTTGTTTGTATTTATTTCGTTTCTGTTTGCAAAATCTAATTCTGTTTTTATGGGAAATTTCAGGTGTCCTACTGGTTTCAAGTGTGGAATCAACTACCAGCCTCCAACAGTTGTACCAGGAGGTGATCTTGCGAAGGTGCAGCGAGCAGTTTGTATGATAAGCAACAACACGGCTGTGGCCGAGGTTTTCTCTCGTATCGACTACAAATTTGATCTCATGTATGCTAAGCGTGCATTCGTCCACTGGTATGTTGGTGAAGGAATGGAAGAAGGTGAGTTCTCAGAAGCCAGGGAGGATCTTGCTGCACTCGAAAAGGACTACGAAGAAGTTGCAGCAGAAGAGAACGAAGACGAAGAAAGCGGCCAAGAAGGTTACTGAAATCAAAGTATTCAATTCAGAAATCAATCCTTCATCGTCACTAGTGCTTCCTACATCTTCCTTCTTTTTTTTTTTATTTTTATTTCTTGTTAGTACTGTCCTTGTAAATTGTTTCCGAACATCGTTAGTTCTGTGTTATATGCCTTCTCGAGACTTTTGAGACTTTTTTTTTTCCTTCATGAACAATGGAAGATGGATGGTCACATCTTGCTTTAAGTTTTTTATGTCGAAAATCTTTGATAACAAAAAAATATTAATCACAAATAGACATAATTTATCTTATTTAGTATATATTAATTATTACAATAATTAATAAATATTAAATAAGATAAGTTGTGATCATTTTTTTGTCTTCATAGCAAAAAATATTTACCTGTAGCTTTGTTTTATGTTTTAGATAGGAGAGGAAAGATGGAACAAAAACAAAATGACTAAACAAGAATGAATAACAGTCATAAAGAAAAGGATAATACTAATAAAATTGAAGTGATTTTTTCTAATCTACTTTTACTCCCCATAGGTAATTAATATGGGGTCTAACTAACTCTTACAAATTTCTATTGGACTGGACTTAAATCCCACTAAAATAAAAAATAAATCCACTCCATTTATACTCCTCTTAACTTTAGTTTTAAAAGAAAAACGTGCACCCGCCTCACTTTCCTACCGTCAACCTCCATCACAGACCACGTTCGCGCTGCCGTCACCTCCTCTAATGCTGCTGTGAACGAGCCCATTGCGTCGTGTTGCTTTCGCTGCAAGTATGCCGTCCACTACAGTTGAGAAGTTATGCTAAGTTGTACGTGTAACATCCTAACTTTTAGCACTTCATAATGGTACTAAAAGTTTGAGTGCTACTTACCTCTATTCCTTTAATTATATACTATGTTTATTTAATGTTGAGCTTTTGTGAATACGAACAGAAACTCTTATTAGGAAAATGAAAGGAGACTTTATTTTAAACCACTTAATCACAAAAGTATATATATCCACATAACTTTATATACATAGACTTATTTCAAAGAGCCTCAATTACAAGTCCTATCCCTCTAAAAACCAAAATAATAAACGACGACAGGAAAATAAATTCTAACAATTCAACTTGTGAAAATAATCTTCTATGCTCGTGTAGCTCCGCACTAAACCTTCGCACCTGTAGCTGAAAGGGGGTGGAGATAGGGGGTAAGAATTGGAGAGTTCTTAGTAGGATTGAGGTAGTTAGTTAAGTTTGTTTTATTATGTTCTCAGTAAATAACAACAGTCAATAAAGTACAATCCAACTCAACAATTATAGAACATAGAATCCAATCACAAGCACACACAATCATAGAAAACACAATCACAAACAAATATGCACAAACAAAGATGATACATGTCTAGCACTATTGCAGGCCATGAGCTCATGTGTCGATTGCCTACCCGATCCCGACATTACCCGGGCATAAGTCCCAGATATGGCTTTCCAAATGCATACAGTGTGCATATAAGTCTTACGACTAGGCCGCATACATTGTGACTTTTAAATGTATTTCAATATGCTTACATCTGGAAAACAGTTCTCAGTGTGTGGGCGTCTCCACTATACATTTGGCACTAAGAACCAAGTAAGGTCGCATCTGCTCTCCTATGGCAAACAGTCTTTTAAAGCCCTTTCTTTATTTTTGCCCTCTGCTCTCCTGTGGCAGAGATCTTTTCAGTTAATACATTTTTTTTCTGTTCTCTACTCTCCTATAGTGGCAGAGATCCGTTAGATTCTTTTAATCTTTGTTCTCTAATCTCCTGTGGCAGAGATTTGTTTAGTTTCTTTTATTCTTTTACTTCTTTTATTCTCTTATTTATTGAATTATATTCCGACTTAACTTAGCAACCTTTGTTTGAGTTTGGCTTCCAGTGCCATAACCTCTGTAAGCAACCTCGGTTTTACAGGTGAGGCTCTCTCTAGCCAATGTATGTATTGATAACCTCTGTAAGCAACATCTGTCTTACAGGTGCGACCATCCCCTGAATTGGCCGATATATATCTGGAAAGCAAAACTCAGTGGACTCACCACCATATCTCTGCTTATCTCATTTTCTTTTCGTTCTTTCTTTCTTTCATTTCTTATCATTCCACAATATAAATTATCTTTGCATTATTTCCTCGCCTTTCCCTAAGTGTCTTATGGAAAAGAATCATAAGATCCTTAATTTAGATTTGTCTTTCTAAAGCTTTTATGACAGTTCTCTACTTACCCTTTTAGTATATCATAAATAAAATAATATCTTTTAAATAAAATACTAATATATAATATATTTCAAAAATACATTGATAATAATCTTAATAAATTAATACCAATAATAGTGATTTTCTTTATTGCCCAAACCTTATTAACTTGAACTTTAAATGTTCTCGTTACTCGAAACTTATTAACTTAAGCTTTATTATTAAGCTCTTACAAATTATTCTGTATCTTTGACCTTTCTAAAATATTTATATTTTTACCCTAACATATTTTATAGTTTATTAAAATGTTCTTACATATAATATAATTACCAAAATAACCTTGAATCTTTTATAAAATACCCATTTTGTTCCTAAACTTCTTAATTACTATTTCAACCTCAAATATAAATCTTAATTCCTTGATTATAACTTTATCAAAGGACTGAATCTCATTATCAAAATTCTTCAAGTTTTCAACTTGAGTTTTAAGTTCGTTTTTTAAGCTTTACTATTACCGATTTTTTACCGCTTTTTATTTAATCTCTCAACCATCAAACCTCATTAATTTTAATCAATAATTCTCATTTACAACTGTCTCAAAATCATCAAAATAACCCCAACTAGGCTATTCTTCATAGCCGAACCACAATTTACAAGCAACAACAATAATTCAACAAAATTTCAACATAAAACTCAATCAAACTCAACAATAATCAATCAAACCAACATTCACTTATAAAATTCACATTTATTCATTATAAAATTACCAAAACCTACCTCCGTGCGAAATCAAAACAACGAAAACTCCAGAAAAGTTTTCTGACTGAACTGTTGAAGAAGAAAACGTTAGAAATCGAATGTACCTCCTAGAACTCCAATTGGCCAAACTCAAAGAAAAAAGGAGCTACATCACTGTCAACTCCTACTGAACAAAAATGACACCATCACACCAACACGTAAAGGAGAAAGATACGAACACTTTTATCAGATTAAATTTTTATTAGAGTTACGAATTTCAAGAAATCGAAGTCGAAAGAATTAAGGTTCCATGGTTTTTCATCACCCTCACTCTCGGTTACTTCCATTCTTTTCTTTTCTCAAAGGTTCGATTCCAAGAGTATAAAGAAGATTAGATGGTGTAAGGTGGGTTA
>NC_029790.2:111474690-111476897 GCF_000816755.2 Arachis ipaensis | reverse complement strand
GTTATAATTATATTAAATTTTAATAAATCATAAAATTTTAGTTAATTATTTTTGATAAAATAATTTTCTTAAAAAAACAAAATCTCAACAAATATAATAACTCATAAATAGTTAATTATTTAATTTTTAAAAATTTGGGTCTTACAGTATGCCTCCTCTGCTGCGCTGCACAGCCTTCCATTTTTTTGCCATCGCGTCACTGCACTGTGCTGTTTGCCTTTTCCGTCATGTCGTGTCTCAATCGTCTCCGACATGACGCCGCGTCTCTTCCTCCTCTTCCATCGTATCTTGCCTCCTTCTCCTCTTCCATTATGCCGTCAAGTCACGTCCCATCCTCCAAAAGTTAGTGGATATTGTTTCTTCGATTTACTTGATGTTTCTTTCATTTGAGATTGGATGTTTTTTTAATTTGAGATCGGATGTGTTTTGTTCCTGCACCAACGACGTGAACGGCGGTTTGCACAGCGAGACGGTGGTCTATGCAACGACAATGGTGGTGCACTACTTGACGCACCACACGTGCAACTCGCGCAAGAAATCCGGCAAGAACGACGTTGCACCACGGAGGCAGTGATGCGACGGTTTATCCGGCGAGAATGGTCGCTCACTGCAGCGGCAGCGAAGTGGTGGTCTGCACGAGGGAGAAGACCGACGCTATGAAAGAAAAGGTTGACGGCGCTATGTTTCGGAAGCGGTTAATTTACCAAATCCTTATTATTCAAAAACGTAATCAATGTCAATTAATTAGATTCTGATTTTTAAAATAATTTAAAATTAATAAATATTAAATAGAGTTGTTTAAAGTTAGCTGGTTTAGGAGTTGATCCCTAAACTTTCTCTTAGTATTAATATATATAGCAAGCATGGTATATTTGGCTCTTCCTTGTATAAGAATTAACACCAAAGGGTGTGTAATTCCACCCTTTAAAATAATTAGATTAAGCCCTGCGCTATATTTATTATATTTAATTAGTATTTTATGTTTTAATGAATAATAATAAATAAGAATTTTTTTTCTTTTAATTTTTTTAAAAATTTTTATTAAAAAATGATTGATTGATTTTTAAGTTTTGCCAAATCATCAAATTTGCTGATGTGGTATCATTAGAAGAGAAACACATGACTTAAATACATTGTATAAGAAGTTGATATCAATTTTTACATAATAAAATAGATAATACTAAAGTCTATTATCATCGTCGTTGTCGTTATTATTATTATTGAGATTGCAAAATGTCAATTAAAAATAATCAATTATTTTACAATAAAATTTAAATTTAAATTTTAAGTTTAGACAAAATCTTAATCGAAATCAATTCAAATTATATCACTTTGAAATAAGAGAAAAGAAATTTGAAAAATTAAGATTGACATTGTACTATATATATGTAAAACAATAATAAAAAAAAAAGTAAATTCTACTCAATTTTCTTTAAAATAGAGGGTAAGTTATCCCTTTAATTATCCCATTTTTTTAAGCCTCCTAAGTCTTGGTGACTCGATTATTCTTGCTCACTAAGAATTAATAATGCCGCTTTGTATGCTTATTTATCTAATTAACACACAATAAATTTTCATCATCGCCAGAAGAGGACAATGCTTTGATCATTTCTGTATTGAGAACTGAATAGGCCTAATAAACTACAGTAATTTTGAAAAAATAAATCCTAGCTAGGGACATTATTATAATTCGACAATACATCAAAAATTGAATCTAATAATGGAAGTAACAGAAGGACGCATAAATAGAGATAGTTGAAAGGATACAAATTAATACAAAAGAAAAGGCCAGAAACAATAAAAGCAGTGGAGGTGGGTGCGTTCGCCGAGGAGGATGCTGAAGATGGCGGTGACCGCAATGTGGTGGCGTTGGTGACAAGGACTACGAGGGAGAACGGGGCGTGGGAGCGAGAGGATGGCAAGAAAGTGACCGAGGCGGAGAGGTTGACGAGGAAGGGGATGGAGAGGTTTTGTTGTTATTAAACATATTATAAACGGATAACTTATGCTCTATCTTAGAGAGGGTTAGGTAGAATTCACCATAAAAAATATAAACAATTATATTTCTTGTTATCTCTGGATTTAAATATAAAAAAGTTAGATAACCAAATAATTTTTTAACAAAATCTAATCATATTAGTGTGCATCCAATTTTTTTTATTTTTCTTCATATGCACTTTCTTCGTACGTGCATTGAGTACTGTTGC
>NC_029790.2:111469966-111474598 GCF_000816755.2 Arachis ipaensis | reverse complement strand
CTTTCTTTACTTTCTTTTTCGTTATTGTCATCATCGTCGTTATCACCACTATCACTTCCTCTTCCTACTCTTCATCCTCATTTTTTTATTTGATTTCTTCTCTTCTTTTTTTTTCTTCCTCTTCTTCCTTCGTTATCATCATCATCACCATCATCATCATCATCTTCTTCTTTTTCTTAGTTGACTATCATACAATTAGTTTATCGATAACAAAAAGCACATCATTTAGTTGTAAATGATATAAATTTTTGAAAAATGATATAGGAATTTTTGTGAACGACACCAAAAAATTTGGTAAATGACACAAGAAATCTTTAATGGGTCACAAGTCCAAAATTGATTCACTTAACCAAAAAAATACATTTAAATATGTTTTAGATTCAAAAGACACATTCAATTATTGTAAATAACACATGAATGACTAAATCTCCTATATATTAGTTCAGTAAACAATCAATTCAATGATAATAAAAATATATCATTTAATTAAAAATGAGACATGAATTTTTCGTAAATGATATAAGAAATCTTTAAAGAATTACAAGTCCAAAACCTAAACTCATTCAAGCAACAAAATATATTCAAATGTATTTTGAAACAAAAAAATATACTAATTTATTGCAAATAATTTAGGAATAGCTAGACCTTTTATGTATGAGTTCAATGCCACTTAATTAATTCAATGATAAGAAAAAGACATCATTTAATTGAAAAATGACAGTTAAAAAATTTATATCTCACAGTTAAAAAATTTCAGTATTAAAATTAAGTAACTTGTTTTGTCATAGTTAAAAAGTTTTGGTTTATTTGTGAATTAATTCCTTCTATATTGGTCTATTTGTGAATTGATTAAGTGGATTGTTTATGGATAGAGTTCTTCTTCTTCTTCTTCTTCCTCTTCTTCCATATTGGTTTATTTGTGAATTGATTAAGTGAATTGTTTATGGATTGAATTTTTGGATCCTTCTTCTTCTTCTTTCATATTGGTTTATTTGTGAATTGATTAAGTGAATTTTTTATGGATAGAATTTTTTGGCTCCTTCTAGTTATAGATGAAACTCTGCCAAAATTTCTAAAAAAAACTAAATATAATTAAAATTTATAGATTAATTTAAATAATTTTTTAGTAAACTACTAATCTTAAATTTTTCATTGATAGATTTGCACCAAATAACAATGCATGTGCACAAGAATGTACTAATGTCATTAAGTTAATGTACGACCACACATGGCCGCGTTACAAGAAGATCTCTGCTGAGACTAGAGAGTGATGGTTTTAGAAGTGGGCGGTAAAAATTCAACGTATTCAAGCCTTACTTAGTTTATATCTTCTATTTTGTTTAATTATGTATTTAATTTCGATTAACTAGTGTTAAATATTCTTTGTGTAGGAGAAATTACTATTTGACTCCGTCCGAACATTAAGAAGGCAGTGTATGTCTATTGGGAGACTAATGAGGGGTTCAAGCATCACCGTCTCACGAACAGAGCTAACAGGGTATCGGCTAAGTCATCAAAGTATATTGATGGGTCAACGACTTTCATGAAGACAAAAACCAGGCTGGTATGTAACTTATTTCAATTTGTTATTAAGTTTGTTTTGTCTTTGAAATATAATGCCATTATTACTTGATTTAATATGTTGTTTCAACCTGTGTAGTCTAAGTCGTTGAGTCGTGATTCGACGATGGCAGAGATCTTCAAGTATACCCACATATTGAAGAAGAACAAGGAGAGATTTGCTGATCAGAAGTATGCGCATCATTATGTAAGTAAACATCATGTGGTATAAAGTTTTCAATTAACTATAGTCCTAATCATAACATGTGTTACACAGGAGTCCTACACATAGAGATTGGAGGCCACAACCTAGCAATCTCAGCAAAATGGAGACAACGAAAAAACTCCGCCGCATCAGAAGTTGATCCTGACACAGTTTGGCGCGAGACTGCATCTGAATCGTACAAGAACTATGTCTACAGGCTGGGATCGTTCTTCGCAGATGACCTCCGTACCTCCACATTGAGACCTTCATCCGCCTCTGCCACCAACCGGCCCGTTAATCCTGAGGATGGAGTCGATTTGAAGGAGCAGGTGCTGGAGCTCACCCAGAGCCTTCATTAACAAGCTCAGTAGTTGCAGCAATCTGAGGAGAGGTATCAAGAGATCCTCACACGCATGTTAAACACAGATCTCCTCAAGCTGGAGTGGAGGCGGGAGGGTTGAAGCAACTTCAGCAAATGGAACAACAGATGGCAGTGTACCAAGATCAGATGTGAGCCAGTGGCAGCGGCGACGCTAAAGGGGCAATAACATCACCGTCTAGTCCGCTGCCTTAGCAGGACCAGGGGATGACAACAAGGACGACTATAAGGATCTTTAGTGATTAGAATTTTGATCTAGTCTGTTTCATTGTATTTTATTTATTTGACATTTAATTTTTTTGCACACTTAATATTTAATTTACCATATTTCGTTTCTATTATTTAGAATTGACTACTAATTGTGTAAAAAATAAATTTAAATAAAAAATAATAAAAAAATTTGACCACCTATTGTGTTTTTAAAAAAAACTGGATTTACTAGTGAAAAAATCCGACAATAATTAAGCGGAAAAGAAAATAGTGGAGCGCTAAATACTAGCGAAAATCTTCCGTCGGTAATTACCGGTGGATTGAAAAATTCGATGGTAATTGATCACCGGCGAGGGTTATACTGTCGGATTAGTTCCGATGAAAAATTCGCCAATAAATATATTACCGGTGGATTATTTTCGTTATTCCGCTAGTAAATCCAACAGTATTTAGCGTTTTTCTTGTAGTGTATTATTTTTAGCCATCATTTTTAGCTATCAACCCAATTCTTTTAGTTTAGTAATCCAAGAACATACTTTAGTCCACATTTTTAAATATTAATAGCCGATTACTAACAAAAAATAATAAATTCTGATAGTTCCTAGTATTTTCAAACAATAATAATCATCATTGCCATGACTTACGAAAAGTCAGAAGTTGGAACCCCAAAAATAAATGAGAAGTTCGTAATTTAGTTTTAAATTCAATAATTTAGTCACGTTCAATTAAGTCACGGCTTACTTCTTGCAATGGGGAATGCATTTAAAAAGTGTTTATATCTATTTTGGAATATGGCAATTGATACAAGATTTCGAAGAATCACATAACTTTATCATTTAACACGCCTCAAAGAAGGGTCAATGTTATGTGAATAATTGAATCAGCTATGTAACTATTAATTTTTTAGTTCACAGAACATATGTTAGTTCACTCAAAAACTCTTCTCACACGTTTCGTTTCAAGGATTGTTTGATCGGATATTATGAGAAATATTGGATAAAAATAACTAGTTTTGACAATTATACGATACACATACGTATATTTTGAATTTGTTATCGTGTTTAATGGTCAAAACTAGTTTTTAAGGTAAAATTTTTGTTGTATTAATACTATCACAAGCGAACAAAATTGAACAAGAATTTAATGCAACTAACTAGTACTGCTGATGAGATTTCTTATTTATTAAGAGTTTAACTAAAGAGATAACTTTTTTAACTAATATTACAAATATTTAAAAAAATTAATACTCAATTTAGTCTCTTAATGTACATATGGGTTTTATTAATTTAGTCTTTTAAATTAGTTTAGGGACAATTTCTGACACACAGACGTTAACGTAGTATTAACATGGACAGTCAGATACTATACTAAAACTTGTAAAACGATTTCATTTTGGTTTTTGCGCTCAAATATTTTAAAACAGCGTTGTATTACTTGCTTCAGGAGGAAATTTGGATTATTGAAAATTAAATAATAATTTATTTTATAATTTATTCTATTTAATTAAGATTATATTTTCGGAGATTTTTACATATAAATCGAGTAATTTCTTAATTATAATTTGAAGTTCTAGTAAGGGTTAAGTATGATTTTGGTCCCTAATGTAGGGGTTGAAAATTTTTTTTGTCTCTCGCCTTTTTTTTGCTCCAAAATGGTCCCCAAAGTTTCAGTTTGTTTTAAAATCGTCCTTCGGACCAAAATGCTCTTATCCCTTATTCCCCAAAATTATGCAAACCACCAGCACCACCACCCACCACCTACCACCTACCACCTACCACCATTATCAGAACTCAGAATCAGAACAACCACCACCACCACCACCACCACCACCACCACCACCACCATCATCATCATCAGAACTCAGAATCAGAACAACCACCACTACCCCCTTCCCATCCACTGCCACTCCATCACCAGCATCCATCACACCAAAACATCAGAAAATCCAGAAAAATCAACATCAGAAAATCAGAAAAACCAAAACATTAGAAAATCAACATCATCATCGTCATCCTCATCAAAACCCAGAATTCAGAAAATTCAGAAAAATCAAACAACAATATTACTCAGAATCAGAAAATCATCATCATCATCAAGAACCCAGAAGAAGAAGAAGAAGCGGCGGGCGGTGGACAACGGCTCGGCGGTGGTGTCGGTGGGAAGAAGAAGAAGAAGAAGAAGAAGAGGCGGACAGCGGGCGGCGGTGCGGCGGTGGGGAAGAAGAAGAAGAAGAAGAAGAAGAAGAAGAAGAAGAAGAAGAAGAAGAAGAAGAAGAAGA